>NC_140214.1:44220122-44534548 GCF_951802725.1 Rutilus rutilus | reverse complement strand
ATTGCCTATATAAACACGCTCTCACACTTTTTTTTTGCATTTTTTGCATTTTTGGGAGGAGTACAATTTACAAATGTGGTTTCAACAACCAGATGCATTTACACGTGTCAGTTTCGTCTGGAATGCGTCTCAGACCTCCTCCTGAAGTGGTTTGAGCGATCGGATTCAAATCCGTCTTGAATGCGTTTCGGAGGGCATTTACACCTGGTCTTTTCAACGATCGGATAGCTATCCCATCTGAGAAAACGCATGAAGTGGCCAGGTGTAAACAGCCCCCATGACAAAAACATACGCACGAAAGACGAAAACAAACGCTGGTTGGCCTCTCAGGTCCAAATTTGAGGAAGTGGTGGGGGAAGTGACGTATGCCGTAAAGCAGTCGAATTTTGTAGTTCTTTTTGTGCTCTGGTTACTACCCAAACCCCGAAGTTACGTAGTGCCAGTAAAAGCGATACAGACCCCGTCAGGCTATGGAAGACGTGTCATTCAACCTATTGTAAGTCGATGTACCATCACAAGGGTCTTGGAAATATAATTATGAAGGTTGAAAAGCTACATTGTGTGCCTTTAAGTAGCGGGTCATGAGCGTGTGCACATGTGAAGAGTTTTAAAGGGTCCCATTCTATGTGATTCCATGTTTCAAACTTTAGTTAGTGTGTAATGTTGTTGTTAGAGTATAAATAATATCTGTACAATTATAAAGCTCAAAGTTCAATGCCAAGCGAGATATTTTATTTAACAGAAGTTGACTACAAAAAACGGCTGGATTGGACTACACCCCTCTACATCCTGCTTTAATGATGTCACTAGAACCGTAACCTCCACCCACAGGAACACAGGCGTATTGATGGCGAAATGTCAACAGACGTGGTTGATGTTTATCTATAATCGGATACCGCAAAAGTTGAATTCGAAGTTGTTAGTTTGCTCTGTCCATTTCACCACGGACTGTTTTTCTAACCTGGAATAATATCAAGCAGGCTTCTCTCAGCGTTTCATACTGACGAAGGGGACTATTTCAACTATATTCCAGCAAGCGGTAAGTAGTGATTTAATATGGAAGTAGCGATCACTCTTCACATCGTTCGTTTCTCTTAGTAGGATGAAAATAATCTTACTTAAACTGTGATTAATATACAGAAAGCGATCAAAGAACAATCCCTTTCCAATCGCCCAAGCTGTCAATCACACAGCGCGAGTTTATATGGACACTTGCCAAAACTCGTTATGAAATCAATGACGCTGTTACACTGCACAACGAAGCTCTTACTGTATTTATATGCCTCATGTTTGCATTGGTGAAATCATTAGTGAGTGCAGAAACTGCGTTGCAATGATAAGATCTTTTTTCACGCGATCAACAGGCTGTCATCTGCTCAATGCTCGTCACTGCAATTTTTTATGTGATTGAAAGAGATCTAAATACTTAAAAAACTTCTCACGGTTCGTTAATCCCGATAGCTGTAATAGTAAAAACGTATAATAGCTGTAATAGTAAAAGTTTTCCAGATAGTTCCACATGTAATGTCAGATATTTCATATGCAAGCATGTCAGCCAATCACAGCAGAGGGCGTTTACACTGAAGTCTCACAGCAGACACGCCCCTTCAAACAGAGTGTTCAAACCAGGGAATGAAATCAGGCTAGGAAATATGCCTTTTATTTCTAAATTATAACAATTTTTGATCTAAAAAACATACTAACATTATAAGGGCACCCCTAGAAACATTATAAAATAATAAAAATAATCCATGGAATGGGACCTTTAACTCTTTCTTCTCTGTCAATTACATGCCTTTGAATGCAACACTCTGCAGATTCACGTTATTTCGACATTGTCTAATAATCCAAATGTAGTTGTATAAGTTACTATTATACAAACCAAAGGACAGGCAATGATTTTCGGGCTATACAGATGGCAGAAATAATGCTTGTCTCTTCTGTTTTTGTTGCAAAGATAGCCTATCTACTTATGATAATAATAGTCATTTAAATAAAAAAAAATCTAAATAATATCATTTTATATATATGACGACTTCATGATGCAAAAGTAAAAAAAGTAGATAGGCTATCTTTGCAACAAAAACAGAAGAGACTATATATATATATATATATATATATATATATATATATATGCTTATATGATCCGAAGTAACTAGCTACTTTTTTCATTGGATACTCTTTTACTCTTACTCAAGTAACTATAAAGATTATTACTTTTACTTTTAGTAAATATTTCTATAAGTACTTGTACTTTTACTTGAGTACAGTTTTTGGATACTCTACCCACCTCTGCTTACAGAAGGTATACTTAACTAAGAACGTTTCGGGAAACATGTATTAACGATAAGGTGCAGCTTAAGGTGTAACTTAAGAACGACTTAAGAAGGATTCGGGAAACGCAGCCATGATCATATCACCCCCGTATTAAGATGCATTGGTTACCAGTTTCTTTTAGAATTAATTTTAAGATTTTATTATTTGTTTTTAAATGTTTACATGGTACAGCCCCTCCGTATATTGCGGATTCAGGAGCAGAAGTCAAAGAGACTTTTACAATCTCAGTCACAAAATCTTTTAGTTTTTCCGAGAATGAATCTGAAAACAAGAGGGGACCGCACCGAGGTTATGGATCAGTCTGTCACAATATATCAGATTAGCATCTACCCTTAGTGAGCTCAAAAGACATTTAATCATACATGAGTCATGTGTTTTGATCATACATGAGTGTCGAGGCACTGTTGTCTCAGGTGTGGGTTTTAAGAGTTTGAAGATGGTTTAGGTGTATTTGAGACTCCTCAGAGTCTGTGGGTCTTTATCTGTGAGTAGGTATTTTGCATATTCTGTATTAATAATTATTTGTGTTTATTATATTTCAATATTTCATTGTTTGTGCAGCACTAGGTAAACATTGTTGCGCTATTATGTGCTTTATAAATAAACTGAAATTGAAAAAGGTTTCATAGCTTCATGAAGCGTGTTTCGAAAGCTCACGTCACTGCACCAAACATTTAACATTTTGTGAAATACAAACATTGAACTGAAAGCAGTCATGAACAGTTCTGATTCTGATGTCAGAAAAAAACATTGTTCTGCCTCTACAGAAACTGAAATAATTATTGACCCATGATCAAACTGTCTTAATCAAATATTTAAAGCTTTATATCACGTTTTAATTGTGTGTTTTTAAATCACCGTTTAATTGTATTACTTTAAATTGTTGTGGCTCTGTGTGACGCTGAGGGAAACATTTAAAAAAAAAAAGTGATATTATAAATAAATGAGCAATACTCACGTCAGTGTGTTGAGTTGACAGTGTTTATCCTGCAGTAGAGCAGAGATCTGATTCACTCGTGTGTCTCCTAGTTCATGTCCTCTCAGATTCAGCTCTCTCTGGAGTAACGGGTTTATACCCACAACTCTATTCACATACTGACAGGCTTCCTCTGCAGCAGGACTCACAAACCTGCAGAAGAGGCAACTCAGTTCTCAAATAAATGTCCATTGCAATACAAAAATGATTGATATGATAAAAAAAACTTCATTATTGTTTTAAAGACAAGCTCTAGTTAGTTATTTAGATGTCAACTTTTTCTTTAAACATTTAAATACACAAATTAACATAAACTTAAAATAAACTAGAGCGACACTCAGTCCTAAAGCAAACTCATTAGAACAGAAACGTCTCACAGAGCAGAAGGGCAAAAGCTCACTAGATCATGATTTTCAGTGTGAATACAGAGTGTGAAATTAAGATCTTTCTGTCTTTAAAGCAGGAGGAGTGAGAAATGTCCGCACAGAGAAAACTGGCTTGTGAAACTGCATGTCTGTGAACATCTGGAGACTCATAGCCCTGCTGTAGAGAGATGCAGTGAATCTGGGCTTGATGGAAAACTAAAGTTTAAAACGTAGATTCGGGAGGAGCCTAAACATTCAGTCCTGTCAATCATCATTACGAGCATACTATATGAGCAGCAAACACCACGTCATTTCATTGACAAATTCTTCCGATTGACAAATACTTCCGGCAGATGACCCCGCCCTGCCCTTTGAACCCTGTCCCAACCAACCCGACAGTGGCGGAGGCAGAAAGTGATGATGGGTGGGCCTCTAAAAGTGTGGGTGGGCCAGAATAATTCACATCATCCAATGTTTTTCAACTGGCTTAATTTGGGACTGTCCCTCAGTGGCGCCAATTCACTAAAAGTCAAGGTATGGCAAGTTCAAGTGACTTTATTTAATCTAACAACAATACGTGACAATATCAATTCAAGAAAGTCAAAAACGACAGATAAGAACAAGACAAAACTATAACAAATATGCTATATGTGTTCTGAATGTATACTGGGTTTGACGAGAAACAAACCGATAATGTTATTTATTATTAAGTGAAAATCTTGGCCTCGCCGTTGCTACATACACACGAGAGCACAGCAGTTCGTGCCACTGCGCCCAGGAGAAATCAGCCTATGTTTTTTTTTTTTTAGGATTTCAGCTTTAATACATTTTAATTACACAAGTCTCCAGTATAAACCTCAGAAGAGTATGTGTATTTATCTCTGTGGTGCTCAGGTCGTCAGACAGTCAGAATGACAGTTTTTGCGTGAACGTTAGAACAAATAATAGGCCTATATACCCAAGTCAATGTATTACTATTTTCTTTTTGTATTAGTATTTAAAGATATTTAATTTACAACTAATTTAATCATTTATATCTTGATGCAGTTTATTTATAAAAAATTTTTTAGCACTTGGGTATGGCAAGGTGGTTTCCAGTATAAGCACTGCCAGGTTCTGCAACAGAGAGGACCCAGAAGCGAAGAATTCAAATCAACAATGCATTTATTGAAAATCAACTTTTAAACAGTCGGGCAGCCGAGTCCCGAGCCACCAACAGGGCTGAGGCTAAAGGGGGATCCGGTAACCAGGCAGAAGGGTTTGCAATGTTGCTTTATTTGTGTAATTCCACTGGGTGCCACTAGTGTAGTAGCAGAAACCACATACTTCACCTTTAATCACTCATTTTAAGCTTTAAGCGCTATTGCTCAGTGCGATCATGTGAAAAAGGAAAACAATAACATTGCAGGAGAGAGAGACCCGAGTCCTGACAAACAACTAAGTTATATTACAATATCTGTGTCCTGTATCGCAATGCCATTCACGTGGCTTATATACATTTCAGAAAACCCCTTGCTCACAAATATTACATGCAAAAAATATTGCATAACCATGGCACGGCGGGCCAGACTAAATACCCACAGCTTACCTTGTATGGCTGATGTTTGTTCTAAACAAGTCAGAGTCGCCTGGGTTTTGAATTGAAGATATTGATATCGTCATAAACTAATTAGCCTATCTGTTAGTTCTCTTTTCAAACGACAAAAGTGTCAAGTTGTTACGGCGTCCTGTCATTTTTGTCAAGATGTTTTCTTTATTAAATGCATCATAGAAAGTGGTTTAGCCATTTTTGTAATAACATAAATAGGGCGCTGCTAGTTGAAATCCGGATATTTGTGTGAAGAAGAACATTACTACTGGGCGCTGGCGTGTGACGTAACTGATGAGATGAAGTAGCATGTTCTTATTAAAATTAGGATAGAGTTTTAATGCATGAAAAATCCTCGATTCGCAAAGTAGAGAATGTATCCGTCTCTCCTCTCCTCACGCTCACAGACGCCCTTCCAAGCAATTTCCAGATGATTTTGTAATGAGTTCATGTCTAAGCGGTGCTTAAACTTATATTGACCTGGGTCGCTCGTTGTGTTCTGTCTTACGGGTTGTATTTCCACAGCACGAAGGTAATTAAGATCTACTTTTTAATGAATTAACTGCTCGTTTTTAAATCTCCTGGTCAACTGGCATTTGTTATGGGCAGTCAAACTGCACTTTTTGTTCTATGGATTTCCATTTGAATGCACACAAGCTCATGCGAAAAGTTTCAAATTCGCATCACGTGACGTTTAACCAGTAGAAGATCGATACGTCATGGCGTGACCTCTAGGCTTGCAGTAAAGTCGAGTAGATTGTACATTTTCTGCATTTTTAGTGTATTACTGTTCGTTATATTTTGAATTTAAAGTGGCATCATAAGAAATTATGATGAATTTCACACGCTCAAAGTTTAAGTGTATACTGATTACATTTGCCTATGTAAAAAATTCTTCTTACAAAACACTCAGTGTAGTTTGATCTCTAATTCAAACAAATATGCTTGTTCTATTCTGCTAGTTAAGATCTTCCCGACTATATAAATAACACAAAACTATCTGTTGAGTATAATGCTTAAAGTAAAGTGTTCATTTTTCATGCCATGAAAATAGAGCATTCCTAATATGTCAGCAAATTTAAAAGCTGTTGTCAAGAATTGGTTATATTCCTTATATTCAGTGTAAAAGATTCTAAGCCTTAAATGACACCCCCTTTCTGGCTTGTCAAACAGATGGCCATGATGTCTTTTACTGTAGATCCAGTACCTCATGTGTTGTATGTTGTCATTATTAGTAGTATCTTTTAATAAGAATTATTATCTTTTCTTTTTTTTTTACCGAAAAACTGAATGACCAACAATATCTTAAGCACCACCACCAGTCCTAAGTTCAGTTAAAATGACAAATATGCATTCATGCATGATTATCAAGTTTTAGTTCCAATTTCTAAAGTTATATCATTAAATAATGCGGTACCACTTTACAATATGGGTGCACTAATATGCATTAATTCATGCTTAACTAATGTACAGATAATCATGAGTTAATGTATGACTCATAAATAACTTAACCATTAATTAATGATTACTGCATCAGCAACTAATAAAGATTCTTTATGGTTAATATATTAAGTAATATATGAATTGTTATTAATTAAATGTGTCATAATGTATTAATTTCTCAACATATTTTATTAACTAAAAGTGTAAATTAATGCGTTAATTACCACAATTGGTCAAAGCAATGTACTTCAACTTCCAGTTGTCTTCTTTAATTAATCATTAACTAATAATTTGCAAATGTATCATTATGTTATGACTTTACTTGTTGAGGCACATGACTATTAACTAATTGTTAAGTAATATGCCATTTATGGGTTTAAAAAAGATTTCTTCATTATGCCGTACCTACACCGCTAGCATGCTCATTTATAATAAAACAAATTTAACAAGACAGACAGCAACAGTACAACATCTAATACTTTGAAAGGTTCATAAATGGCCTTCGTCAAAATCGTCAAATCTCAACTGTTACATTACCGAAACGTGCAGTCTTTTCGATTAAACCGTGTTACTTCACTGCCGCAGCAGAGATGTCTCCCTCCGCTTATCATGGCCGCTACTCTGTGGGATAATCATTCTCTTCTATTGTAATAACTCCACTGCAGTCTATTGCATCAACAAATGCAGAACAAGTTCCTCCGAACTAATGCAACTCCTCAGACGGCCAATCTGGTCTTATGCTTGCAATTATTTCATAAATAAAGCAGAACATATAGCAGGATTTAAAATCCAAATTGCTCTTTCAAATTCTGCCTTTCAGAGATTTAGGAAATTGGCTCCATATACAGGCCCGTCATGCACGCCAGTGCCTCTACGTGGACCTGACATCCGAGTAAATCTTCCTCTCAATCATACCCATTTATCCACAAACTAATTTTTGTCAACAGTGCCCAGCTATTAAGAGCCGACAAATTCCCTCCTTATCAAAAGCATCCAAATATCTGAACCCATCCCTTTAGATTTTCGTCACTCGTAGGGCCCTATTTTAACTATCTAAGCGCATGGTCTAAAGCGTAGGGCGCAGGTTCACTTAGGGCGTGTCCGAATCCACTTTTGTTAGTTTAACGACGGGAACAATGGTCAGCGCGCCAGGCGCATGGTCTAAAAGGGTTGTCCCTATTCTCTTAATGAGTAATGGGTGTGTTTTGGGATTTACGTGCATTAAACCAATCAGAGTCTCATCTCCCATTCCCCTTAAATGCCAGTTGCGCTCACGCCATGGCAGATTCGCTATTTACATGACGGAATTTGATAGTGGAAAGACCAAAGCCGTCTCCAGAGCGCAAACGGAACTGCTCGTGTCCAAGTTAAAAAGTGTGCAAGCAGACCATCTACGGCAGAGGTCCTTGATTAGCTGGTTGAGCCTGGTTCAGGTGTTTGATTAGGGTTGGAGCGAAACTCTACAGGACAGTGGGCCTCCAGGAGCAGGGTTGAAGACCTATGATCTACGGAACAAACCAGATTCCACCATATCTTTATGTACACAATAATAATCTTTTACATTGTAATCCTTTTAATTTTAATATTTGGCATGTTTGTGTGCTGCTGTGCACCCCTGTGTGTTTAATAAGCAGAATGTACACACGTTGTGGACCCGCCTATAGGTGCACACATTACTAACGCGCTCTTTAAATAAAAAATAATAATATTGTGCCATTGACTTTCCAGGTTTCAGTTGGTCAATGATGAGTCTATTTCTGTTGCCTCAAAATAGCAACGCGCCAACAATGCGCCAGAACACACCTTGTTTTCAGACCACCACGCCCATGGGCAAACAAATGGGCGCAAATGCATTTGCTATTTAAACAATGTGGCGCAGAACGTGAAAAATGACAACTGCGTCGGACTGAAACTAGCAAAAAACACTTGCATCGCGCTTGCCGCTGCAGTGCGCCAGGTGTAAGATGCTCTGTACAGTGTTAAGCAAACTGATTATTTCTCCTCTGTTCAGGTAGTCACTAAGAAAACACCACCAGAACAATCAACGCTCTATTCATCCTCACATTCTTCTGATTTCTCAGATGCGCAGAATCTACTTGCAGTTCTAAAATTTGATCCGCAGATCCATTTAGTCTTTCTCCAATCTTTAAGTACTATACAGAGACACTATCCACTTTAATTTCAAGCATTGCAAAACGGATCAGTTAATGAGCAACCATTCAATATTGTTAATTTACCCACACCCCTCCAACCTAACAGTCTGTTTCCTTATTTTCAGCTCACAAAAGTTCCAGAATTTTATCTCCTGCCAATCCCCTCTTCGTCGACGACAATAATACTCCCATCTCTTTTAAAAACGTTCTTTCAAAACGCTCTCCAGACAGACATAATTTCAAACTAATGACACAGACAAGCTCACCAATTACCCACTCAGCAATGTAGCTGCTGCGCACGTGTTCATTAATTAATCAATCAATTCCACCTGCACTCCTCCTTACCTATGCAATTGCAGAATTTATTTTCCCCCTCCACCCTATATCTCTGTTCAAGTGCTGCGAGCCCACCTAGCATGGGTTTCCCTTCAGGTTCTCCAGTTAAACTTTCATTTCTCACTGCCGCAGCAGTGCTTTCTCCCCTCATCAAAATATATTTCTCTCATTACCGCAGTAGTGATTTCACCTACTGGTCTAACACCAGCTTTCAGAGTAAACTTTGTTTCTCACTGCCGCAGCAGTGATTTCGGCCACCGCTCTCACGCCAGCTTTCAGGGTACATCCAGGCCCGTCGCCAAGGGTGGGCATTGTGATGACACAAAGTGCCCCCCTAATCATCATGGTCATTCAGTGAATTTACTATTGAGAGCAAATAACCTTAATTCAGTGGATTTGGCCATGATGTCTTCAGCAGTAGGTTATTTAGCTCACAGGAGCACTAATATCGACAATGGTAAGTTTAAACTGTCTTCAGTATTATGAATCGGAAATCAGTCGGAGCCGCAACAGGCAAGGCTAACCCCTGGCCACGGACTTAATGATGAGGTGGTGACGCGTTCATGTAACCAGTGGGTGACGTCGCTGCCAATTACACACTAAAAAACTGTCACAAAGAACCGGCAAAAGTAATGATTATCAATGTGTCAAATATAGCAAGGAGACATTTTAATAGTTTATTAATAAACTAGTGTTTTCTGTGTCAGTGTCGGTTGACGATGCTGACTTGCCATGTTCGCAGTAGTGAACGCGCCTCTAGAGAGAAATGCACATTTCATACGATACGGATTACATAAGCAGAGAGTATAGCCAACTGTTTCTTTTCATTTTGAATTGTTTTGTTTGATTTAAACATTTCAAGCTTTCTATATATATATTTCTCATCATGTCTGTGAGGCAAGTAGCCTATACTACTCTGAGTTTCGATTAATTTATAATATAAGCTCCAGTTCACGGGCAACTCAAGTGATCGCTCTGGCGCTTCCATGTCCTGATGTCGGCTATATTTGCTTCTTATTTTTTAAATCCAGGCAATTTGTTGATGAAACACTGATTAAAATTAAGATACAATTTATACAAAACGAAATTTACTTTAAAGAAAGGCTTTCAACAAAACAAAACTTAATGAAGTGGTCAAAATCATGTCTGACCCACTCAATATGTCTCCCGATATATTGCGCATCTTATGATCCTATCTTACTCATGCTGTTCCCTTTTCATATAATCAACATAGATGAAATTTAAAAATAACATTATATATTTAAACATAAATTTGAAACTAGATAGCCTATGTTTCCTTTACTGACTACAACACGTATAGCCTATTAAAGTACAGAGAAACTTAATGTCGGACCGGTATTTGAGTGAACACGTTTTACCAGTGAGCATGCGGGGCGATTTTTGAGTAATAATCGAATAATTCCCAGCGATTATCGAATATTATTTTTGCTTGAAATGCCCATCCCTAATAAAGTTAGAATTGTGTGATATACAGTAGTAATTGCATGTATAATAGAATTGTGAGTTAAACTCGCAAATGAGTGCATTTTTTTTTTTTCAGAATTGTGAGATAAAAAGTCGCAATTATCTTTTATTTATTTTTATTCTGTGGTGGAAACAAGCTTCCATATGATTCTGATTGCTTTTAGAAGGAAAAGCTGTCCATAAATGCTGGTCTAGGATCAGTTCTCTCCGTAATAAAGAATATTGGCAATCCTCTCGTTATAATAAGCAGTAAGACATTCGTTGTGCATCAGCTTAACTGATAATAATGGGACTTTGTGAAATCGCAATGAAATTGTATAACCGCTTTATTATTATAAAATGAGCGCTCTATGCAAGTTTTCTGCCATGCCAAATTCTGTAAATGGTAAATGTTTTTAAAGGGGAATCGCATATCCTCATGGTGTTGGTTCACCCTCCGCCTATGATTAGAAAATGTATTTTTTTTTTTTTACATTTTACTTTGTGTTCTGGCGTTGTTATAATATAGAACTTGGTCTATTTCTGTTTTATTAGGCTAAATACAGGATGTTATTGTTTTGGTGAATGTCTGTTCTGGTGATCATAAAAAAGTGTGCCCTCCCCCTTGAAAATTAAATGCCCCCCATTCTATATGTTCTGGCGATGGCCCTGAGTACATCTCTCTCATTACCGCAGTAGTGATGTTGGCCACTGGTCTCACGCCAGCTTTCAGAGTAAACTTCATTTATCACTGCCACAACAGTGATTTCAGCCACAGCTCTCACGCCAGCTTTCAGAGTACTTTTCTCTCATTACCACAGTAGTGATTTCAGCAACTGGTCTCACACCAGCTTTCAGAGTATTTTTCTCTCATTACCACAGTAGTGATGTTGGCCACTGGTCTCCCGCTAGCTTTCAGACTACATTTCTCTCACTACCACAGTAGTGATTTCAGCAAGTGGTCTCACACCAGCTTTCAGATTGAACTTTGTTTCTCACTGCCGCAGCAGTGATTTCAGCCACAGCTCCCACACCAGCTTTCAGAATAAAAATGTATCTCTGCTGCCGCAACAGCAATTTCGCACCAACTTTCAAAGAAAATTATATTTCTAACTGGCACAGCAATGATTTCTCACTCCGCTCGCAATAACCTCCATTCTTTTCACTGCTGCATCAGTGATTTCTACCCCTGCTCCAAGCTGGAGCCCCTTCGTTTTTTCTTAGCTTCCACAAGAGATTCACCCCATGAGCCACTGTATATTTCTCCATAGTGACTTCAGCAAAATATTCTACTCATCTTTGAGGGGGAGAGGGCTTAATGTCTTAAGTCTTTTCTACCTATACCTATATCGCCAAACCATTCACGGTTTATTGCCCAGCTTGCTGTCTTTGCAATACTTTTTCGAGCCTCCTCCAAGGACGGCAAGCCAAGTTAGTTTACTATTAATCTTTAAGGCTGAATGGGCAGGCAAACTAGTGAAAAGGTTATGACAAGTGTGCACGAAAACAAAATTGTCCATGTTAATTTTCAAGGTATAACATACTCCAGAATATCAGCACATATACTGACCCATAATGTCTACTTGACCTGTAGCTCGTATCACAACTAAACTGTGTTGACAGTTATCATCATCATGACAGAGCCCATAGCATTTGATCTGATCTTGATGCAACAAATATGAATATTTAGCCTGCATAGAGCTAATTTAGTTAATTATTTCATCCTGTGTCACCTCAGTGTCTTCAGTTGACAGTCTGGATCCTGCAGTAAATCACTGAGCTGCTTCACTCCTGATTGTCCAGGATCATTTCCTGTGAGATCCAGCTCTATCAGGTGTGAAGGGTTTGATCTCAGAGCTGAAGCCAGAGCTTTATAACCTTCTTCTGTCACTCTGCAGTTAGAGAGTCTAGAACAGAGAGGAAAACATTCAGCTGATTAATCAGTTAAACCTGAACAATATAAATCTGAATGATCGCTCTTCCAGTCGCCTCTACAATAAGGAAGCCTCTCTTTCTGGTGGTCTATGGCACATTCAGTGGTGTTTCACTGGCGTATTGCATGGATAAGTGCAGCGATTCCCCACTTGGCGCTTCAGCATAAAGAGCAGTTTCCCTATGTTATGTTCGCTAGTTTCCAATATTTTTTATGGCTGTAAGGAAAATGAAGAAGAGAGCCAAAGAACTCTTCCTGTGAACTAACATAATCAAGAACAGCAGCTATGACCATCTCCATGGTAAGCCCTGTCCCTACCATCCCGTTGGCATGAAGGACTAGCATTTTGGGCATTCGTGGGGTCATAGGGAAGTTACGAATTAGGGACCCCATTTGTTAGCCCCCTGATGGAGGGAATAGAGACGTCATGTACCTCCTGCCACAACCCTGAACTATCCCACTGAATGGCCGGGACCCCGTCTCGGCTCCTCTGCATAAACCTGAATGAGTGGATGTGTGCCGCAATCTTATACAGCCGTATGTACGGGGGAGTTGCTGGGCATGCAAATTCCACTGGCCATTTTTCTAGAACTCAGAGGTGATTGGAACTGACCCCATTTGTCAGTCTTTAACATAATGTCTCTGTTTCCTCTATTAGGGAATGAGGCGTACATTAGTAACCAAGAATTTCTCTTGCGCTGTTGTCTCCAGCATCGCTCTGTCAGTCATCGAGCCTCACTCTCGTCATGTGACTCCTGTGGCTCAACTTACCTCAGTATCTCTAATTTACACTTCTTCAGTCCAGTGCAGAGCAGCTTCACTCCTGAATCCTGCAGATTATTATTGTTCATGTTCAGCTCTTTCAGATTGGCATCTGATCCAAGAACTGCAGCCAGAGCTGAACAGCTTTTGTCTGTTAAGTTACAATCATTTAACCTACAAGGGAAATAAATCACACCACAGAAATAGATGGAGCACATTCAATACATTTTTCAAAAAATAAATATTAAATATATTTTCCATTATAATTTTTTTACATAAACACTTTTTACATAAACTAAGCATTTAAAATATCACATTATTGGGAGATACAGTAGCAACCGATAATGTATTAGTAATGTATAATGTATGTATAGCCTGTTTTATAAAAATATCAATGTTTTATATTATAACCTTTCAAAATTTCAGAAAGATTTCATCTTTCATTTTGGCAATATAAATAACATATGTACCAAATAGCATTCTTTCCCCCAGTTTGGGTATATGAATAAAATATATACTTTTTTCCCCTCAAGTATGAGTATGAGCTAATATATAATTCTATATAAGTCATAACAGTCTGGTGTATCATATGATGTAAAACATGCAAACATTTTTACAAGGTATTTTATATTTTTTCTAAAGGTTTGATAAACTGTCTCCACTAGAAAAAAAAATAAAAATCAGACTATTATTTCATATATCTCAGGCTTTACAGGGATAAGTTCATGTTCATGATGAGGAATCACTATAGAGTAATGTAGACATTTTCAGATGAGAGCAAAACATGACAAAATATATTAAAAGACTTACAGAGCTCTTCTGGAGGTTTTGATGACTGCCGATAATCTAATGAGACACTCGTCTGATTTCTTGAATTTCTGAAGCTCAAACTCCTCCAGCTCTTCCTCTGATGTCAACAACACAAAGGCTAAAGCAGACCACTGGGCAGGTGAAAGGTCACCAGATGAGAGACTTCCTTTGCTAAGGTGGGTCTGAATCTCTTTCACCAGAGTTTGGTCGTTCAGTTCATTCAGACAGTAGAACAGATTGATGGATCTCTCTGCAGGAAGATCATCTTCTAATTTCTGCTTGATGTACTGAACTATTTCCTTGTTCCTCTGGTCATTGCCATCTTGCTGTGTCAACAAACCTCGTAAGGGTCGTCGATTGGACTGGAGTGACAGACCGAGGCGGAAGCGACGGAAAATGTCCAGGTGTCCATTGTCACTCTCGAGCACCTTGTCGTCTTGCTGTGTCAACAGACCTCGTAAGAGTCGTCGATTGGACTGGAGTGACAGACCGAGGAGGAAGCGAAGGAAAAGGTCCAGGTGTCCATTGTCACTCTCGAGCGCCTTGTCCACTGCAGTCTTGAGAAAATCAATCATGGTTTCATTTCTGTTTTCCTGTTCTGTAGACTCATGATCAAACACACTTGTCTTGTTGATGCCTAGAAACAGATGTGCATAAAGGGCTGCAATAAACTCTTGAATGCTCAAGTGAACAAAGCAGTACATGGTACCAAAAACGATCCCTGTTTCCTCCTTAAAGATCTGGGTACACATGCCTGAGTACACTGATGCCTTATAGACGTCAATACCACAGGCTTCCAGGTCTGTGTCATAGAAGATCAGGTTGTTTCTTTCTAGCTGATGAAATGCCAGTTTCCCCAGTGAAAGGATGGCGTCTTTATCCCAGGAAACATCTGGTGTGTATTCTCCATCATACTTTCGGCGGCTCTGCTGGATCTGAAAGCGGAGAAAGTGTGTGTACATTTGTGTCAGGGTCTTGGGAGTGTCTTCAGTGTTTGATTCCTGCAGTGTTTTAGAGATCTCATCAGCCTGAGTGTTTTTCACATCATTATTTCTTTTCTCCTCCAGAATGTTCTGGAGAACCGTGGCTGAAATCCAGCAGAAGACTGGGATGTGGCACATGATAAAGAGACTCTTTGATTGTTTAATGTGATCTATGATTGTGTTGGCCTGATTCTGATCAGTGAATCTTTTTTTGAAGTACTCTTGCTTTTGTGCGTCACTGAATCCTCGTATCTCTGTCAGCCGGTCGATACAGTCAGGAGGAATCTTACTGGCAGCTGCTGGTCTGGTGGTAAACCAGATGAGAGCAGAAGGAAGCAGATTTCCCTTCATGAGGTTCGTTAGGAGAACATCCAGAGAGGCTGGTGACGACACATCACGCCACGTCTCGTTACAATCAAACTTCAGAGGAAGGCGACATTCGTCCAGTCCATCAAGGATGAACAGCACTTTGAATTGATTCCTTCTTGTAAGGTTCAGTCCTTTTGTCTCTGGGAAAAATTGAGTTATAAGGTCCATCAAACTTAGTTTTTCTTTCTCCTTTAAGTTCATCTCTCTGAATGGAAGAGGAAATATGAAGGTGATATCTTGATTTTCTTTTCCTTCAGCCCAGTCCAGAACAAACTTTTGCACAGAGACTGATTTCCCGATGCCAGCGACTCCTTTTGTCAGTACAGTTCGGATCTCCTCGTCTTGTTCAGGAGCTTCAAACAAATGTGTGCATTCAACCTGTATCTCTTGTGCTTCATGACGCCTGGAAGCAACTTCAATCTGTCTCACCTCATGTTCAGTATTGACCTGTTCACTGCCACCCTGAGTGATATAGAGATCTGTGTAGATGTTATTCAGAAGTGTGGAGTCACCTTGCTTCGCAATTCCTTCAAACACACATTGATACTTCTTCTTTAGGCCACATTTCAGCTGAGGAATGAAGAACAGCTCTTCTAAAACACAGGAACAGAAAATAGATAGTTTTAGTCTTCATTTTCTCTCCTACATTTATAAGAGACAATCAGACAGATGATCATGAGTCTCTTACCTTCTAGAGCATCAGCAGCTTCATCTTGCTTCATCTCTCTCAGGTAATGTAGTGTGAGATCAAGAGCTGATTCTTTGATACTGGATCTGTTCTCAATAAAGTCCTTCACAAAGTGTTGTGTGTTCTCTTTTTGTAATATTTTCTTAAACTTCTCCAGTTCATTCTTCAGAAATGTGATTATTTTGCTCTCAAGATCCTACAAACAAAAGTAAGAAAAAAGACACAATTTAAACCAAATTTACATCTACATTTGGTCAACACAATTTATTCAATAACTATTATATCTATAAAAAATAAAAAAATCCAGTTAAAAGACTAACATGTTAACCAGCTGTTATTTGTAACAAATAGAAAAATAAAAAATATATACTTGCTTCAAAGGAAAAATAGTGATCTAGAGGAATTAAATTTGTTTTTCAATAACATATTTGTTTTTTGTAAATATTAAACATTTATAAAAATGTGTTTTCCTACCTGGAAGATTCCTAGAAGATTGTCTTTGAAATTCTCTTGGTTCCTGTGAGTCTGAACGTCTGAGTCTAATGTCTCATATTGAAGCCTGTAATCAAATAAATAAAATAAATACTGATTTTCCGGTCAAAATATCACAGAAAGAGAAATAAGCATTTGCTGTGAATACTAGGGGTGTCCCCGACTATGGATTTTCATAGTCGAATCAGAATCGTTAAATCTTGTCTATAGTCGACTAATAGTCGAATCATGTGAATGGGGGCGGGGCTTTAACATTTCAAAGCCGCGATGTACAGAAAATCACAAAGATATAGAAGAAAATGTATAAAAACATTTTGAATCAATAAAACTAAGAAATAACATAAATAACTCCAGAAAGGCCACACTGCAGACAGAATTTACATTTCACATGCAAATCAAATTAAATCGGCTAAATTACCGGCTGTGCGAGCAGGCTCTAAGAACAGCACAACATCGATGCACCGAAAAAATAAACAATTAATTTACAAAATGTAATTAGAACAGAATATACTTTTCTAATACATAAAAATACAAAACGAAATAAATCAGAATCAAGTCACAACATGAGGAGCAAATGTGTGCAAAATGCCTAAAGTGCAGGGGAACATATATTCAAAACACAAGCCACAAATAGTTAGATTAGATAACCCTGACAGATCAATAAATAAAATAAAAATAAAAAAGAAATTATTAAAATAACGAGAGTTAGTCAGAATTGTCAACTTTGTCTTTTTAACTGCAGAAACAACAATAAATGCTAAACTGGAGTGGCAGTCTTTTTAGCTAAAAATGTTCACAGCATCCAAAAATCAAATTAGAACCGGCTGAAAGTTTTGAAATCACTTGTACCCTACCTGATCGAGAGAACAAATCCAGTCTTTCACTCTGTCTGTGTCCATTGGAGTCTTTTTAAATTGTGCGCGCGGATAAAATACATTCTAAAACACTTAACGTGAAAAACATTTAATGACTTAATCTCCTAAAATAGTTAAATTAAAATATGAAAACGCTTTACTATAGTAGGAACGCATTGTGTTCATATTCTGGGTTCATCTGCTTATCTGCACATAGTATGGTTTCTTAATAAAGTGTGTAGGCCTACTGTGTACATGCATTAAGCCACTGCGTTAAAGTGCCTTTTAAGCGTTTTAAAAGCTTTTTACACGTTAAGCATTTTAGAATGTCCCGTGGAAAACCAACTTGTTAACTTTGGCCGGCAGAAGTGCGATCATGGTTTTCCTGATGCTAAATCCAGCCTTGGAGAATATCCTTTCTGATGGTGTATATCCACACTTTACATTTTCTTATCCCAGACATTGTTAAAGATTTAAATCCTTGCCGCGAAGACGCTCCTCTGTCGGTCACGGATTGAAAGTGAAACTTAAATCTGTCACGGGGTGTTTGGATTTATTCACGCACGTTAAAAACACTTCTTTCTTTGCACATTTTTATATACAGCATTATCATAATAGGCTGAATATTAACGTATTGACAGAAAACCGATAGTTCTTTGAGAAATCAGACATTGAGCGCCCTCATATAGCCAAAGTGGCATGATCCTCGTTTCATAACACCTCTGCGAAGATTCGACCGTGAGATCGGTAGTCGAATCAGGCTCCTCCTATCGAAGCATCGAATCTTCGACTATTCGGGGTCACCCCTAGTGAATACTCTAATAAATATTTGATCGGATTTATGATAAATATTTGATCTAAAAATGTTTCATGATTGGTATTCACTGATATAACTTTTAAACACAGTCAATGTGTGACAAAAAATTTGAAACTCATGAAATACCTTTTATTAGATGATGGTGTTTTCTCACTGAAGTCTGGTGGATTTCCACCTTTAGACCGATCACTCTTCAGAGACTCAGAGCTGGACACATGTGAGCCTGATCTTACACTGATGACACAAAGAACAGAGAGAAAACACTTTAGTAAAGGAGATACTTTAGTCTCATTTGAAAAGATTTAATATTGCAAATAGTAATTAAATGCAGTATAGCTGTGCATTTGTCCATTTATGACTACAGTCGGATGGATAAATATATACATGTTTAGTTTCATGATCTATTTTCCATAGTGAATTAGTGAATTTTCCATAGTAAATAGTGTTTCTCCTTGTGGCTGCCTGTGTAATTGTGTTACTGAATGAGTTTCATAAGGTTCCCAGGAATTGAGTTTTATTGAGACTTATTGTTTTATTCAGTCAAGATCAATCATATACACCACTGAAGACAAATAATACAACAATATAATGTAATGTAAACACACAAAATACCTTTTATTAGATGATGGTGTTTTCTCACTGAAGTGTGGTGGATAATCTTTAGACCGATCACTCTTCAGAGACACAGAGCTGGACACATGTGAGCCTGATCTTACACTGATGACACAAAGAACAGAGAGAGAGAGAGAGAGAGAAAACACTTTAGTAAAGGAGGATCAACTGTGTGTGAAACACATCTGTGTCTTTATCTAATCCTCCACAGAAATACACACACTCACACAATTTACTGTTTAATAGTTAACTACTATTTTATTTACTGGCTCACATTAGTTAAATGATTTCTTTAATATACATGAGTGAGATTAAACATGTTAAAAAATACTTCACTCTAATTTATGAGAACATGTCAAGTTTTTGTTTATTGACAGAAATAGAGAGCAGAAATGTCTGTGTGACACAGTTGTGTTAGCATACTTGAATTAAATTAAGTGTATAGTTGTTTCCTAATGTCTGCCAATAATTTTATGATCTAAAAACTAAAGTCATTTATTTGGATTAATTCAGCATCTAGAAGGTTATTAACAAATTATTAACTGTGATATTTTCTATAGAGCAAACAGGTCTTTATAGACAATGTCAGAGTTAATTTAAGAAGTTAAAAATTGAAGTTGTGCAAATATAAAACAATGCTTAAAGTTTAGTTATTGACAGGGAAACACAAAGTCCAGTGGAGTTTAAACTGATGAAAACAGACGCAGTCTTACCTGTGTTTCTCTGAGAGACTCATCTGAGAGAGAGAGTCCTTTCCTCTTTCCTCTGACATACTGCAGCTAAACTGACACTGAAAAACTGATCAGCACTGCTTTCTGAAAACACTCAATCCTTCAGCATCACCTGGAAATGACACCATTTTACACAGATGAAGAACATCTTATTTAAGACAATAATGAAGAATGCTGAGTTATCATCAACAACAGCAACAGCAAAAACAATCTATAAAATAAAGTGAGTTACAGACAAATATATTGCCATGTAAAATAACCGAATGGTCTTAATCATTTCTGATTGTTTAGTGAGTTTAACTGACTCTAAATATTAATTCATTGGGGAACAGAAATTGTGTTTAAAACTTTGAGTGGGAAAATTGAACCCAATGTGTTATCTTCTCTATTACAGTTTATCATTTTACAATCATATTTACCCAATCTTTATTAATTGTTGAATCGTTTGTCATTTAATCATTACTTCAAGTTCACAATGATGATTGATTTCATTACTTTTAAATGATCCTAAAATAACTGATTGAGTAAAAGTAACCTGAATTATAATAGACATACTGTATAACTACTAATCATAATTGCTATATCTGAACTGAAATATTCAGTTTAATAACAGCAGATTGTCGTTCATTCCCTTTAGGCTTCATCTGTCTGTCTACTGTAAATGTCTGATTCAAAAATACTTTCAATTTCACATCACAAAAACAACACCCTAAAACGGAAGAGGAAATGGGAGAAAACTTTCAGAAACATGTTTGTTTTCAATAACCCTTTCTCAATAAAACGTTTTGTGTTTTAACTTCAAAAGATTGTAATGTCTTTCAGATTCTTCGTCTGTTCGGAGTAGCAGAAGAACAGCCTTCTGTAACTTCACATTTAAATCTCGCTTAATATACAATATAAAGTTCTTAATAATTACAAATGACTTTAATGGAGAATGTATTAAACTTACTTGCAGTCTTGTCCACTAAGAAGAGAGTTTATCAGTATTTTAAACTCAGTAACGCTTGTTGTCAGTCCGCGCGCGTCGTTCTCAGAATCTCTTCCTGGTCTCGATGGATTGTGGATTAAACTCATAAATGGCCGCGAGTGTTATTAGTGAGCAACAGGTTTAGGTTTCAGCAGTTTTACTTTCGTTTTCCTCTTCTTCGTGTGTTTTACAGGAGGGTTTGGAACAGCTGAACAGTTGCACACCGACACCTACTGCACTGGAGCGGGATATTATACCACATCTCTAAATCCTGTTTACCTCTGGGCTTCTTCGTAAAATAGTCACACTTAGCTTCCTCCCGCCCGAAAACGGGCGAAGCCTTAACATTTTACTTTACTTTTTCCCAGGATAACCAATCAAATATATTTTTGTTCTATAATGTTTTCTGATTATTATTTAGAAGTTTTAGAATTTTTTATGATAGGCCTACTTTGCATTAATTATATAATTTTTATGAGCTATTTTTTCCATTAGAATTAATATATATTTTTTTATTTTATTTATTTTATTTTTCAATAAATGCAACATTTCACATCAAAATAGAGTGCAGGCCTAAAAAAAAAAAAAATTCAAGTGAGAAGAGCGCCATCTAGTGGCTTCAAAATGTATTAATTTGTGTCATGTCCTATAACCGCCTATAGGCGGCCTATAGCTTTTTTATTTATTTATTTGATTTATTCCCATTTGGAAAGATTTTTTTTTATTACTAAGCAACCACTGAATGGAACAACACAAATTATATATCATTTTAAAGCTTAGGATCTCAGCTTTTTAATGCATCTAATTACATGTATTAACTCCTAACGAGTGCTGAGTAATCCCTCTAAAATCGAGTGTACCACCAGCAGGCGCCACCTAGCTGCGAAAATATTCTTTACCATATTTAAAAAAAATCTTGCCTTGATTAACACAAAGTTGATGTCATTTGAAAGCTTAGAGTCTGAACTTTACAGTGAATGTATCCACTTTGAAAAACTCTTAAGTATTGCTGAGTTATTTGCTGATAAATAGAATTTCTTTTTTTTCATCTTCTATAAAATAATGTACTGCAATGTATCAAAAACATCATACAGCTCATGGAACATTCTCAGATAATTGAAAATGGCACTTCATTTTTTACAACATATTATTACAATTAAAATGAGCCCAAAATAAACATAATCTATTGATTTTATGACAAGATATTCTTCGTGGAGAAAAAATTGCCCATGAGGGGGTGTCAAAGACTGTACAAAAAGGCTGTCTCTTTTCCAAATGCTGTAACTTTTGATTCCTTTATCCAAAAATTATCATTTTTTTATCCAGATGCAGCTAACATGTAGGGGGACTTCACTGAATTTTCCTCCTACCTTATTTCCTTCCTGAGTTATTCTATGACAAATAAGAAAGATATGCAAAATCATAATAAAAATTATATATATATATATATATATATATATTGTATTTTATCCGCTGTTTCTTGGCAGGACAATGTCCAAATGTAATGTAATTTACATTTTCAAAAAATTTAAAAAGAGTTCTTTCAAACGATACCTACCTTTTGACTCTCCTTGCTATAGTTTTGGAGTTATTAGGGCCCGAGCACCGATGGTGTGAGGACCCTCTTGGAATTGCTCTGTTTATTATTATTATTATTATTATTATTCTTCTCCGCATTGAATCGCATTTTTGAGGGCCTAAACATGCTCGAAAAGTCACGAAACTTTGCACACGCGTCAGAACTGGCGAAAATTTACATCTGATATAGGTTTCAGAATTGGGCGGGGCAAAATGGCTCGATAGCGCCACCTATAAAAGTTCAACGGAGTGCGCCTCCCGCTATGTTCCACGTACGTGTACGAAATTCGGTACATACATGTAAGGACCTACTACCTACAAAAAAGTCTCTTGGAGCATAGCCCTAAACACAACAGGAAGTCAGCCATTTTCAACTTCCTCTCAGATTTTTGTGCAGTTTTTGCCATTTTCATGCCTCGTACTTTAACGAACTCCTCCTACAGTTTTAATCTGATCATCTTCAAATTTGGTGAGTGTAATCTTAAGGCCTTTGCGACGTTAAATTGCGAAGATCTTGAGTTTTCGTCGAAGGGCGGGTCCTCGGCGGCCTGACAAATTTCGATGTTTCGCCATGAAACAGGAAGTTGCTGTAACTCAGGCATGGAATGTCCAATCTGCCCCAAACTTCACATGTTTGATAAGAGTTCTGTCCTGAACACATGACCATGCTCATATTCAGTTATAGTCATAGCGCCACCTGCTGGCAACAGGAAGTGACATGTTTAACACTGTTATGGACTCCTAATAACATATAAAAAAGTGCCAGCAAGTGCTAAACATGCTAACAACATACTAGAAGCATGCTAAAACATGCTAGCAAACTCTTAGCTAAGTGCTAAAGCATGCTATTATTGCAATTAAATAGGAATTTGCTGTAACTCAGGCATGGAATGTCCAATCTGCCCCAAACTTCACACTTTTGATAAGCGTTCTGTCCTGAACACATCTACATGAAAATATTCAGTTATAGTAATAGCGCCACCTACTGGTAACAGGAAGTGTCATGTTTAACACGTTGATGCCATTCTAGCAACATGTTAAAAATGCCATTGACTTCTAAACATGCTAGAAACATGTTAAAACATGCTAGCAACACTTAGCTAAGTGCTAAAGCATGCTAATTCAATGAAACAGGATGTTGTTGTTACTCAAGAAGGCAATGTCCAATCTGCGCCAAACTTCACACTTTTAATAAACGTTCTGTCCTGAACACATGACCATGCTCATATTCAGTTACAGTCATAGTGCCACCTGCTGGCAACAGGAAGTGACATGTTAAACACTGTTGTGGACATATAAAAACATATAAAAAAAGTGCCAGCAAGTGTTAAACATGCTAACAACATACTAGAAACATGCTAAAACATGCTAGCAAACACTTAGCTAAGTGCTAAAGCATGCTATTGCTAACAACATACTAGAAACATGATAAAACATGCTAGCAAACACTTAGCTAAGTGCTAAAGCATGCTATTGCTGTAATTAAATAGGAATTTGCTGTAACACAGGCATGGAATGTCCAATCTGCCCCAAACTTCACACATTTGATAAGAGTCATGGCCTGAACACATCTACATGAGAATATTCAGTTATAGTGATAGCGCCACCTGCTGTCAACAGGAAGTGACATGTTTAACACTGTTGTGGTCTCCTAATAACATATAAAAAAGAGCCAGCAAGTGCTAAACAGGTTAGCAACATACTAGAAACATGCTAGCAAACACTTAGCTAAGTGCTAAAGCATGCTATTACTGCAATTAAATAGGAATTTGCTGTAACTCAGGCATGGAATGTCCAATCTGCCCCAAACTTCACACGTTTGATAAGAATCATGGCCTGAACACATGTCTATGCTCAAATTCAGTTATAGTAATAGCGCCACCTACTGGCAACAGGAAGTGACATGTTTAACACGTTGATGCCGCTCTAGCAACATGTTAAAAATGCCATTGAGTTCTAAACATGCTAGAAACATATTAAAACATGCTAGCAATACTTAGCTAAGTGCTAAAGCATGCTAATTCAATGAAACAGGACTTTGTTGTTACTCAAGAAGGCAATGTACAATCTACCCCAAACTTCACACGTTTGATAAGAGTTATCTCTTGAACACATGTCCATGCTCATATTTAGTTATAGTCATAGCGCCACCTGCTGGCAACAGGAAGTGACGTTTAACACTGTTCTTGACTCCTAATAACATATACAAAAATGCCAGTAGGTGCTAAACATCCTACCAACATACTAGAGACATACTAAAACATACTAGCAAACACTTAGCTAAGTGCTAAAGAATGATATTACTGCAATTAAATATGAATTTGCTGTAACTCAGGCATGGAATGTCCAATCTGCCCCAAACTTCACACGTTTGATAAGCGTTCTGTCCTGAACACATGACCATGCTTATATTCAGTTACAGTCATAGCGCCACCTGCTGGCAACAGGAAGTGACATGTTTAACACTGTTCTTGACTCCTAACAACATATAAAAAAGTGCCAGCAAGTGTTAAACATGTTAACAACATACTAGAAACATGCTAAAACATGCTAGCAAACTCTTAGCTAAGTGCTAAAGCATGCTATTATTGCAATTAAATAGGAATTTGCTGTAACTCAGGCATGGAATGTCCAATCTGCCCCAAACTTCACACTTTTGATAAGAGTCATGGCCTGAACACATCTACATGAGAATTTTCTGTTATAGTAATAGCGCCACCTACTGGCAACAGGAAGTGACATGTTTAACACGTTGATGCCGTTCTAGCAACATGTTAAAAATGCCATTGAGTTCTAAACATGCTAGAAACATGTTAAAACATGCTAACAATGCTTAGCTAAGTGCTAAAGAATGCTAATTCAATGAAACATGACTTTGTTGTTACTCAAGAAGGCAATGTCCAATTTGCACCAAACTTCACACGTTTGATAAGAGTTCTGTCCTGAACACACATCCATGCTCATATTCAGTTATAGTCATAACGCCACCTACTGGCAACAGAAACTGACATGGTTAACACAGTAATGCAGTACTAACCACATAAGTATTGTGTACTGAGCATGCTAGAAACAGACTAAACATGCTAGCAACACTTAGCTGAGTCATGAAGCATGCTATTATCACCATTATACAAAACATTTTGTAACTGACTTTGACATACTCTTACTATATATACCTCCTTAAATGTACATTTCCCAACCATGCTCTGTCTTCCTAAAGCCACCGAGTGTTGATGGCACGGGTGCGAGGGCCCTTTCATCGCTGCTTGCAGCTTTAATTATGATTATATAATTTTTATATAGTTTGGGGCAAAATTTGCTGTTTCAGTCTTACCAGTTCATTTCTCTGTGTGTGTGTGTGTGTTTGTGTGTGTGGGTGTGTGTGTGGGGGGGGGAGGGTGTCTTATTTGCACTCTTGATGTTTTAGAGTGTCACCCCTTCATTGCTGTACACTTTTTTTCAGCACAGTGGCTGATCTGTAGCTTGTACCACCAAAAGTTTCTCTGAGTTTTCCTATTTTTTCGTATTTCCCATTCATTTCCTATGTCGCCCGTTTTCGGGCGGGAGGAAGCTAAGTGTGACTTTTTTTTTTACGACCCTTTAACATATCAGAATCATCTCCTTGATTTTTTTGTGTGTTCATATAGGTAATAAAACAAAAGTCACCAAGTTTCACCCCCATCCGATGAAGCAAAGAAATTAAACAATTCGAAACGTTCAAGTTTTCGCCCGTTTTCGGGCGAAGAAGCCCAGAGGGTTAAAACCTCTTAAATAGACATTTCAACAGTGCATCTGTTATATTCCCTGTTTCTGGACTATTACCTAAGATGCTGGATATTGTAAATGACTGATATCCTGAGGTTTGTATTATACATTCAATCCTTTTGTTTTATATGTGGACATACTATTAATGTTCTAGTTTCTGCTCCCCGACACTCATCACATAAACCTGTATTATGAAGAATCTTTTCCTGTGTTTTTGTTTTGTTTGTTTTTTATAGCATTGCCTCTATGCTCTTGGCAGCCTGTCCTCTATCCACACAAATGATCCCATAATCCCATTATTATCCCACAATCAGGGCCACACAGAATCTGCCGACTTTTTTTGTGATTTATGTGCTGAATATTTGGAAAAATCTTACAGAATTATGCAGAATGGATTTGAAAATGTGTTAAACGGATCTTAGAGTATTGGAACTGAAAACATTACAAAATAAAATATAAAATCTTCACTTCTTAATTTTTATTTAAGGTTTACAATACAAATACAACAACTTTTTAAAACAAAACCAGATCTCTCTTATCGTCCATCCACTAAACGACGGAGGAAATATTACTTTATCAATTGTATTGTACACAAATCATTAAATAAACAATTGCATATCATTCAACAATAGAGCTTAATAAATACCTACCTAAGTAAATGAAGTAATTAACTACTTTTAAAAGCTATAAATTACTTTTAAATAAATAAATAAATACCGGTGTGACAATCAATTACAGAACAGTTCAATAAATACATAAAAATATATTTTAATAAAATAGTAATTTACTATCGGTAGTGATTTAACATCAGAAAAAGTCATTTGACATCAGAAAAGCTACTGAATGTGTGTGGAGTTTGGAGCTTATTTTGAGTCTCTGCTGTTGAATTTGTCAATCAGCATCATTTTAACATTGTCCTCGGTTAGGCTGCGTCTGTGCTGTTAGAAGTGTAGAATAGTGGGGGACACGTATCACGCTAAAGCGTGTAATACACACGCTGGTCCACTAGCGGATGCGTGTCAATGTTACGCTTTGCCTCCTCTAGGCGTGAAAATGACACGCATGATGAAGGTTGAGTACCAGCAGGGGGCGATGATTTCCTCAATGCCAACAACTCCCCACGGACCAAAGAGAGAAGCGATATATTGCATTCTCCAAAATTCCCGCGTCAGGTCGGTCAAAGCCACATATTTTTATTATTCTGTCATTTAAGAAATCCTAATGTTGCTGTAGCCTAACGTTATATTTGTGTGTGTGTGTGTGTGTGTGTGTGTGTACTGTGGAGCTTTTTAATCTATGGTGCTGTTAACGTTACCGTGGTAAATAACGTTAATGGAAATAGATATTAATTGGCTAATTAATTAATCACAGAAAGCTGCAGTGACTGCATATTATGTTATATTAACATTATAAAAAGTTGTTATGGTCGATGGGAAGTAACTTTAGATAAACCCCGCTGCTTGATGATGATGATGATGATGATGATGATGTTGATGATGATGATGTTGATGATGATGATGATGATGATGTTGATGATGATGATGATGTTGATGATGATGATGATGATGATGATGTTGATGATGATGATGATGATGATGATGATGTTGATGATGATGTTGATGATGATGTTGATGATGATGATGTTGATGATGTTGATGTTGATGATGTTGATGATGATGATGATGATGATGATGATGATGTTGTTGATGATGTTGATGATGTTGATGATGATGATGTTGATGATGTTGATGATGATGATGATGTTGATGATGATGTTGATGATGTTGATGTTGATGATGATGATGATGATGTTGATGATGATGATGATGTTGTTGATGATGATGATGATGTTGATGATGTTGATGTTGATGTTGATGATGATGATGTTGATGTTGATGATGATGATGTTGATGATGATGATGATGATGATGATGATGATGATGATGATATATGCGCGGATTTCGATCCTGAAATATCGATCCTGATGTTGTATCTATTCTAAAGGATCTATCCACACACAAAAAAATATCGATCCTAAGGTGTTTTTTTAAACCAGCAACTTTATTTATTTAGCACGAATTTATTTTATTCAGAAAGTATGCATTAAATTGATTAAACGTGACAGTAAAGGCTTTTGCATTGTTACACAAATATATATATTTCATGTAACGTTAAATGCTGTCCTAATAATTATGATGCTGAAAATTCAGCTTTGATCACAGGAGTAAATTACATTTTAACATATTAAATGGAAAACAGATCGCCTGTTTTAAATTGCAATAATATTTCACAATATTTGTTTTTACAAAGATTTACTGCATTTTTGGTCAAATAAATGCAGCCTTGGTGAGCAGATTAGACTTCTTTCAACATTAAACATCTTACTGACCCCAAACTTTTGAAAAGTAGCGCACATGTAACATTTACTATAATTATGCTAGTTTGTGCTAAGGGTGTCACGTTGAATTATCGAATCAAAAAATGAAATCGTCGATGCTGCCACGCCCCATATGTCACGTCAGCTCGGCTTGCCTGAATGCCTGTAATAGGTCAAATTCCTTTTCTCATTGCAGCTGCACAGCGAGAGCATCATAGCTCGTCTGGGCGAGCTGATTGGCTGTGCTGCGGCAACTGCACGAACCTGCACGCCTGGCGCCCTGCCAACCTCGAGCGCGCCAATTTGGACGCGGCTGAAGTGTATACATTTTTTAATCGAGAATCGAATCGAACCGTGACTTTAGAATCGAAAATGTAATCGAATCGAGGATTTGGAGAATCGTGACACCCTTAGTTTGTGCAATTCAGTTTATTTTGATTGATCGTTAAAGTTCAAATGGATTGTGTTATGTTCTGTAATTGTTGTTAATAAATCTGTCAGAAGAAAATGTGCAAAAGTTTTAGCTATTGGGGTACAACAGTGGCAGTCCTTTAAAAATGAACAATGGTTTTACTACGGTAACCATACACACGACTAATTACAGGCGCATCGAGAGCACAAATCACCAATTATTTTAGAGGTCATGAAAATGTATTCACATTTAGCATATTAATGATGCATTCACCACCTCATATATCACGACACACTGCTTCTGTTCATGAATGCAGTTTACATGCTGAATATGCATTGTGCAATAACAGAACCACAGTTATCTTCTTTATGTTGTTACAGTTCTGCATCTATAATATGACAAATCCAGGAAGCCTTGCTGCAAGAGAATTAACTGTGTTTTTGTTTTCCTTTGTCCAACAGCTCCTGTTTTTACCCACCATCCTTCCCTGTTACCTCCACCTGTATCTCTTTATAAGAAAACCAACGGCTCTTTTAAGAGCCACTCCTATACTCCTCTTACTGCCTCTCTCTCTCACACACACTCTCTATTTCTCACACACACTCTCTCTATTTCTAATTCTCTCTCTCTCACTCTCTCTCACTCTCTCTCTCTCTCTCTCTCTCTCTCTCTCTCTCTCTCTCACACTCTATTTCTAATTCTCTCTCTCTCACTCTCTCTCTCTCTCTCTCTCTCTCTCTCTCACACTCTATTTCTAATTCTCTCTCTCTCTCTCTCTCTCTCTCTCTCTCTCCATTTCTTTCTTCTAACGCTTCACTGTCTTCAAGTAAGTATTGTTACTCTATTCTTTATTTTTCTTTCACCTTACTCTCTCTCACTGTCCAAAACATTTTTAGAAATGTAGTTTTATATAGCCTATACTCTGTCCTCAATTCTTTTTGTCTGACCGTGTTTTTATCTTCCTTTCCAGTATAGCATCTTTGAAATGTCTGCTCAGCAAGACAGAGGGAGAGCAGATGATGCTATTTTCCTTGCAGACATGTGTAAGAATTGAGAAATGCCGGACAGTCTGGAGCGGGGAGCACACAGACCCTGTGAGGACAAAGGACCTCTCTGGAGATTACCATTTGAACTCCTCCTCATGCACCATCGAGACGAAAGTCTCACCTCCGAGTCATCTAATCTACATCTCTTTCCCTCTCCCCTCACCCCATCTCTCTCAGGCTCAGATGATCACCTGAATCACCCAATAAAATGTATAGTTTAATGTGAATGATTATCACAGAGTATTTTCATGTTTGGTATCATTTAAAATGTCACAGTGCGACTGGGATAAATTTCTCATTTCCAAATAAGTAAAACAAAAGGTAATAAGGTTTTTAAGAGTTTATGGATAACTGACTTACAAAGGAAGGTGGTCTCTCAAGCAAATGGTCACACACCCCCATGAAGGTGCGACCACTGCATGCAAATTTATTTTGTTAGTACATGTTTCCTTGTGAAAGGCTTGTCTATATAAGGAGATACAGCAGAGAGTTCGGGGCCTTTTCTGTAACTCAGATTCGCCCGTGAGGCTGAGAGAGAGAGTAAGAGAGAGAGAGATCTCTCAGCCTCATGTCTATTTCTTAATGTTGGGTTTGCATCTTTTCTTTATTCCAGAGAATTTGATGTTTTGTATCGATTATCTTCAAAATGATTATGAAATTGGCATGATACATTTACCTGACATAATAAATTGTTACATTTGATTATTCTAACTGACTTTGACATTATTTTACTAAAGAGTTAAAAGGAATAGTCAAACAATTAATGATCCACAGATATCATTAAAACCTTTTCATTTATGGAGTCAGATGAAAGAACAAGAGAATACATATTCAAATGTATTGCATTTAATCAAAAAATACTTTGCCTCGAGAAAAGGACAGTAACACGCAAAGACCTTCCGCGCTGGTCGGACGCCGGACTTTGGGCCGATCGAGCGCGAGCTTACAAGTGGTTTGCGAGCAAGAGATGGACGTTGATATTTGCCAGTTTCATCATTGAATCCAGCTAGGCATCTTGCAGCCGAGACAACATGACTACTTATTTGATCCAACAATTGCAATAACTGGGAACTGGACTTTGCATTGATGCAGCACACACAATTATACACATTTTCTGGTTAATAGAGATTCTTTGCCTCATATGCCCTTTTCCCTGTTTGTTGTATATCGTTTTGCCCTGTTTTTGTGTTGTTGTTGATCTCACTTAATCCATCTATTATTCATATTCTCCACCAATGCAATAACTGTGAACTGGACTTTGCATCGCTGCAGCGCACACAATTATACTCATTTTTCCTGGTTACTAATGATTCTTCGCCTCATATACGATTTTTCTTGTTTATTATTTGTCGCTGTTCCCTGTGTACAAAATATGCTATTGCTGATCTCTTGCACTCCATGAAATTGCAGTGTCGATTATTCTCAACCCTGGTCCTCGAGGGCCACCATCCTGCAGAGTTTAGCTCCAACCCTAATCAAACGCACCTGAACCAGCTAATTAAGCTCTTCAGGATTACAGGCAGGTGAGTTTAATCAAGGTTGGAGCTAAACTCTGTAGGACAGTGGCCCTCGACGGCAAGTGTCAAGCCTGTGGAGTACAGGAGTCTGTCAAGCATGTCATCATGTTCTGTCCGAGATATGCTGAAGAACAGTGTTGGGCAAGTTACTTCGAAACTGTAATGCATTATTTATTACTTGTTACTGTCATTTCAAAGTAATTTGTTACATTACAATATTACTGTATTTAAAATGTAAGGCATTACACTACTATTGCATTACTTTTAAGTTACTCTCACCAAAATAACAGCAAATATGGATTTGGCAATCTAAATGTAGCGTATGATGCTCAATTAGCTCATTACACATCCAGTAGAAGGTGATGTGGTATCCGACTGAGCTTGGACCCATAAGAAATTTTACCATGATGTACTATAGTACATACCATGGTATACCATAGTAGTACCATGGTAGTACCATGGTACCTTACATCTAACCATGGTACATACTATATAGTACTTCAGATATTATCATGGTACCATGGTACATTGCATGGTACTGTAGATGTTACTATGGTACATAGTATGGTACCTCAGATTTACCATGGATGGTACATACTTTATAGTACTTCAGATATTATCATGGAACCATGATAATATCTGAAGTACTATACTGTACAGTATGTTATGGTACATAGTATGGTACCTCAGATTTACCATGGTACATGCCCTAGTACCTCAGATATAACCATGGTACATTCTGCCGTACATATTACCATGGTACATACTACCTCAGATATAACCATGGTACCTCAAATATTACCATGGTACTTTGCATGGACGCATGGTACAGACATCTTTTTACTTTAAGCCCGGGGTAAACTTTAGGCTTAAACTTTAGCAAAAATAAAAATAACTAATGAATAATAGCTAAGCCAAATATTTTTATTTTATTTTAATTATTATTGTGAGTGACTGCAGTAGTGTGGGCATAGGCCATTTGGTCTATGAACGAGTCATAGATCTCCAAAATCAGTTTTAAATGTATAATTTAATATTAATGAGATTTTTATTTAAGTAATGTTCTAATTCTAGATGTTTGTAAATGCTGCATGATTTTGACGTGGTTTAATCAACGGCCGCGGCGCAGAGTTGCCATGGAAACGGCGCTGGACCACTGCGACTGGTAAGCAGGAAACTCCCTCTCTCGCTGTTGAGAATGTACTATCCGCTGCAGGCTCACTCATCTCGGCTCTGTCTGATTAACGTACAGGAAGTGAAACATTTTGCGCGGACGTTTCTCCTCTGCTGATCTCGCGGTGATTTTGGCGAATTTGTATGAAGAAAAAAAAAACTACCACTTTATTCCAGGTTAACTAACATTGCTTGTAACGCGCGTTACTGACATTTGTACCGAGTAAAATATTACTTTTTTTCCCCCTGTAATGCCTTACATTACCGCGTTACAGCAAAAAGCAATGCATTACAGTAATTAATTACTTTTGTAACGCGTTACTCCCAACACTGCTGAAGAAAGGGGATTGTTATTCATTGGTCTAAACTTTCTGGGAGTTGATTTATTCTCTGTTAAAACTCTGATGGGTGATGGTCCTAATCAAACAGAAAGAGCATTGGAATTATTTCACTTCCTAAAGACCACTGGCAAATATATCCCTTATTTAACACACCTGAATCTGATCATCAGCTCATTAGGAGAGACTCCATGAACTGAACTGAGTGTTAATGACTTGTTTTTGGTTAATATCGCCCAGTTTGGATTGGGGGGATGTAAAAAAAAAAAAAATCTTGCATCACAATAAGTGTATTGTGATTGTCAAAACATTTTATTAATTAAACAGAATTGTATTAGTTTTAGTGACAACATGTTACAATGTTTACATGGTACAATTTCTGGTAAGCTACGCTTTTTTATTATTGCTTGACACAAATTTCACGATTTCAATTCTTGTGATTTGATTCAATATTGACTCATTTGGATAAATATTAGGTACACAAGATAGGTGTTATTTTTTCTAAAGAAAAAAAAAAAAACTCACCTAATGCTGTAAACACAGAGAGAGCCCTATCAGCTGGTAGTATTATTTAGGGTTAAAAATAACAAAAATAAAATATAATGTGTTTTTTTATTATAATAACAACTTTATTTAATGATATAAGTAAAATATAATAAATATGTAATATAGTAGCCTACACATATTAAGCAAAATACTCTACTAACGTGCTATATATTATGGTAATTAAATGGCTTTCCTGAGGTAAATGTTATGTTACAATTGTTCTCCAGCTGTTTTACCTCTTTCCGCGGTTGAAAAACACTGACTGATCGATATTATGTATATATGGGGGAGATACAGATTTGACTCACTTCTGCACCCAGCCTCAAGCGGCCAGTCGATGAATTGCCGTTTAATTCACTTCTGTGTTGGTTTCAAGAGAGAGACAGGGAGGTTGCCGCTTGTTTGAAAGGCATGAAGATACAGCGTGAAGAGACTGTAGGCCTACGTGAAGATGCAATACAGCTGGAAAACACCACCACCCTTTCTGCCAAATGAGGAAACGTTATGTTTATGTTAGACTTTTTATTGTCTTGTTTCTGTTTTAGACGACAAGCAGACATTATACACTCACATATTTTTTTTATATATATGACTTTAAACCCCAGTTAATGACCTTGAAATATTAATTTACATTTAACATGACTCCTATTATTTATACTTCTGCTAGTAGCGCTAGTCATTCTTTACCAGTTCCCTCCTCATTAGTTTGTTTCATTGAGTTTGTTGTTTTCTTATCTATTGACAGGACTTTGCTGCTGTACTGTAACTCCCAAGCACCACAACCCAGGTGAAAAAAAAGTGTACTTTAGTGCACTAAAAATACACTTAAGTACAAGAAAGTACATTTGTAGTACATTCATATTTTTTGTGCTAAAAACAACTGTAAAAATAATACACTATTAATACACTAATTAAAAGTATATTTTTACTTTAGTACTTAAGTGTAATTAATAAAGTATACTAAATACCATTTATATTTTAAATGTATTTTTAGTGCATAAAAAAAATATATACTTTTGAAAAAATAGACAGAAGAGTTTTTTTAGTGTATTTCTTACAAGTACATTTTTAACGCATTAAAAATAGTTCATTGTTAGTGTACATTTACATAGCTATCAAAAGTACACTAGCAATGAACAATTTTTAATGTGTTAAAATGTACTTGTAAGAAATACACTAAAAAACTCTTCTGTCTATTTTTTCAAAAGTATATATTTTTTTAATGCACTAAAAATACATTTTTAAAAAATAAGGCTTTTAGTTTACTTTATTAATTACACTTAATTACTATTTAAATTAAAACATACTTTTAATTAGTTTATTTATAATGTATTATTTTTAGTTGTTTTTAGCACAAAAAATAAGAATGTACTACAAATTACTTTCTTGTAATTAAGTGTTTTTTTAGTGCACTCAAGTACACTTTATTTTCACCTAGTGAAAATACTAAAGTAGTACTTAAGTGTAATTAAGAAAGTATACTAAATACCATTGATATTTTAAATGTATTTTTAGTGCATATAAATTTGTGTTTTGTTCATATAAGATACGTACAGTAATCTGTAGTTTAATCATTTTATTAAAGGGTTAGTTCACCCAAAAATCGAAAAGTTCTTTGTATTTAGTCACCTGCGTGTTGTTCTAAACCCTTAAGACTTCCATTAACCATCGCATCACAAAATATTATATTTATGATGGAATCTGAGCGCTGGATAAGTCTTCCATTGACTTCCAAGGGGCTTAAACTTGCTCGATCAGAAATCGTATTAAGACATTGTTTGAAATTGTCTAAGTGACTCCAGTGGCTCAACCATCCATTTATCAAGCGACGAGAATAGTTTTTTTGTGCCAAAAACAAACAAAAATAACGAATTTATTCCAATATCCATACTTGTGTTGTGCTTGAAAGTTGTTTACGTAGTGTATCTGCGCGAGCTTCTGGGTTCTACGTCACCAGGCGTCACACACATGACCTGCGTTGGCCAATAGTGAGCCTGTGTGGTGACGTAGAACCCAGAAGCGCTGCGCAGATAGACTACGTAAACAACTTTCAAGCACAACACGAGTAAATGGATATTGGAATAAATTCGTTATTTTTGTTTGTTTTTGGCGCAGAAAAAGTATTCTCGATGGTTGAGCCACTGAAGTCACTTGGACTATTTTAAACAATGTCTATATGTTTTCTGATCGAGCAAGTTTAAGCCCCTTGGAAGTCAATGGAAGACTTATCCAGCGCTCAGATTACATCATAAATATAATATTTTGTTATGCAATTATAAATGGAAGCCATACGGGGTTAGAACAACACGCAGGTGAGTAAAAACTGAGATCATTTTGATTTTTGGGTGAACTCCTTTAATGCTTTTAGTTTAAGCTTGCCACTTGTGTTATTTTGTTTCCCAACAGTCTGTTTGGACTTTAATAATGTTTAAAAAAAATAGTGTTTTTTAAGAAAGAGATGCTTTTTGTTTGTACACATACCATTCCTCCTGTATCCTTTTAAACTATAGGTGTTTTCATTTACATGAATTACATTTACCGGTTATTTTTATCAAATGCATTACATCTAACTTTAAAATGATTATTGTATTAAACGCCTTCATCAATGGTGGACAATTTTAACATTTACATTTTAACAGTATAACTTCAGCATAAATGAGGCAGAAAATGCTACTGATAACACAGTAATAGTGTACTTGACAAAAAAAAAAAAAAACATTAACATTTAAATGTTTTATAAAAGTACTTTTGACATAGTTAAAATACATTTTTACAATAAATTAGTTTCCATAAATATAATATGATTGTATATTCTTATATTTTAAAGAATTTAAAGGTGTATTTAAAAATGTTTTAAAGATGGGTTCTATTGCTCTAAGGGGGAAAACAAATTAAAGCTGAAATAATATTTTAAAATCATGTTTAAGTTCATCTTAAGTTTGTATAAAAATAGCACATTTGATATATTCTTATATTTTAAATAATTTATAAGTGTATTTAAAAATGTATTAAAGATTTAATCTAAAGATAAAATTAAAGCTGAAATAGTATGTTAAAAGCATATTTAAGTTCATCTTCAGTGTGTCTCAAAATAGCACAGTTGAGTACACTAAGATGATCTTAAGTTTATATTAAGAAGTACTAAAGAACATTTTTTAGTATATTAAGTACAAAATAAGTGCGTGAAAATAGAGCACTTTAAATACATTATGGAAGTGTATTAAGTGCACTTAAATAAAATGTATTTTAGTGTACTTTTTTAATCTAGGAATACATTATAAGTATAATTTGTATATAATTACATATTATTATTATTATTATAATTTAAATAGTTTATTATTGTATTTAAAGATGGTTTCAATTATACTAAAACTGGTAACGAAATACATTTGTTGAAAATATGAAATAGTATATTAAAAATACACTTTAGTTTATCTTCAGTGTGTCTCAAAAAAGCACAATTGAGTACACTAAGATGATCTTAAGTTTATATTAAGCAGTACTAAAGGTAAGCTTTTAGTATATTAAGTGCAAAATAAGTGTGTTGAAAATAGAGCACTTTAAGTACATTATGGAAGTGTATTATGGAAGTGTAATAAAATGTATTTTAGTGCACTTTTTTTAATCTAGGAATACATTCTAAGTATAATTTGTATATAATTTAATATTATTATTATTATAATTTAAATAGTTTATTATTGTATTTAAAGTGCTCTATTTTCGACACACTTATTTTGCACTTAATATACTAAAAGCTTATCTTTAGTACTGCTTAATATAAACTTAAAATCATCTTAGTGTACTCAATTGTGCTTTTTTGAGACACACTGAAGATGAATTTAAGTGTATTTTTAATATACTATTTCATATTTTAAAAAAATGTATTTTGTTACTACTTTAAGTATAATTGAAATCATCTTTAAGTACATTATGAAAGTGTATTATGGAAGTGTACTAAGTGCACTTAAATAAAATGTATTTTAGTGCACTTTTTTTTCACCTGGGAACCTGCATGCTCCTTATGGTTTGTATTTTGTTTTATTAGGATTTTTTTATTATTAATTATTATGAGTGTTCAATATCGGCAAAACACATTTAAATTTAAAGTCTGAGGAAAAATGTTAATAGAAAAATGTGGTTGCTGAATACCCCCTTCAAAGATTTTTATTCTTGTATGGTCAGTAGAAAAACAAATTGTATATTGAAGATTTAAACAACTATGTTTGGAGCAGTTTTTTGAAGTGATCTTGTACTGTTTTTCATTTTGTAATATTTGTGTAAGGTGATGGGCATTCAGGATTTCTGTCATTCAAGAAGTTATTATTGACCACATCTCCTACCCCATTGAGGCAGTGAGCTACAAAATACCAGAAGAAAATGCAGCTTATCATGGAGTTCATATAAAGGTAAGCAACACATTTTTAATGAAATTATTTATAGAGCATGTTGTTGTTACTGTTTATTCAGTTGAAAATAATGAAACATAAGGTATAGTTGAGCAGACAAGCTAACATGACATGCACTTGGGGTCCACTGGAAACAGAAGTCTTAGCATGTTTTATACAGTGTTTGAATCTGAAAGAATTAGGGATGGCAGTTGATAATTTAACGAATGTAAAATAAAGTACGATTGTTTTTCAACCTCAATCTGGTCTGCATGATGCTTTGTAGTTCAGTTTCCTCCATTTAATTTCTTGTGTAGCTAAAAACATATCCATTTTTTTCTTCATATCCAACTTTCCTGTGCAGAAATCCTGAACGAAGGTCGAAAAGGCTGAGATGAAGGAAACCAAACATCTACACATTCCTCCAAGACTGCTGAAGTTCCTGTATGAACAACTTGTTAAGTTTAAGCTTTTGTCAAATCTCAAAATGGGACTTTAACTGAACATACAGAAAAGTAAAGTTTTTCACGCAAGTTGTTCACCCCAAAATGAAAATAATGTAATTAATTACTCGCCCACCTGATGTTCCAAACCTGCAAGACTTTTGTTCATCTTCAGGACAAAAATGATCTTTTTAAGATTCTAGCAGCAAGCAGTTTTTCTGTCCACACCAAATGCGTTGCGACCATAGACTGTAAAAAAAGATGGACGACGCCCCTTCGCTCTCTTCCATTGGTGAGAACTGAAGCCGCCAGTGTCCCGATATGGCGCTGACATCTTGGAATTTGAGTCTGCGCAGTAGTGGTCTCGGGACCAGACCCGCGCAGTAGCGATCTCGGGACCAGACCCGCGCAGTGGCGATCTCGGCACCAGACCCGCGCAGTAGCGATCTCGGGACCAGACCCGCGCAGTAGCGATCTCGGGACCAGCACCAGACCCGCGCAGTAGCGATCTCGGGACCAGACCCGCGCAGTGGCGATCTCGGGACCAGCACCAGACCCGCGCAGTAGCGATCTCGGGACCAGACCCGCGCAGTAGCGATCTCGGGACCAGACCCGCGCAGTAGCGATCTCAGGACCAGACCCGCGCAGTGGCGATCTCGGGACCAGCACCAGACCCGCGCAGTAGCGATCTCGGGACCAGACCCGCGCAGTAGCGATCTCGGGACCAGACCCGCGCAGTGGCGATCTCGGGACCAGCACCAGACCCGCGCAGTAGCGATCTCGGGACCAGACGCGCAGTGGCGATCTCGGGACCAGACCCGCGCAGTAGCGATCTCGGGACCAGACCTGCGCAGTAGTGAGCAGGAAGTAAAGCCGCGAAATCAACGCTCCGCCCTCACTCTCGCAGAGAAAGTGCATTCTGCACACTTTTGAAAAAATTGATTGCAGTACGACAAGAGTCTTGTTAAAATAAAGTAAATACAATCTCCTCAGTCCTCCGAAGATCCCGAAAAAAATGTCGGTTGGTGCTTCAGTGACTACTTCGCTCAGAGAACCTGTCAATCACAGCTGTCAATCATGACGTTACACCACCGCATCACGTAACTAACTAAAAACCAACTTATTTTTGAAACAGACACTTGAACTTACATCAGCGTGATAAAAACGACAGCAAATGACAGAAACCACCTTTGGAAAAAAGATATTTGAAGTGTAATTTAATTGTTTAGTTGGTCTCACGTCCCGTTGAATAGCACGGGGAGGCGGGGCTTATGACCTATACTAGGACCAGTCACCGGGGGGGGATCGAGACGTTTTGGCTTCACTTTTCAGGGCTTGTGCGGCACGCTTGGTTGCGACTATGTAATGTGACAAAATCAATCAAAAACCACAGCCAATCAGAACAGCGTGTGGGCGGGTTCTCTTGGCAAGAGCACAGCACTCACAATGAAATGGATAAGTACGTTATCAGATTCATAAATATTGCACCATTTAAACATCATTTAAAGTACAAGTGATTGAAACTATCTTTGTCATAGAATTCATACTTTGCAGTCACGTGACTACCATGGATACCTGGCGGGCAACAAACGGGTATTTTCAACGTAGAGTCTTGTAGTTCCAGGTCTTTCTAGTAGCTGTCAAGTCTGTTAGCGAGCTAGCTGCATAACTATGGACTAGGATTAACTCCAAGGTAGCTCAATTGTGTAAAGCAGACAAGGTTTTTTAAGATAATCGAGCAGTAATAATTCCTCCCTAAATAATCTAGCTCTACTGTTGGGTCATCTCTGGTTCTCATTGAAAACCATAGATATCACAAACCTCAAAACAACCGTCACACACTTTTGTTGTTGTTAGCAAAAGACGACAGCTGTTACTGTGCGTTCACACCGCCACCGGCGAGAGCGTCAAAGTGTCCGGAAGTCATTCATTTTTAATAGCGATTTCAAAATTGCCGGCGGCGGTGTGAACGTACAGTTAGCCTAGCTTAGACTCATAACACAAACAGCTGACTCGCCGAACCAGCTGGTGATGTTGATTGACGAAACTACAGGGTAACTTAAAGACACGATTAATTACATGATCATACACCCATTGTATTCAAACAAATGTTGAAATTACGTTTGATGGAGTGATGGAATGATCACTGCACAGACGTGTATACTGTGCTTATCTCATCTGCGGTTAGTGCAACCAATCGCACAACAACTATCTGGTGATGCAAATGCTTTATTTTTTTGTAGTGTTGTTCCAGCTGCAACGTCGTCACGTCACTAGAATCGTCAGGTGTCACTGGTAAGTGATGCAAATGCTTTGTGCGTGAAAAAAAAAAAAAAATCTAATTGCATTGCACCCATGCACTCTCACCCTGCTTCTGGGTCAACAGCACGCGTGCATTGTGGCGCTCTTGTGATCATGCATCAGCGATCTATATTTTGTGAGAAAATATGTTTGTTTTTTTGTTTTGTTTTTCACAAAAAACATTTGTGCCACTTCCTAAATTTGAGGTTAAACCACTGGAGTCACATGGATTGCATTTATGTCTGTATGCCTTTCTGAACCTTGAAAGTCGTAGTTGCGTAAGCTGTCAATGGAGGGACAGAAATCTCTCAGATTTCCTCAAAAAGATTTTGTTCTGAAGAGGAATTGAAGTCTTGTGGGGTGTGGAACAACATGAGCGTGAGTAATTAATGACAATTTAATTTTTGGGTGAACTAACCCTTGAAGGAAAATTGTGTTCTCTTACTGAAAAATGGCATCAACACTGTAATATTTCACTCTACTATTGACTACAAGTCTAAAGCAATGTTTAATGATAAAAGCAGCAGCCCTGTCTTCGTATTCCATTTGTTTTTGTTTCCTTCTTTCTGTATTGTATTGTATTTGTATTGTATTTGAATCTTGACTTTTAGTTTATTATTCATGTTTTGTGAAGAATTTTGTGAGCTATTTGGTGCAACACCAATATTGTGCAAGTACCTGCTCATGTTTTCTTTTTTAATTCTGTCCCTTGTTTGTTTAATGTCTCAATACATATTCCACAATACAAGCACTTTTAATGGTGCTTTGCACGTTGTTTAATTTGTCATATATCTATTGAATGCATTTAAGAATGTTTACATGAAAATGTTTACGAAAATAAACCATGTTCAATTTGTATATATCTTTCTTGAATTATTTGCTACCAAAAGATATGCTATAAAAATTCTATAAAAATAGACATTTCTGTATAAGGATTATCCGTGAATAGTACAGAAAATGTACTGTTGATATAAAGAATTTTCCGTTTTAGAGTCCAACTGTCCGTATTTTAACAGAAAATGTTCATTATCTGTTTTTTTTTGGAACAATTTGACGTTAGAAATCAGGACAGCCTAAAAACACACTTGTTTTTCATGGCCTATAATTAAGGTTGGTTTTACTATTTTCCATTGAGTCTGATACTGTTTTGCCACTCCTGGTTCTTTCCATTATATATTTGAGTCTGATATTGCCTTGCCACCTCTGATTTAAAATGTTGAGTTTGATGCTGTTTTACCACTCCTATTTTTCCATTTTATATCGGAGTCTGACACTGCCATCTCTGTTTTACTATTTTATATGTGAGTCTGATACTGTTTTACCACTCCTGTTTTAAGGTTGCTCTTAGCTTTGTTGCTTATTTGTGTTGTGTTGTTATGCAGGCATTATTTTCTCTTAATTTGGCTGTTCTGTAAAGCATTTTGGTCAGCCAGTGGCTGTTGTAAAATGTGCTATATAAATAAAATTAACATGAACATGAAAATACTTGCATGTAATTACAGCTGTAATTAACTTCTGTAATTGCATTTATAATTAGGCTACACTGTTAACCCGTCCCTTACACCTCAACCCACCCTTAAACCGACCCATACCACCAAACCTGTCCCTAACCTTACCTGTATCCCAGCCCAGTGTTTTACAAGACAATATGAACACAATAAGTACATTGTACTTTTTTTTTTTTCTTTTTTTTTTTGATGATAGCACATAGTAGTTAAAGACGTCTAATATAAAGTGAGACCATAAACTGCAACACAAGAGATAAACTTATTTTAAGTAATGAATCACAAGAAAATCATACTGATGTGTTTTGGTGATTAAACCACATGCTCTCATTACCGGTTACAACAATCTTGTGTTTTGAAACTGTGAATTTAACAACGAACTGTAATAAGAGAATGAGATCAGATTTTGTTAGAATGTTGAACTGTGTTATAAGTGTAATCAAATGTAGTTTTGTACATAACAGCACCTAAAGCAAATAACGAAAAAGTCCTCAACTTTTATAGACTGCTAAATTGCTTGTTAAGCAACAGCCAATCACAGGGCTATTCCCTCCCCTACTAGTGTGCAGACACACAGATATGCATCGACATCGACATCTGCCATCTGGTTTGTTACAGGCTGTCGTTGAAGCGAGATTACGTTTCTGATATGAGTGAAAGATTTAATAGTATAATAGAAAGAATGTGAAACACCCAGCAGCTTCCTGATCAGAGGTCTTCAGAGAATCTTGTAGAAAGGTATTTATTTAGAATATTCTGGAAAATATCTGCGAAGGACCCAATGCACAGCGTGGTTCATATGTGTAAAGTTTCCGTTCTTAACGTGTTCGTTTCTGATTATTTAAACACCGATACTTGTTTTGAAACGACATCAGATGCCATTTACTATAACGATACTGAACTACTGTTGGCATGTTTCTCTTCCACTGACATTGAGTAGGCCTAACTGAAGTGATTAATGTTTAAGTAATGCTAATAAGAAAAAAGTCCATGATATTGTCTCAGTATTTGCACATAACTGCATAAAGTGTGTTTGGAGATGACTTCTGGAATCTGCCTTAGGCATAAACGAGGCCTTGCTTCAGCCTTGGAATCGCTTGCATAGGACCCCTCCCCATGGTTCATACAAGGTGCTTAAAGTGCTTTTGATTTAAAGGGATACTTCACCTCTGGAAAGATGAATGTGTATTTAAAATGGGTCATTTATGTAGTAGAAATGTGAAATTATTTTTGAATTTGGAGCTTTCTAGACTGAGAAAAGCCTGAAAATGTATTTTCGGCTCATGTTGATGAAAGAAAACAACTCCCACTGCCCTATGAGGCCACGCCTACCAGTAACAGTTAAACAACTAGGCTAGGCTACTAGTTGACTCGAAACTTAAAAGACGCAGTTTTATCGTTAGTCTCCGTGATGAGTCTGCCCGGGATTTTGAGATCGCCCAAAATGTCCGGGATTCGGCTTTTGCGTTCTACAGTCTTCATTCATCATGTTTACTGTGGCGAGCAGGACGAGGCTGAGGGCCGCGGGATAACGGCGCGAGGCCGGTGGCGTGATTACTGATGAGCAACACCTGTGAGACACACCGGTCTCGTAGGCTATCTCTAACGGAGGAGCGGGAATCTTCTTAGCAATGTTAAAACGGACATCAACCGATCACTTGTTTAGCATTCATGTAAACACTAACATTCTGTGAGTGAGATCCCCCTATGGGCGGGTTGAGGACATGCGGGACAGCCCCTCCTACTGGCTGTAGTCTCTCGCCTCTGGACAAAAAAGACCCTCCGATGATGCAAAATGACGATTTTTGAGTCATCGGAGGATTTTTTCCAGACAAAAAAAGACATAAATCTCTGGTCTCACGGTAATTCGAAAATACTACAGGTTTTCTACTGATACAAAGCTTAATGCTAAATGCTGTATCCCTTTAAAGTACTTAAATTGGATTTTTTGAAATTGAAGTCCTGGAAAACCCTTGAAAACAGACATATTTACGAAGAGGTACTTGAAAAGTGCTTTACTTATTTAAATATAATATATATATGATTTTTTTTTTTTTTTTTTTTTAAACACAAATGCAATCTTTCAAGCTAAGTTAACACTGCTGCCCGTCTGATAAACCCCATCAGATCGTTTGAAATACGCCAACATTATAATATAAAATATTATTATTATTGAGCAATAATAGCCATTATAAACTTTGTATTTAATATATATTATTAAATATGTTGTAAGTTGTATTTTGGATACCATATATCTGTAATTTATTTTCCTTAAAAAAATCCTAAAGATATTGTTTGATAAGTGCGATCTCTTATTGTAGTCCTTGAAATCCAAAAAAGTAGTGCTTGAAAAGTCCTTGAAAGTCCTTTTTACAGTATCTGTACGAACCCTGCCTCCCGTCCCCCCATTACAGCACCATTTGACAAAGTACATCTAGAACAGGGCTGGGCAAACAACGGTTTTAAATATATGTATTTAAATATTGTATTTGTAATACAATATCACTATTTTGATGCAATACAAGCAAAATCCTGTAGTTTGCGCGAACCTGCTTTTATCCTTTATTTTCAGTGTTTTCATTGGTGATTAGATGTAGCTGTTGGATTACATTTTTATTAAAGGTTTAATTTAGTTTTTCCACTGCAATAGTATATAACCTGATAAAGTTTAGTAGACTGATTTCAGATGATTATTGAGTCTCCAGCAAAGAGTCTCCTTTCCTGCCAGACCTGTTTTCTCTATTGTGTTTTAAATGAGTTAGATCACTTGATTCTCACCTTTCGGAGCCCAGATGTTGAATCGTTAGGTTGATTTACTTTCACCTTTTCTCTTTAATGGCTCTGGGATGGCCCTTGGAATTGGAGCTCCTGGCCAGTATCAGCATGTGAATAGTCATGCTGATTCAATTGGACTCAGAGTAGGGTGTGTTCCTACTTCATTTGCATGCTTTGTTCAGAGTCTCCACCTCTATGTAATCCCTCCCCCTTGGAATGTATATAACTACAATGCATACTGTATATACTTTAGATTATGTTGGACGAAACCGCAGCCGCGCTCAAATAAAGAAACTCTTCTGTTTGAACGTGATCCCAACGTCTCCTGGTCTGCTTTGAAGAAAGAAAAACTTTACAACAGATGGTGCCGTGACCCGGATGGAGAAAAAGGAAACTTAACTCAAAGATCTCAACAAAGCCTGACTAAGTTCCAGACTGAATCTTCTGAATCCAGATTGAAAACTTCAAGCTCCAAAAAGATCTCAAAGACTGAATTTTTTCCAGACGGAATCTTTCTCTACAAACGAAAGACTTGGTGAGTTTCACTCCATTTCAAAGAACCTTTGCAGACCAGTACAAAAAATGTTTTCCTCTGCGCCGTTCAGAGAAGTAGTTAACAAACAGCTGTAGAGTTTGGTTGACTAAAGATAAGCCTCTAAAGTTTGCTTTTAGAGATGAAATTTACCCTCTGTTGTTGGCAGGGAAGTTTAACAGTTACATGTTAATATTGTGTGTATCCTCTTGCTAAGAGAAGACCTATCCTCTGTAAGCTAGAGAAGAGTTAGCGTCATGTGCTAATAAGATTGTACCCTCTGTTTTGTAAGACAGTAGAGAAGTTTTAGTGTTTTGTGATTGTTAAGTAACAAAGGAAGTCACAAAATGGTTAGAATGAATGCTAGGCTGATTCCCACAACATGGACAGACAATGAGTTTAAGTCTTTGTTATCAGAGCACATGGACACAATCGTGACTGAGAAAGTCAGATTGAATTTAACAAAGAAATTTGACATTGATGTAGACAAAGTATGGTCAATTGAAGATTGTAAGAAGGTACTAGGAGAAAGTATTCGCAAGAAAAATGTCAAAGGCATTATCTTCTGTCACAGAGAATTTAGCTTATCCATTGTACAAGAACAAGCTCGTTGTATTGATAAGTTGAAAGATCAGATCAAACAATTGCAGACTCAGGTGTCTTGTCTCAAGACAAACGTGGGCCATAACAAAGCCTCAACCAAATGTGATTTAGAAGACCAACAGTCAGATGAAAGCTATCCTGATTTACAGTCTTTTGATAGTATAGAGGACAATGTCAATGCAGATGTAATTGCAGATGTAAATGCAGTTGAAGTGTGCGTAGCTAGACAAAAGCCTCAGGGAAAAGGTATTGATACAGTTCCATTTGCAAACCCCAAATTGCAGCCACAAGCAGTCAAAACATCTTTAGTTCCTAAAGATATTGAGAGAATTGCTGAAAGTTTGCCATCAGTGCAAAGAAATTTTTCTGAGTTTAGGAGAGAGTTGTCCAAAAAGATGCGGCTCTATGATATGACTCTAGCTGAAGTCACTCAGCTAATATCACAGATCTTGACTGAGTCAGAATTCAATGATTTTGAAAGTGCTGTAAACAATTCTGAACTGCAACAAGCCAGTAAAGATGAATTGAGAGAGGAAGTTCTGAAAATTTTAAAGAACATTGTTGGACCGAACGTGGACTGGTCAAAAATAACCAATTGTGTACAGAAGAAGGGTGAGACTGTTTGTGAGTACACAGAACGATTCTGTCAGATCGCTGCCGTTTACAGCGGAATTGCCGACACTCCAGAAAAGGTGTTAGGTCATAATGGTCCTTTGGTTCGCACATGGTTTCATTGTCTTTTGCCAGAACACAGAAAGGCGTTGCCTTACTTAAACATCACATGGTGTACGAGAACTCTGCAAGACAACTTGGACAGTTTAGCTATTTGGGAAAGAGATTCTGATGTCAAAGAGAGAGTAAGAATTGCAGCAGTTTCTGTTATGGTCAACTCAGAGAAGCCAAAGAAACGCAAAAGTCCTAGAGAAGCCAGTTGTTCTTACTGTGGCAAGCACGGACATTTTGGAAATGAATGTAGAAAAAACAAAAATAACTTAAGACAAGTTAACATTGTTATGCAGCTCTTACTACATTTGTTTGCTACTTTAAAGCAACCCCTCCCCTCGTCATTGGACTCGTGGCTAAGCTTTTTGAGGTGTTAACCATTTGGGCTGTGATTGCTTAATCTCCCCAGTAACTCACAACAAAGATGAAAGACTTAGTGACTGTCACAGCCTTTGTTTGGGGGACATTCAGTATACTCACAGCCTTAAACTGCAGAACACAGAATATTGCAGTCAGACAACCATCCTCTGTTAATGATGTTTATTAGGACTGATGTTTCACTGGAGAATGGAAATGTGCCAATTTTCTCACACACTGTACAGTGTGTACACAACACAGGGACAGGATAGGACACGGACAAGTGAGGTGCCCTGGGAGGAACTGACGCAACAGGCTTCGGGGGTGAACCCAGGGTGAAGACACTACCTCATAGGCCTTTCCCGATTTAGTCCATCCTTACCTCACTGGTCCATAGGTGTCAAATAAATTAAGAAATAAGGAAAGAATGAAACGACAACAGTAGACTCTGAAAACGATAGAACCATAATGTTTAAACTGCTACAACCGTAGTGTTTTGAAGAAATACTGCTCTCTGTTTTTCTGTTTTCTGTCTTACAGATAAAACTTGATGGCTTTTTCAAGATCCATATGCAACGACCGTCTCATCTGCGTATGAAGCCCCAACTTCAAGAAGACAACCAGACCCACTGCTGAACGAACTATCACCAAAGAAAAAGAAAAAAATACACAACGCAGAAAATTCACGGACCCTAGTTGCATGTTATGTTTCTGTGTCAGCATGCAATTACAGATGAACAACACAGATCATGTTTGTGCCTGTAACTTTTTCAAGTTACAAGAATGAACTTTTAAGTGTACTTTGATAAAAGTTAGACTTAAAACCACTATACGATCAAATGACTTATGGAAGGATGAAGTCTATGCATGAATATTGCTGTTCTGCTGTTTCTTTGTTTTCTTGTGTTACTCGTATGTGTTGATGTCTTCGCAAGCAGAAACCTGGTGAACAAGCCTCATGAGGGACGAGTCATCAGAGCGACTCTACGTGGGAAATGGACGCTACAGGAAACAGACTTCACAGCTATTCAGGCGCCATGGACTTTCAAGAATTCCACTCTTATGCTACATGGTTTTCTGTGTAATCATGTAGTTTATATGACATTTTACACCCTGCGTCGCAGGTGTCAACAGTTATGGTTTTGAGAAGAACTATGACACTCATGTAAATCAAGGACACAGCACAGAATAAGTTATACGTACCTGTAACTTACACAAGTTACAAGAATTAACTTTTAAGTGTATAAATTTGTATTTTTGTGAGAGTTATTAGAACTCTCAAAGGGGGAAGTGTTGGATTACATTTTTATTAAAGGTTTAATTTAGTTTTTCCACTGCAATAGTATATAACCTGATAAAGTTTAGTAGACTGATTTCAGATGATTATTGAGTCTCCAGCAAAGAGTCTCCTTTCCTGCCAGACCTGTTTTCTCTATTGTGTTTTAAATGAGTTAGATCACTTGATTCTCACCTTTCGGAGCCCAGATGTTGAATCGTTAGGTTGATTTACTTTCACCTTTTCTCTTTAATGGCTCTGGGATGGCCCTTGGAATTGGAGCTCCTGGCCAGTATCAGCATGTGAATAGTCATGCTGATTCAATTGGACTCAGAGTAGGGTGTGTTCCTACTTCATTTGCATGCTTTGTTCAGAGTCTCCACCTCTATGTAATCCCTCCCCCTTGGAATGTATATAACTACAATGCATACTGTATATACTTTAGATTATGTTGGAAGAAACCGCAGCCGCGCTCAAATAAAGAAACTCTTCTGTTTGAACGTGATCCCAACGTCTCCTGGTCTGCTTTGAAGAAAGAAAAACTTTACAACATAGCCTAGAAGTGATTTGATAATTGTTAATAACTCATTATAAAAATGAGGATCGTTTCTCACTATTCCAAAAGTTTGTTTCCAGAACAGTATTATAGACTATAGATTATTATATTTGTATTTATATCCAGTGATATGCACAGCGGTAGAGATAAATAAATAAAAACTGTTTTTTTAACCTACACTAGTAATTAAGTGTCAGTTTTAAAGAAATAAAACGAATCCTTTTGATGCACACAGTGTGCAGCCTTTCCCTGGGATTCTGAAATGTGACGTGTCCTTCCGGCCTCGAGAAAAGGTGTCCTCTCACTTTTCTAATTTTACTTTCATCCCACCTGGACGGGTGTAATCTCTTATGGCCCACCAAAATATTTTTAAATTGGAAGATGGGGAATGTCACATTCATTTTTCTTTAGTAGAGTGTGCTATTTGTTTTCCTTATATGAAAGAAATGTATTTAAATGCAATGCCAACACCACACTTAAGATAATAAAGCCATTGCTAGTCATTAATTGGACTAAAATGTGTGTGTGTGTGTGTGTATATATTTATATATGTGTGTGTTTTAAAATCTATACTTGAACTATATAGTTGAACTATGCAACTGTGTTAGTTATGAAATACAAAATTTGATGTTAGTTGATGAAATACATAGTTTGAATAAATAAAACATTACATTTAAAATGTAAAAATACAAATTAGAATTGTATTGTTCATTTATTTTATTTTTTTGTGAGTGTAAGTAATATTTAACCTGTAAATTGTGTGTGGAACATGTGAGGACTTTGCCTCTTCCTTTGAGAACAGCACTGGTGTTTTACGAACAGCTGCTCACACACAGCATCACTGAATCCACACATCAGCCGTCTGTACGCTCACTCCTGATGGGGGTTTGGTTGTGGTGTGTAGCGCAGGTACTTCTTCCCGGAGGGCAGGTCTTTGGTGTAAACTCCAGCGGGGAAGAGCGTCACGGCCTCCTGCTCAGGGATGCTGGGCGGCACCATAACACTGTCTCCAGGCTTCAAACAACAGCAGATGAGCGTCACTCATTACACACTGATGACAGGAACAGACACACACACTTCAAACAGACCAGGCTTGACATTTCTCACCCGCCAGTCCACAGGTGTGGCCACACGGTTGTGTGCCGTTAACTGCAAAGAGTCAACCACACGCAGAATCTCGTCAAAGTTACGTCCCGTTGATGCAGGATAGAGAATGGACAGCTTCAACTTCTTATCTGGACCAATCACAAATACCTGAACGAAAAATGCACACATTAAGAAATCAATTAGTGCAGTGTAAAGGGTTGATGGCTCTGTCCAAACCAGTGACCCAACCTTTTCAGATATGTTAAACTCTTCTCTTATTCAGTAAACCACCAAGCATGCAGAGCAGGTTGAAATGGCATCATCCCCCTACTCCCTAAGTCGTCCTCGGTTTGAAACTATATATTTAGGCAGACCAAAAATACGGAAGACATGGTTGAAAGTAGCTCTGCTGTTTCCATAGCCATGGGGAGACCCTTGAGGAGCATCATCTTGCATGATTTAGAGAATCTATTCAATATGACGAGAACACAAGTAATCAAGGCTCATCGGTGATTAAATCCGTTCCTAGATGTGATCATGGATGGTCTGGAATGGGCAACAGGAGAAGTTTACAAGATGGTAAGTGGCAGGGACTCTCGGAGACGGCACATTCCCAGAACAAGCCTTCAGATTAGGCCACGAGTACCAATCTTGGAGGAGCAAGAGGGTTTGATTGGTCCCAGGGTGGCCAGTGTCCAGTAAGGAGTGAACGGTGTCCATGGGATCCAGACGGAGTGAGGATGGGATGTAGACATGGTTGGCGGGGCAGCCTGGTGGAGGAGGCTCGGTTAGAGAGCCGTCTGCGATCTCATGGTTCAGGGTCCAGTGTATGGGACTGACAATATTGGATGAAGGCAGTATTGTGTCAGGAGGTTCTTGTGGCTCGGATGTAGAGTCGATATGGGACAGGGCATACACAATTACATTTAATCATTTAGCAGAAGCTTTTATCCAAAGCGACTTACAAATGAGGAGAACAATAGAAGCAATCAGACCAACAACAGTAAAACAGTATACAAGTGCTGTAACAAGTCTCAGTTAGTCATGTCTCATGGGCATGACCACCGATGGAGACATTACAAGAGTCTGTATGCTTTTGGACACCAGACACTGACTGATTGGAAGTGCAGGTTTTATTGAGTCCTTGATTGTGGCTGTGAATGTGACCGGTGTCTGTGATCAGAATTTGGGTGTATTTGGAGGGATAGTCGGGCGTGGGCATGACCACCTGTTCCTAACTTTACCCGTATCCCATTTCAATAGCAGCACAAGTGTTTTACAATACAACATGAACAGAGTAAGTACAATGTACCTAACTATTTTTTTTATGCAGGCACATAGTAGTTAAAGACAGCAAATGTAAAGTGTGACTTTTTGATTAAGTAAATATTCAGTTTTTTTTTTTTTTTTTTATTAATTTTTTTTTTCTTGCTGCAAAAATAACAGAATCAACAAACACACAACCAGGTTTACACTCTTTTCAGGCATGTTATGTTAGTCCCAGTAATTGTAGCTACTATTGTTGGCCACAACATTCTCTTTTTATTCGCCATTTTTATTTGAGATTTGGGTCACACGTTAGATTAAGGTCCAATTCTGACTATTAACTATGAAGTTGGCTCCTAATTACTCCTAATATAAAATCCTAATTACTGATTATTAATAGTTAGTACGGTAAAGGTTAAGTTTAGGTATTGGGTAGGATTAAGGATGGATAATATGGTCAAGCAGAATAAGGCATTAATATGTGCTTTATAAGTACTAATAAACAGCCAATATCCTAGTAATAAACTTAAGCAACTAGTTTCTGGTGAGTATTGGACCCTAAACTAAAGTGTTACTGAAATTTGCTCTGTTTTTGAAGCTTTATTCATGTGTGCAGTGCACTTACGCATCGCGCGCTGAGCGGCATCCCGGTCTGATCCTTCTCCTCCGGGTCCAGCATGCCCAGCGTCTCCACCAGATGCCTCCCAGCATCCGCTATGATTGGGAAAGGGAACTCGCTTCCGGACTCCGCGTTATTGTAAGCCAAGATGTCCTGAAATCATCCATGGAGACTCATTAGCAGCAGGTCATTCAGAGAGACACTACAGACTGAAAGAAGCGAACCTTGCTCCAGCCGTGATGGTCTTCGAGGCTGTCGACGGAGAGCGCGATCAGCTTGACGTTGCGTCTGCTGAACTCTGGACTGAGTTGAGCTGCTCTGCCGAGTTCAGTGGTGCAGACAGGAGTGAAGTCTCGAGGATGAGAGAACAGGACGCCCCAGCTGACGAGGAGAAACTCAGGTCACTCAAGGGGAATGACAGAACTGTGGGAGCCCATTACCGCCACAGGAGAATAAAAGAAATCACGCTTTGTAAATCATAGATATGAAATTGCGACATCGAAAGTATGTATTTAGTATGCAAGTATGTAGTAAAAGTATTTTGTATGTCAAAATTATGAATTGGTATGTCATATTTTTGACTTTCTCATAATTCCAAATTTTAATGTCATGATAATTAGTATGTCATAATTTTGTCTTTTAATGTAATAATTTAGATTCTAATCTCATAATTATGACTTTGTCAGAATTGTGACATAATAAGTAATGATTATGAGATAAAAAGACAAATATACTATCTTATTTTGACTCATGTCAATTATTAGTATTTCATAATTATGACGTTTGTATGCCATAATTTCGTCATACTGTAATTGACTTAGTGTGCCATAACTTTGACTTTTTAATTGCATAATTATGACTTACTAGGCTATGTTCATCTTTTTATTTTTTAATAATAATTGTAACTTACTAATATAATAATAACTTACTAATAATTGACAAAAGTCGAATTATTATGAATGTAATAAATTACTTACAATTTTTATCTTATAATTATGAAGTTTAATGTCTTAATTAAGATTTAGTAAAGCATGATTTTCTTCTGTGGCAGAAGTGTGCGTTCATACATATCTGAGTAAGAATCATAAACACATTTTAAGACTTACAGCATTTCTGTGCATTGCATATTTTGGTCATAGACACACAGACACTGTTTCTTCACAAAGAACTGTAGATTATTACAGGAGTTTTCAGTGATGTATAAATGCACTATACTTTGTGTTATAAATGTACATTACATTTTTAAAAGATTATTTTTAAAAGTTGTATTGCTTTGGTATTAAATTACAGTAAACTAGTTAACGCTGGTGCTCTCTTCTGACCAACATAATCAATCTCTCCACGTTTATCCTCTTTAATGTCATAGAGATGCTATAGCAAAACTGTATTTGTTGTAGTTTCCTTTCGCCACTATAGAAGTTTATCCAACTTTGAGCACTTCTGCTTCTGAGAAACTGGAAATGTGAAGCGGGTCAATTTCCATTTGCTGAAGACATTTTATCAGTGACTTATGAGTGTTTTGATGTTCAATAAATGAATAACCAACCGAAGATCATTGATTATTAAAATATTCTCTGAATCTCATTAAAACAGAAAGGACTGTGAAAACATGCAAAGAGAGATAAAAAAGCATTTGTGATTGAGTTTCTCTGATCTAGTAACTCTAGCAAAGAGCAGCTGTTTAGTGCATCATTTACGCAAGTTTCTGCTTTGTTCACAGAGAAGCTTCAGCATAACAGGGTCTGATATCACTAAACCCACAACTTAGTCCCAAACCCTTGCCCTAACCTTAGCCTAATTATAACCTCAGCCCTAAAAGCAAGTCTTGACCCTCAAACAGGGTCTCAGAAAGTGAGGACAGGCCAGAAGGTTCTTCACTTTGTCAGTGTGTGATGAGGACTCGGAGGACAGTATACAGGCAGGGGTTGATAAACAGAGAGATATACAAGCAGACGCGTAGGCAAAGCAGCAGTCGAGGTCATAACAGGAGAAGTATCAGAGCAGGCAGCAAACAAACGGGTCAATATCCAGGTAAACAGAGCAGGGATAAAAATACAGCCAGCAAGAGTCATAAACAGTCCAAGGGTCAGAACACAGGCAAAACAATGCTTGGAAATGTTAGCCGTGATAAGACAAAACTTCACAGTGAGCCAAGCATGCTCAGTGCTAATATAGTTAACAGGTGTGTGTGTGTGTGTGTGTGTGTGTGTGTGTGTAATAAGTCCAGGCATGTGGTTCTGGGAAATGTAGTCCAGTTGTACTAATACTCAGGAGATGGAGGCGTCCGGTGGCGAACGGGAGGATTCTCAGAGATAGTGTTCATAACAGAGAGTTCAGAGTGTTTTTGTCGACTCTGCTCTTTATGTGTGTCAAGCCGTGTCAGCGTTTGGATGAAGCTGAAGAGACGGTAACAGTGGCGTCACGAGTCACGACCGCATGACCTACAAACACAATCACCACACAGGAACACACAACGGCTTTGACCATGTACGGTTTTATCAAAGATACCTGACTAGCACATGCTGTCCATTGTGAGGACATTACGAGAGAAACGTGTCTTATATCCGAGCCACACAATTCACTAATAACCAATACTGAATAAGAAGAAGAACACAGAGGAGGAGAGAAAAGAGGGAATATTGTTAGTGTGACCTCAGGAAGATGCTATTGAGAATAAAACTACTGGTATTGTAATCTATGATGAATAACACATATCAAACAACACACTCTCATATCACAAGCACACATGAACGCATTACACTTACCAATCCCCGAGAAAATCATGAAGTTTCAATCTGCCAAAAGTGGAATCGGCTTCGAAATTGGGAACGATGTCTCCTAACAGCATCCCCGGCATCTTGAAGCATCTCTCTCTCTCTCTCTCTCTCTCTCTCTCTGTCCTCTCTCACTCTCTCTCTCTCGCTCTCTCTCTCTGTCTGTTCTCTCTCTCTCTCTCGCTCTCTCTCTCTGTCTGTTCTCTCTCTCTCTCTGTCCTCTCTCACTCTCTCTCTCTCTCGCTCTCTCTCTCTGTCTGTTCTCTCTCTCTCTCTGTCCTCTCTCACTCTCTCTCTCTCTCGCTCTCTCTCTCTGTCTGTTCTCTCTCTCTCTCTGTCCTCTCTCTTTCACTTTCTCTCTCTCTCTCTCTCTCTCTCTCTCTCTCTCTCTCTCTCTCAAATTCAAATTCAAATGAGCTTTATTGACATGACTTGTACTCTGTCCTCTCTCTCTCTCTCTCTCTCTCTGTCTCTCTCTCTCTCTCTCTCTCTTTGTCTGTATTGCATGTTAGTGTGGTTTGGTGTGTGGGAGGGTGTGAGAGAGCACTTGATTTGCAAGCATATTTTCTCTACAGGTATGATGATTTTACTTGTGTTTTTCTCACACATTACAGTTTTATACAGTCACCAGGACCTGTTTCTCAATACCTATGTCACTATTTGAAAACTCTTCACACAGTGATCACAGCATCAGTGTATGTGTGTGGGGTGGGGGGCCCACCGTAACCCTCAGTTCACCCTGTGTATTACCTGAAGTGGCTCAGATCGGGGAATAGCAGAGGGGACTCCTCCTCTTTCGAGATACTGGAGTCTCGATCTCAGCATCGCTATGGTCATCTTCCCACAGTGGGTTCATGACTCCTCCATGAACACTACCTCATCATGCTTATGGCCCAGACACATGAGGCAGTGATCGAGACTGTCAGACGGGCCAGTTTGATCTGTATGTCAGCATCAGGGAATAACATTATAATCTTGTTCACGGTAGAGAAAGCTGCTTACATGTACAGAAGTAACAGTGAAGACTTAAATGTAAACACAGCTTTTGTGTCTTTATCAGCTTTTCCACACATATATACTGGCCCTGATAATCATCACAAATACTGACGCTTGCTCCATTTCTGTAAATCCGTTTTAATGAATGAATGACTGACTGACCCAGGTAGCAAACCTGCCTGAAGTTGGCCCCACACCCAACGCAAAACGTCGTCAAACTATGTTCAATCGTTTGTGCTCCGTTTGTGCTGTTTCCGTTTTTTAGATATTAAAATAATATTTTTAGGTCATTCTGAGGTCACTCATGCTCCAAATTCACCCAAAATAGTCTAGTTCGTTTGTGCTTCGTTTGTGCTGGTTTGTGCCGGTAAAATTTTTGTTTGTGCTGTGTCGGGTTTTAAGATATCAGAAAGTGAATTATAGACGATGACGTCACCAGCCCCCCCACATGCTTCAAATTCACCCAAAATAGTCTTGTTCGTTTGTGCTGGTTTGTGCCGTTAAAATTTTCGTTTGTGCTGCGTTGGGTTTTAAAATATCAGAAATTAAATCAAATTAAATGTTGATTTCTTTTAAGCCTATACAAGGCTGACTGAATAAAATAGATCAATCAACGGTCACAAGATCAAAAATAGACAGCTCTGTATTTTTGTGTGAAGTTAGTCAGTAGCCTCAGTGCCGGCCCGAGCCTTTTGGGGGCCCTAAGCAGAATTTGATTTGGGGGCCCCCTCCCACCACGCGGAGTCACCTGTTTGATGATTTTTGACACAATATAATGTTACATTATAAATGAATACAATGAGGTTATGTATTAATACAAAATAAATACTAAATACAAAATAGATAGGCCTACTTAAATAAAAAGTTTTAAGTTTTTCTTTACTCTTTTACTAACTCTTTGAAACTTCTGAAAACAAATTGTCACAAAACACATTAAATAAATTATTTGCAAAATATCCTCCAACGTTTTGCAACACTTTGCAGTTTGAATGATGTCTTGTATGAACATGACGGAGTATGTTTTTATGTTTCCACTGTTTGATCGCGCCCGCGCCTCACACACACACACACACACAACATTCCAGCATTGTAATATTGACATCGCAGCCTGTTCATTGTAGCCGAAATAAAATATAATAATAAAATAGTCAACCTATAAAAATTACGCTGCTCTGTTTAAATAGTCAGTAGTACAATTTGTACCATTCAGCGTAAGCTCCGCTCCACTGGGATGTTTCCAAGCACTTTTTTGCGCGTGTGAAGAGACGGATTTTTTCCGTCGATATTGGAACGTGAGTTAAGTACAAAGGCTATAATAAAGAATAGTTTACAATCCAAATACATCGCAAATGTTGAAACATTTTGATTCTAATGAGAGAGATACGTGAGCCTTATTCTTGTTCTGTTCTGAATATTATTAAATTTAAAGGATAAATCATTAATTTAAATGTCAATCATCAATCACTGATCAAATCAAAATTTTGTGACATGGCTTAACATTACCGTGACTTTGCGCACGAATATGCACGCGAGGTTATGCGCATGACTCAAACACTGGCAGACACCGCAGCAGTTGTAGGCAGGTATATTGATCATGAAATCAGAATTTTCTTGTCTTGAATTAGTCATTAATTCATTCATGTCACTTGTTTAAATGAATTAATATGTAAAAAAAAAAAAAAACTCGATTGGGTGGCCAGGGGGCCCTAAGCAGCCGCTTAATTCGCTTATGCCTCGGGCCGGCTCTGAGTAGCCTAGCCTACGATGTAGGAGCATTTTATCGGGTTTGTCATTTATTCAATCTCTAAAATGTTAGATGCTGATAAAGATGATTTAATAGAACATCAACTTCTTATAAGTGTTTTTGTAGTCCCTGTAGTGTTTATTAAAAACGTCATGTTGTTCAGACATTATGTCAGACTCTTTTTTTTCTGCCACTCTTTCTCTCTGAGCAAAATGGATTTGTGCGCGTGTGCCATCAAGTCGTAGTTTAATGTAACTTCAGCATTTTTGGGCAAGAAAATTTTAACGGCACAAACCAGCACAAACGAACAAGACTATTTTGGGTGAATTTGAAGCATGTGGGGGGGCTGGTGACGTCATCATCTATAATTCAATTTTTTATATTTTAAAACCCGACACAGCACAAACGAAAATTTTACCGGCACAAACGAAGCACAAACGAACGAGACTATTTTGGGTGAATTTGGAGCATGTGGGGGGGCTGAGTGACCTCAGAATGACCTAAAAATATTCTTTTAATATCTAAAAAAAATGAAACAGCACAAACGAAACTTTTTACAGCACAAACCAGCACAAACGATTGAGCATAGTTTGATGATGTTTTGCGTTGGGTTGGGGGTTGTTTTAATAATGAAATTATGTGAAATGTTTTGAATTTAAATATTCACAGCTTAAATATACAACCATGTTGAATTTCAGCCCATAAATATGCAAGCCCTGAAAATACAATGCATTAAAATGCAAGCACATTAATGCAATGCATATTTTTTCAATAAGTGCAATTCAACAAGCTTTTTTTGTTTCAAAAACATTTGGCATGATTTTACTCCCATAGTTTTAGTGCATTTTGGTATGATGGTATCATTTTAAATAAACTGAAATAAACTTTAAATAAACTTTTTGTATCATTTTAAATAAACTGACATACCAAGATGAAAGTTGGTTAGGAGAACTCTGTGAAGAGTTTTGAAAACGTGAATAAATGATAAATATTGTTTGTTTCGGTGGTCTTTTACCCTGCTTTTTAAAAGAAAGTGGTAAGTCTGTCTGATGAGAGAGCGTCAGTTTGTCTTTTAAGATCAGATTCTCATTGATGGTGTTGGTCTGGTCATGGAGATGTTGTGAGGCTGTTGTGGTTTAGAGAGACTGATCTGTGGGTGTAACAGGTCATTGTGTTTGGACTGTATTTTCTGATGTCACCATCACCCTGTCTGAGTTAGCTCTTTTATTCGTCACCATGGCTTCCAATTTGATTAGTCATTGTTTTCAGCTGTTACCTAATTAGTGCTCTTTGTTTCTCCCAGTATATTTCTGCCTGTGTTTCTTGTCGGTTCTTCTTAAGGTTAGTTCTGAGTTTGGTTTAGGTTTTCCTTGTATTAATAAAGTCTGTTTGAATTGATCTTCTTCGTCTTGCCTTCTGCCCACTCTTCAGAAACAGTGAGCAAGAGAAATGTGATGGTGGACACGATGAGCCTGTAACAAAAGAAACCATTTCAAATGTGACTCCATTCCTTACAAATGACAATCATTAGGGCCCTATGATTTCCGTGATGCGGAAAACGCGGACGGAATCACGGAATTTACACATGAAAACGGAATTCTCTTATACGCACGGAATCGCCCGGAATTTGCATATATTTTGTTGACATATTAAATAAACTTTTTTTTATTATTATTTAAAGGTCTCTACCTAAACCCAGAGCCATAAAGAGAGACATCCGTCAATACAGTTATATACAGGGATGCAAACAGCGCGCTTTTCAGCATGCGCGCACGCGTGAACCACTAGTGTTTCTTCTTGCTGCGTATCTTTTACCGTCTCCGTGGCCTGATTGGAGGTAACTAGCACGTCAAGGGGCCGTTCTAATGTTGTGTCTTTTGCGCGCTCAAGTCCGTTATTTCAAATGTAGGCGCGCGGCAAGCGCGCTCATAATTGAAGCGACGCGCTCATTTTTTCCAAGCGCAGCGAGATGAAAACACCTCAACTTTTCAGAATGTCGCAAGCGCACCGCAGTTCATGTGACAAGAACCAACGTATCAACTTCACCCTTTCCGTAACAACATTGAAAGCTCAGTCAACATAAAGGATGGGGGTGCACCACAAACACTAGGTGTTTTTCTCTTCTCCGTAAATAAATCTTGTAGCAGAGCTACAGCAAGAGTTTTTCGGTGGTGGAAATCTATTAGCTACTTAAACTTCTTTGTTGTTGTGGAGAGTGCAGTGCATGGTTGGATAACAACGACAGACGCCACGGGAAAATCGGACCGAATTTTACTATTAATAATTAAAGATAAGCTAATATGCATTGTATTTGTAGCCTAAATGTCAGTAATTTATCTTTTTTGACTCATTCTTTTTATAAAAATGATTTAAAGGCTTAAATATGTGAGGTTTATATTTTTATAAAGCATTCTTTGTGAAAAATGATTTAAAGGCTAATTTAATCTTTCATTTAATATTCATCAATCCTACCCTGTAATTGTTACCTTCATGTTACTTTTATTTTTGGCCAGAGATTTGTTGAAGGTTTGGCTGAATTTTGGAGAATTTTGAATGTGCTTTGCTGAATATATTAACAATTTAAATAAAAAAGCTGAATTGTGAGTTTGTGTAACTGAATTTTTAAAGGTCAATACAGCTTAGAAGTGAAAAGAAAACAAGCAAATCCGAAAAATCCGAAAGGGCTAAAAATAAATCCGAAAAAACGGAATTTGAAAAAAAATAAAACGGAATTTGAGAAAAAATAAAACGGATTTCATAGGGCCCTAAATCATGCACAAGAGTTCAGTTAGTGTGGGACATTTGCCAGCACTATTAAAGGAACACTCCACCGTTTCTTCATATTAAACTATGTTATTCCCTTAACTAAGACGAGTTGACACATACCTCTCTCGTCTCAGTGTGTGCACTCAATCGCTCTGGCGCGCGGCAACACTTTGCTAGCGCTTAGCTTAGCCCAGATCATTCATTAGGATCCAAACAGAGATGAAGTTAGAAGCGACCAAACACCTCCACGGTTTCCCTTTTTAAATACAGTTACACGAGTAGTTACACGACTAAGTATGGTGACACAAAATAAAACATGGCGCTTTTCTAAGCGGGTAAAAAGGATAACTATAATGTGTAGCGGAATAACACTGGGAGCGCTTCGACTGGCGCAGTAATATCATCACTCCTGAAAAATCCTCTCCCTCTCACTTCTGTCATTAGAACCATGCATTTGTTTATTGTGATGGTTACTTTTATTCATTCTTTTACTCATTTATTCATCTTTCTTATTGTGAGTAAATAAAATATAATTATTTCATTAATTTATGCATTAATTGAAAACTGAGATATGTTCACTGCATTTATTTAATGTGTATTCATGCATATCTATGTCATATGACAAAACAAACAAATGACATTTTGTTTTACTAAAATATATAATTTTCAGTTAGAAAAGTAATATAATTAAGTATTGGTCAGCATTTATCATTATAATGGTGTGTAAGTGTTGGGGTGGGCTAGCAATGCAATTCTTTCTGGGGTAATCTTTATTTTTAAGGAGGGATATTTACATTTTTGGAGTATAAAATCACCAGTTTTCTCCAAAGGCGAGATCTTGGAGCAGCCGCCGTCTCCTCTGTGCAGACATTACACACATTACACACATTACACACGCTGAGGAGAACTGCTCTAGGCTGGCGAGTTACTGATGTTACTGAGTTACTGAAGTGTTAGTGCACCTGTCACTCATAACTTATAGTTACATACAAGATCAGGGAAAGATTCCAGTTCTTTAACAATGAACAATCATAATGACAATAGACAAAACAAACTAAGAAAACATAAATATCATGGGTTTGCGTTCATCATAGTATGAGATTATATACACAGGGGAAAAAGCACAATGACAAAGTTAAATATATTTGAATAATTGATCATAATACATTAAAAAAAAGTTTATCATTTATAAACCTGAGGGATGAAACGAGTTAAACATAAATGAGATTTAAGCCACTTTTGCTTGTGGGTGAAACATTTTGCATATAAAATAAAGAAATTAACAACATATTCAAGAGATGATGATTTGGGGTTTTCGTAATAAAAAATTATATATTTAAGGATAAAACTGTGAGTCACATTATAGGGTTAAAATAAAAGATATGAGCGACAGCTTTAATTCATCTCTCTGTAAATATCTTGATATTGATGAAACTTGATCATTTTGTGGTTTTGTTGAAGAATCAAGTGCCCATTTATTTTGTGATTGTAGTTTAACCAATACATTTAGGGTTGATTTAAGTTCTTTTAAGTTGTTGCGCTTGTGATAACGTTGTAGGTCACATGATAACGCCAACATGGCGGATGACGTACGGCTCGCATTCATTAACGAGATCAGGCTATATACCGTAAATCCTCTAATAGTGGCCTGTATTCCATTAGTGGCCGAGTCTCTAACATTGGCCGGTCTCGCTGTTGGCGGAGGTAAATAAAGGCCGGTCTCTAATAGTGGCCGGGGGCCCGTTCTTCGTACGTCGCTAACTCAGTTAGCTGGATTTGATTGTTGGCGATTTGGCATGATCTTGGATTGTTTGGTTCTTCAACGCTCATCCTAGACTTGCTGTCATAGCAACAGGTGCGCAATCTTAAACCTGCTCGGGAGCAGCTTATTTCATGTTAACAGGATTAGACTGCGGCTTCATAAGCGGAGCTGATACGGGAAGTCCAGCGCAGCGCGATAGTGCACTCTCCGAGATATATATTTTTTCTCGGGACTCGTGAGATTGTCGTTTACATTATTAATTTGTTGGAAACGCACATTTATTTTCGACTTGTCGGAGTCGGGCTTTAACTACAGCACAAACTGTTTGCATTGCCCTAAGATTATTTGCGAGTGGCTCTTTCCTTTACACTACTGGAGATGCGGAGAACTTGATGGAAAGTGCTGTCTGTCGTGTCATTCGGAGTTTACCTGGCGCTTTTAGGTTTAAAAAACAGTTTTAGGTTTTTTTTGTGTGGAATTTCCAAGCCACTGAAGACCCAATGTTGTAAAGCATTTTTTTTTAAAGTTTTTTTTTTATTTTTATTTTTTTAGGCTGTCATAATTTTTTTATGAAGATCATGCAATCATGACCATGCCGATTACAGTATATGTCACTCAGGCTTCACTAACGTGATTGGTAGACTATAGGCTATAGACTGCCATCAAGGCCTCAATAAGGGGATTATGTGAACAGAAAGGGGGTTCACAATGTAAATGTGCCGCCCAGTTACTATTGTGATTCTTAATATTCCAGATTAGTAATATTATATAAAAAAAAAAAAGAAGGCAATTGACTAAAATCTTCCATATCACAAATGTGAAAGCAAAATGGCCAGGGTCTGTGCATGACTTAAGCATTTTCAGAGATTCACATTTATGCACATTATTTGAAAGTGGTAAGAAAAGTTACACAATTAAATATCAAGCTCACTGCATTACATACACTTATGCTGATCCTAACAGAACTGCATTTTTTCATAGATGATTATGACATGTTCCTGCCTGCAGACAGGTGTTTTATGACCCCATTGACCCAAACCAGTTACAATGCAGCTCCAGGACAAGGGCACACATTGAAATGAACTTTGGCTAACTAAAGGGAAGATGTCAGTGTCTGAAAACTCTTGAGGGTTGCACACCTGACAGGGCCTGTGACATTGTTGCATGTGCCATATTACACAACATTGCCAAAAAAACACACTTTTCATTAAATGTTTAATAAAATACAAATATGCTTAGTTCCTTGAGTTTTATTTCAGTTGTTCTTTGTAAAGAAAAGCCAGTGGTCAAGTGATATTAGACACATGCCTCATGCAACAAATAAAAAGGAAAAGTTGGCTATACACTGGCCACCTGTAGGCCTATGTCTCCTCTGTCTGTGCAGACTCTTCTGTAGGCCTTTCTGTAGATGTGGAATCCTGCAACTTATATTGCAGCCATAAAGCATACAAGTATAAATGAAGTAAAGTTATTTATGCACTTGCAGGTAGGCTAGTTCCTCCATATGACAGTTATCTGAGAGGGTTTATTCACTGCCCAGTGCAATGGAAACAAATGGACATTATAAAGTCTTATACTTTATTTATTTTGGAAAGTTAGAAAATGTCCACTTACTGCACATATTTCAGCCACCACTTTCTTGGGAACAGATACAAGTGTTAATATTTTTACATTAACATAAGTTTATCAGTTTTCACTTTCACAAGTCAAAGCAATTGAAATGACTATATGGCCTTCATTTAATGCAGCTAAAATTATTTTACAGTGTAGGCTACTAAGATCTTTTCTTTTCTCAGCCTTTTTCTTGGTTGCTTTTATAATTCAGACAACCATTTATTTAACAGTGCCTTTTATAAAAGAGACTATATAACAAAAAATACCATTATGTAGAATATTTTTGTACTTCACTTTTATTTGTTCCCATGTTCTAGTGTGGTGACTCTGACATTACAATGAACAAAGTAATTATGCAATTATTAAAATACAAAAATATAGGCTAATAAGTGATAAAAACATCTAACATGGCCACTTCTAACGGATTTAAATTGTCTGCTACTTTTTGCCAGCCCTCTCTCCTGGCTTTTGCAGACTTTGAGGTGTTCCCTGGCGTTTTAATTAAACATTAAAATTCCGAATAAACTTTGACTATTAGTTCTTGCTCTGCTGAGGAGAAAAAACTGTGCGCACTCTTTGGCCACGCCCACGCTGAGCAGCCAATAGCAGCGTTGCTGATCAATGTTTCTACTATCGATACATATCCCTTTTAACCAGCGCATGAACGCGCAATTATCTCAGATGACTCAAACCAGCTATACTAATCATATCCGGCAAGTGTGTTCGAAGAACCGAGTTAGCCAGATCATGATTAGCACGATGATATCATCTTGGATGTCTCATTTGATCTCGGATGTTTTGCAACGTACGAAGAACAGGCCCCGGGGCTATTATTAGATACAACGTTTTTCTGGGCAGGCCACAACATTATGCTTGTGATAGTAACATGCAAATACCACAGGGGGGCAATGTTTGCTAATGAATCCAAGCCATAGCTATGGTAGCCTGGTCATGTCAATCACTTCGCTCTTGACTCGCACTCAACTCAACTCAACTCAACTTTATTTATATAGCACCACTAAAAACAACGATTGTTGACCAAGGTGCTGTACATTATTGCACAAAACATTGGCATTAACATCATTTACTACATAAGAAAACATGACAAAACACAGAACATACCAGACACCGCACAAATCAGCTACAATTATAAGCCAGAGAAAAATAATAGGTTTTGAGTTTAGCTTTAAACTCATGTAGTGTAGTGGCAGTTCTAATAAAAACAGGTAAGCTGTTCCAAAGTTTTGGTGCAGCAACGGCAAAGGCTCGATCTCCTCTCGTTTTTAATCTGACCCGCGGAACATTTAACAGTCTCTGGTTGGATGACCTAAGAGACCTTCCAGGATTGTGGATGGAAAGTAAATCAGAGACGTATACAGGAGCCAATCCATTCAAGGATTTAAAAACCAGCATCACAACTTTAAAATCAATTCTGTAACGGATTGGGAGCCAATGCAGAGATTTAAGAACAGGGGTAATGTGCTCTCGTTTGCGCACACCAGTAAGGAGCCTGGCAGCTGCATTCTGCACCATTTGCAGACGGTTAAGAGTTGCTTGATTAGTGCCCAGATACAGGGAATTACAATAGTCAAGCCTTGTCGAAATAAAAGCATGAATCACCCTTTCAAAGTCCTTAAAAGAAAGAAATGATTTCACTTTGGCTAAAACTCTAAGATGAAAAAAACTGGTTTTGACTACCGTATTAATCTGTTTGTCAAATTTGAGAGCACTATCAAAAACCACACCCAGATTCTTCACTAATGGTTTCACACATGGAGATAAAGAGCCAAAATTAGGGCAAAGGGAGCTAGCAGCTTCTGATGGTTCAAAAACTATGATCTCAGTTTTACCATCATTAAGGTGAAGGAAATTTAGCGACATCCAGGCCTTTACCTCTGCTAGACAAGCCAACAGACTATCTAAACCCAAGTTATTTGATCCCAGGGGCAGATAAACTTGGGTATCGTCAGCATAACTATGGAAGGAGATGCCATGCTTCCTAAAAATCGACCCCAGGGGAAGCATATATAAGGAAAATAAAATCGGAGCAAGGATAGAACCTTGAGGGACCCCATACGTAAGCGGCGCTGCATTTGAAGTAAACTCACCAATATTAACAGAAAAACTTCTGTTACTCAAATAGGATTGAAACCATTTAAGGGCATTTCCCCGAATGCCCACCCAATGCTCCAGCCGTGAAATTAGAACAGAGTGGTCAATAGTGTCAAACGCCGCACTCAAATCTAACAGCACCAACACTGCAGACTTGCCGGAATCAAGGGTCAATAAAATATCATTTAAAACTTTAACCAATGCTGTTTCTGTAGAATGGTTTTTCTTAAAACCCGATTGGAACACCTCAAATATCTTGTTTTCATTAAGAAAGTTCTGTAATTGATGAAACACTATTTTCTCTAAAATCTTAGATATAAAAGAAAGATTTGAGACTGGCCTAAAATTTGTCAGAACTGCCGGATCTAAATTTGGCTTTTTGAGAAGTGGATGTACAATTGCATGCTTCATGTCATCTGGTACCGTTGCTGCTACAAGACAGCTGTTCATGATCTTTTGAACAATGGGCCCAATCACCTCAAAAATTTGTTTAAAAAACCGTGGGGGAAGAGCGTCATAGGGAGATCCTGAGGGTTTGAGCTTGGCAGAGAGAGAATAGAGGGCACCTTTCGTCAAAAAACTGACAGTTTTATTGCTTTATGGCCCTCAAAGCCCCGCCCCTTTTGACCGTGGGAATTTTCCCACGCTAGCTCCTCCCACTTATGGGCTGTACGTACACCGTGGGAATTTTCCCACGCTAGCTCCTCCCACTTAGGGGCTGTACGTACAACATGGGAAAATCGGACTTGTGACACACCTCCTTATGGGTTGAACATCTGAAGCGTGAGAAATTTCCCACGCTCAGTAGTTCTAAACAGTGTATATTTAAAACTTTTTTAAGAAATAAAAACATAGTCAGAGTGTGAGATCAGTGTTTTTTTTTTATTAAAGAAGACAGATGTACATTCACCACTTTAAACGTTAAACTTTCAACGTTAAAAAACATTAAAACATTAATGAAATGAGTTGAAACTGCATTTTTTCTCTAAAAATAGTTATTAAAAAATGACTTAGTGTTATTTCAAGATGTTAAAAACATTAAAACAACATTGACAAAAAGATAATTTTAAAAATGTTGACTTGTAAGCATTTAACTTTCACATAGTAGGCTATTTTGTAAAACTTTTACATGAAACACAAACTAATTTAAAAAGTGTTACGTTTTTACATACCATTCGTTAAAGTACTCAGAGTTTAAAAGATACAAAAGTGTTTCCTTATGTTGGAGCACAGTGGAGCAGAGCGTCCTCTCACTCCGGAGGTCAGCAAGAAATAAAGTTCTGTCAGGCCTACAGAGAGACAGACACAAACCCCGCCCCTAGCCCCGCCCCAACAGCTGTCACCGTGGGAAAACCCCACACCCCCTTCAAGCTCCCAAATAGAAAACACATGTGGTCATCTCCGTGGTCGAACTTAAATGACCAAAGAAAACCGATGCAACGGCTCGAAGAGACCACACCCCCTAACACACCCCTCTCAAAGCTGAGAGGTCAATTTTGATTTAAGGGTGTGTGTAAAAATGACGTCACGTGGGAATCCCCCCATCCCTCCCTCCCTCCCTCCCTTCCCACAACGTCACAGTCACATGAGCTGTTTAAAAACGACCGCAAACTTACAGTGAAATACTACCTGTGATTTTACAAGATAATCTACAATGGCAACGGCTGCCCCTCCGAAAACTCCAGAGAGAAACATTGCTGAAGGTATGGAAGATTTGACTTTAGCTCCACGAAAAAAACGAGGAACGGTCGGGCCATGCTTAACGCAATTTCTTCATGACCCGGAAGATTCTGTGATATATAGTTTTCACTTGTCAGATGGACGTGCGTGTACATATGATTATGACAAAATCAACAGAGAAGTCAGATTTTTTAACGTGGATAACAACGAGAGATTCACCAGCAAGTCCACGGATGATCCTTCGTTAAAATTCACTGAAAGAGATTGGGTTTTATTCTATTCAAAAGTGTGGCCGGATTTACAAGAAGGTACGGACACCCCTCTTTTTATCGGTGAATGGAGTGGTTTAATTATGGGTACGAGATACCGAATTTTAGGGGATCAGATAAACAAGCACCCGAACGATTATGTTTTTATTCTCTGTAGCGACTGTGGTGCAAATCCGGAATTTCAATGGCCTATATGTGAAAAAGATCATTTGAAATTATATGATCTCAAATTCATGTTCCAATGGAAAGATCTAGCTGTGATGGCTAAGATTTTTTCCAAGGTAGATCAGCTTTTCCACTGGACCCATGCATACGAACGTTACACAAACATCAAAGTCAAGCTCTTTCACCCAGAGTGGGATATTCCGTATAGGCGGGGCTCTCGGATAACTCCACCCACAATCTACAAACTTTAAAAGGGGTGTCTCTTGAAACCTTACCTCATTCACGCATCATGTCTCAAGAAAGTGACTCTTCTTCACAACTAATTGGAACTACTGATGGATTACCGGATGGTACAGATGGATTACCTCAGAAAAGCATCGATTGGATAAATAAATTTTGTACAGATCTCGGATACCACAATTTGGCTTTCCTCAGAAACTACGGAGTTTCAACACCCTGTCCCGTGAGCGAGACCCCAGACACAACAAACGATGAGACAGATGGCTGTCTTGGGGATACAGGTCACCGGATTATCAAAGCTATTTTGGCTGTCATTCTGGAAATTTTGATAGACAAACAAATGAAGAAAGACTGTCTGGGCTGCACAGTGGATCATCCTTCGCAGACAAGACACAGTTGTTTGTTTGAACCTTCTGCATATTATTTTTACGGATGTTTTGAAGAAATCAGTCTGAAACTTCACACCCCGGAATTAAAAAACATATTGGCTCAGGCCTTGAGTCAGTACGGAGGCAAACCTCATCTCCAGAGGATCGAGGGAGCTGTTGAGGTTATTTTATACGGCCTCAAAGATGAAATGTACATAGTGGAACAATTATCTTTAATCCGTGAGAAATTAATCGACGAATCATGCGAGGAAATAATTTACACGGCTGTGGATAAATGGAAACTTGCTGTATCTGAAGATCCGGAAATCACACAGGTTTGAAAATGGGAAACTTCTGCTCTACCTCATGGATTACAAAATATTTCTTTAAATCACGTGTTAAATGGGGAATATCTAACCTACTCCACAAGATTATCCGGAATAATTGGAATACAAATACCGTCATAACTTCGGATGAAAAACGGGTGATGGATTTAATGAATGTCGTGAGAGGATTATCGGACGAATGGGATCATATGATAAACATTTCTGTCACTTCCAACAACATGCCATCTGCTGTCATCAAAAACATCATCGATCTAATGTCTAAAGATCAGAACTCTCTTTTTAGAATAGGAAATATATTGTGTATTTGTACGTATGTAACAGATGTCTGTAGTTTGTTAAGTAACGAAAACCCTGATGTATGTAATATTATTGATTTTATAGTCGAATACATTATGGAGAAGAATTTTGAAATGTCTGTGAAATTTTATTTTTTGTTTGTGTGATATAATTCACATTATGTTTGTAACATTCTACTTCTTACATTCTAATAAAAGAAAAAAATCATTTTTTGTTGTCTGGAAATGTTTTTGTAACTTTTATGGTCTGAAAAAAATGTTTATGACTTTTATATTGTGAAAAAAATGTTTGTGACTTTTATATTGTAAAAATAAAAAAATAAATACTGAACAAATTTGTAATTCGAATCATTATGACTGAAATCTCATAGCGTTGACATGGCAGAACTAATGAAAAAAATATATTACGACCCAGCGAGCTCTGGAGGTTTAGGGGGTAAAGATAGATTAAAACAAGCTGTATTAGAACAACACGGTGTAAGATTATCTGATAAAGATGTGAGTGATTGGCTCGCTAGTCAGGACACATACACACTCCATCGAACCGCACCAATACATTATAAACGGAACCGCGTAGTGGTGTATGGGAAAGACCAACAGTTCCAGGCTGATTTAGTCGATATGACCGCATACTCAAAAGAGAACGACAATATTAAATATATTTTAACTATAATTGATATTTTCTCAAAATACGCGTGGACAAGGGTGCTCCAAAATAAATCATCGTCCGAAGTAACTAAAGCTTTTTTGTCCGTTTTGAAAGAGGGACGTGTACCCATCAAACTACAGACAGATAAGGGTTCAGAGTTTTTCAACAGGCCTTTTCAGCAGATGATGAAAAAATATAATATAACACATTTTGCAACCGCTTCTGAATTAAAAGCGAGTGTAGTCGAAAGGTTTAATAAAACTTTAAAAGGACGAATGTGGAGGTATCTTACAGCTATAAATTCCAAACGCTACTGTGATATATTGCAAGATTTGACAGATGGCTATAATTCCAGTTATCACAAATCCATAAAAATGCGACCGTTGGACGTAAATAAAGAAAACGAATCCGTGGTATTCAACAATTTATACGGGAAAATGGTTAAAAAGACACCCATCTTTAAATTCTCAGTGGGGGATGTGGTCAGAATATCTAAAGTACGGAATATATTTGCCAAAGGCTATGAGCAGAACTATACCGAAGAATATTTTACAATAGCATCTTGTATACCAAGGGATGTACCGGTGTATAAATTACAAGACTATGATGGAGAAATAATACAGGGTTTTTTTTACGAAAAAGAACTCCAAAAAATCATTGTGAGCGATGATAAATCGTTTAAGGTCGAAAAAATTCTCGATAAAAAGCGACGCGGAAAAGCCACGTATGTTTTGGTGAAATGGTTTGGATGGCCATCAAAATTCAATAGCTGGGTTCCTGAAAAACAGGTGATTGATCTTCACACTCCTTTAAAACATTAGGAGAGTCGCTCACGTTCTCATTTTTTAAAAAATGTCTGAGGAGGAGGGGTTCTACGTCACGCTGCCGTGTAATGCATCAGGTCATGTTTACCCCGAAAATCAGATAGGTAATTACAGAACTAGACTGGCAAGAGCAATACATTTAAAAGGATTATGGGAAGTGGCGTTGGTTGAGTTCCACTATCCAAAAACTTGGTATACTTTCAACGAGGAAGACGCTACTTTTATTATTGAATGTACACCATGTTTAAACATGGATGAACGTAGCAAAGTGCGCGGGGATAGTGTTGAAACTTTTCGGAAAGACCTAAAAATAAAATACGGTTATTTTGAGGATATTTTAGTATTACTCAAGGAAATAAATGCAGCTCTTCCACCACGAGTGCAACTCAGGTACGATAATATAAACAATAAGATATCCCTGAAATCAAATCAGAGAGCATCGCTAACGTTTTACGGAAAGCTAGCCATTATTCTAGGATTAAAACCCGGCGTTCCTATCGAAAATCTAAACAGTTCTGATGAACACGAAGAACAGCGCACATACGCACCACATCAGGCTGATATAAGCGGAGGATTTTACACTCTATTTGTATACATAGATATAATAGAATATCAAGCAGTCGGTGATGCGTATGTTCCATTATTAGAGACTGTACACATTGAACCGATCATTAACAAAGCAGTCAGTGTCAGATACAACAAGCCTCATTACGTTCGTCTTAATAAGAACTACATCTCAGACATTGGGATCGAAATTAAAGGGGATAATAATACAGACGTACGATTCACCTACGGAAAAGTTGTGACGAAGCTTCACTTTAGACCGGTGAGAAAACATTTGTTTTAAAAATGGCTTATCTCCATCCGTACCAAGAAGACCCCCACCGGTACATATCATATTACCAGGCCCAGACGGGGCATGGAATGCCAGGCTATACCGGAAGTGGAGTCATGTATGGTTCCGGTTTTGCGTCAGGGATCGGAGGTCTCTTTCGTGGATTATATCGTATGGCAATCCCGTTTCTAAGAAGGGGTTTCAGTATTGCAAAGCCCCACATAAAAGCTGCGGCAAAAAATATAGTAAGTGATGTAGTCACCAGTGCCTTATCAAAGTCATTTAATAATAATGACAGGGGAGAGGGGCAGAGCGGTCACGGTCTTATGATCATGCGGAGGGGGCTGAAGCCCCCAGGGACCCGTATGAGGAGGGGGCGTGGTCATGGTATAAAGAAGACTAGCCGCGTCACTAAGAAACGCCCAGTTGCAAAAAGCAGAGGAAGAAGCCGGACGAAGCGTCTAAAAAGATCTACAAGTTTGAAAAGACGAAGCAAGACTATCTTCTAATCATGTCGTTGATTCATGCATTGTCAGACGAATGTATTAAATCCGAACTGGATATTTTTACACTTCCCTTAACTCAGACAGCTATTGAGAAAAACACTTATGTGGAAATCCCCCCAATGTCAGCGATTAATGATGCTTCTCCGATTGAGTTTTTCATTGCAGGGACTGGTGAAGATTACACTGATCTGAATAATACATTATTATATACTCGCGTTAAAATAACCCTGCCAGATGGGTCTGACCCCCCGCAGGGAGCCCCAGTGGGTCTTGTCAACTATCCTGGAGCGTGTATTTTTTCGCAAGTGGATGTGTCGCTGGGAGATCGGTTGGTATCACAGTCCTCCAACACGTATCCTTACAGATCCATTTTGGAGATGCTTATCAATTATGGAAAAGATACCCTAGAAAACAACTTTTCAGCAGGACTGTTTTACAAGGACACAGCTGGACACATGGATGCTACGGATCCGGCAGGTGCGAATGCAGGACTGACAAAGAGAGCTGCGTTTACTGACGGTGGCAATGTTGTTGAGTTACTAGCTCCGATACACAGCGATATATTCTTTCAGCCAAAATTACTATTGAACGGGGTTGATATTCGTATTCGTTTAACTAGAGCAAAAGACGAATTCTGCCTTATGCGCGGGGACGCGATCGATTATAAACTAAAAATAATCTCCGCATCTCTTTTTATCAAAAGAGTATCTGTCTCCCCTTCTCTTCGCCTCGGTCATGCACAGGCATTACTGTCATCGACAGCCAAGTATTCTTTTGACAAAGTGTGTGTTAAATCATTTTCTGTGCCGGCTGGAGCACGCGTCTCAAATCACGAAAATCTCTTCCTCGGGACTTTACCAAAATCTATCATTATTGGACTGACAGATAACGATGCTTTTACTGGCTCATACGAAAAAAACCCATTCTCGTTCAAACATTTCAATGTTGAATATTTAAATCTTACCTCAGACGGGGGGCATATCCCAAATCGCCCCTTTCAGCCACAATTTAATCTAGGCAACGCGGTCCGGGAATATTATCAATTGGTTACCGCTACGGCGAGACATCTAAAGAATCAGGCTCTGGCCATAGATCGCGAGGATTTTCTTAACGGTTATACACTGTTTGCCTATAATCTTTGTCCGGACGAGGAGTGCTCCCAGCATGTGTCCCTGATTAGGTCAGGAAATATTAGGTTAGAAGTCCGTTTTAGAGAACCTCTACAAAACACAGTAAACATTTTGATCTATGCCATCTACGATTCTCTACTTGAAATATCAAATCGGAGACAGGTGCTGGCAGAACACTACTGAAAATGAACACTGTGGAGTTAACGGAAATTATGGATAACATCACATGTAATGTAAATTTTTTAGGAGTACTCGCTAGCGATCATTTTCCAAAAGAACCGCTGACAGATCTCCCGACTCTATTAATCTGTAATACGGATCGATCGGACGAACCGGGACGCCATTGGCTAGCTATCTATATCGACCGAGATGGGGTCGGATGTTTTTTCGACAGCTTTGGGAATCCTCCGTATTCAGATTTTTTTCCTTCATCCATTCTCGAGTTTCTAAAAAACAATTCTACACGAGTTCATTATTCTACCAGACAAGTCCAAGATTTTACATCAGTCACCTGTGGACAACATTGTGTATTTTTTCTGTATCATATTTCACGGGGTGTTGAGTATAAAGATATAATGAAATTTTACCATAACGATAATCTATTAAGAAATGATACTGTGGTGTCTCTTTTTGTGAAAAAATTGAAACCCATGGTATGTGTTAGTAAAAGATTTAAATGTATCCAATGTGTACAGTCTGGTCAAATGTTCCAGTCTTATTAATTCCTGTGTAACGAATAAATAAAGAATATGTAATGAATAAACGAGTCATAAACAGATGAATAATTTCGTTTTCTTTTATTTCACATCAAAAACAATAACACAATATGTGTACACAGATACAAAATCCCAAACATGATAATATTTGTCAAAAAACAAACAAAAACACATAGCTATGCCATTACATATAATTGTTAAAAATTCATCCATTGTTTCGCATCTACACTGGGTGAGTTAAATACGTTTTCATCAGAGTCGTGTGGATGTGTGTCTGTGTGGCGTTTTTTCAAAGACTTAGTAGGTACAGTACCAAAGTCATCCGCGTGTGTTTTTCTTTTAAACGATTCAATCATCCGCCTTAGATTATGATTGGTTACAGTCGAATAAGGAATCTTTAACCCCACAAATGCATCCAGAAACTCATACCAGCCTACAGGACGTCGGTTGTCTTGCATCATTTGCGGTGATGTCACACTCTTTACCAGATCAAATATATGGGACCCTGAAATGATTCTCCCTTTATAAATAAATTCTCCATCATCTGTCCATGAAGACACGTGTTTGGCTTTGGACATTTTACCCATAATATATTTTACATTTTTTAAGCTTCTCTGAGGAATATTGTTTAAAACTTCTGAGACGATTGGGTCATCACTGACGTCATCATGCCTAACATCCGGGGTATGGGGGGTGACAGGTGTCTCGTGTTCAGGTAATGCAAGAGTTAGAGTGTTACTTTCCATATCACCTTGTTTTACCACACTTAAAAATCGTTGTAAAACATTAGTGTAGAGCTTGGATTTTTCGTAAGCGTTCAAATCATGCTTCTGTAGTATATCTCTAATAGATGAGTCCAGATCATTCTCCACAACCGTATGAATATTTTCAGGAGCCGGAGCAGTCCTTAGTCTATCGAGTTGATGTTTTGGTACAAGATATAATTTCTCGGTATGTTGCATTTTTCTCTTCAGAGTCAGTTTCTAGTTATTAAACTGGTTATGAAGGGGAGCGCTACACTGAGAAGGGGAAGTATGAATCCACCTTTTTGGTTAATCATACGCCTCTTTCTGTTGATATTAATCTTTTTATTTGCAACGTATTTTAATTCTTTTTTCCTTCTTTTTAAAGTCCCGTGCTGTTGCACAGTTAACGGGATTTTACCATGAAGAATATTGAGAGCCACTTCGCATAGAGCCAATATTAACTCGTCGGGTGATGATTGGAGAATAACACGTCGCTGCTTGGGGGAGCTCTTATATAATAACTTTAAGAGGTAGAGATTTCTGGACAGCCGGGTGCTCATTTTCACTTCGGAACGTAGACCACCGGATAGTCTGATAGTAAATCCGTTCTGAGCCTGAATTTTTCAGGGGTGTGTGGTTTATAATCGATTAACAAATAACTGTGAGGACGTTCAGTTGCATCGTTATACGCCTCGATAAAAAATCGTGCATTGGCTGGGTACATTTGACGACCCAGAATACCAATTTGCTGCTTATCGCGAGGGTTTTTAAATATAATTAAATAATTTGTATTTAGAGCGATTGTTCTGGAAGATTTACCTTGAAAAAACAGATTCTGTATTAATAGCAGACAACTAATCTTCATGTGATGTACTAGGCGTGTAAAAACGTTCTCAACCTCAGAGTTGGATGAGGCTTGCAGCATAACATCATCTAGGATCAGGAGAGAGACTTTACCAGGGGGAAATAACGATTGATCAGCAAGTTTCTTTGGTATACCTTCAATGAATTTAATATCAAAAGCATGTGACATTTCATCATACATTGGTTGCCAGGATGTATACACGTACACAAAATTATCAAACTTGACAGAACACATTTTCTGTGAATTAAACATCAAAGTTTTCACAAAATAAGTCTTCCCGGATCCACTTTGTCCAACCACGATGGTGGAGAACGGATGATGCATTCTCCAGTCGAACACATCTGTTTCACACATTTTTAAAAATATTGTTAGAATCCGTAAGGTAATGTCGTATAATCTGGTTGGAGTAGCCTTTTGTTATACACAAGTCTGAAACTTTTCACGATTGATCTGTTAGATAGCGTGAACCGACTCTTGTTTCGTATGATGGTGTCTGTTTTTGCCGACAGGTGTAATTTGACACCTGTTTCGACATAGGCTCGCACAAGATCGGTCAGACTCTCTAGTGTAACTATTTCAGCGTTCTCTGCTGTTAACGTGATGCCTTTAGCTTTGAGATATGAATGACCATCGGACGTCTTAAATGCATAAGATTTTGGCCCTGATGAAACGAATTGAACAATATGCTGCCCAGAATCTAACTCGCTCGTCAGCTGACCGAGATATGACCCTGTTTCAGGAATCCAATCACCGGGTTTTGACACAAAAATCACACTGTCTGTATCGGCATAAATCGCTCGTTCGGCTAATTTATCCAGAAGATTATACAGCTCGAGTCGCCCGTAGCAAGTCGTAAAAGCGCCCACAAAACAATTTACATCACGTGTGGGAGATGGGTCTTGTGCCGCACTACTCGACTGAATCAGAGCCACTGTGTCAGATACGAAAGAGAAATGACGTATTACGTGGGCGTGGCTAAAGAGACGTTGAGTGAACTCTCCTGGGTTTGTCAGGAGTTCACTGTGTGTAAGGTGAGATCTCAGACAAAACCTACCCCAAAGTGTATTCAAGATGAGCTTAGCAATGGATCTTTTTGCTGGATTTTTTATTATTTTAGATGGATCTAACTGGATCCCTTCTTTATCCAGGTAATCAGCTACGTAAGATTGTTTTTCTATCTCTGTCACTACATCGGGCGGATACCCCGACGCTTCCTGTTTCAGTTTGAGGAATGTTTTAACATATTCGGTGAATAATGTATCGCACGTGTCTGGGAAATGCCAGACCTCGTGTATTTTTATTATCCGATAGCCGTGTTGAACAGCCTTCTGGACCTCAAGGGTCACCCATGTGCCAGTAATACATCTATCACCCTCTGTGTGGCAGCACTGCGTCTCCTGAATCTGATTCTCTACACAAGTCTTACATAGAGGAAACATTAATTTACCCCCGCACCTGTAAGGCAATACTGGATGATATAATCCACGCGGGGGAAGAACTTCCGCCTTTATGAACCCAAAATAGTTTTCTATCCCTTCAAAGTCCCTGAATATAATTTTAGGATGACCTATAGGATAGGTTTTACTCGACTGAACGAACGGGTATAACGATGTGAAATCAAAGTAGTCGATCCTCTCATTTTCACCTGTTTGGTGATACAATTTGTAGGCATTTGTGCGCCCGCCAAATAATGCGTCCCGAGGTCTCAGCCTCTCAGGTGCTTCGTAAGATGACATGAACCGCATGACGTCAGGATCTGTCTGTTTTAACCCCTCCCACTCACACTCCCAGATTGAAATGACACGCAAGCCGTACACTTTTCGGAGGGTTTCTAGTTTTGTATCCGACTGTCTTCTGAGATCACCAAAAGTCACTTTCGATAAAGGTTGAATTTCTTCTGACTTAAATCTACAAGAATGCCCATGAAAAAAACACCCTAAGTACTCAAAGGCTGTCTTTATTCCATTAGCATCCTCATAATAACCATCAAGGTGATATGGGCCGATGGCCCGCTCCCCATGGTTTAGCGCATGTTGTATCTCAACGTTTTGACTCAGTTTGAAATACTCAAGCCACTGGATAGATGTGTTTGAAAACGTTTTGTGTTGATTAATATAGGCATGGCTGTGTGTTAGAGCTAACGTGTCGCGCGAGAGAAAATTTGTTTTGAAAGTTTTCATACACACACCTGGTAATGTGATTGACTTGAATGGGTCGATGTTTGTGAATTGTATAAATTCGGTTCTGTATCTCAAGCATGCGTCCCGTAGAATAATTACGTCATTCCTACAGTAAAAAGCGAGTTCCTTTCTGAAGTTAAAGATACCACCCAATACATCTGAATACCATGTGTTAAATCTGACACGTTCGGTCTCACTCATTGTCTCATATCCGTAAAACTCTTTTGCAGGATAGGGACCGATATATTCTGCATTTTGTGGTTTATTGAAAAGGTGGGGGAAGTATCCCTTCGCATGTGCATCTAAGTTAAGGGCTGCTGGTATTTTTGCAAGCTTGAAGGGAATAAATTGCCACGAGTCAATGAAACGCTGCTTGAAGACAGTATCATACATATATAGAATTCTGCAACCCTGCATAATAATCTTTGGACTTATTCCTTCGGTGGTAAGATACTCTAACAGAATGTAGGAATCAAAGCCGGAGGAATTATGTGCTATGAAAGTATATCCTGCATATTTTGGGCGTCTGAAGTGTTTAATCAGACGTGCCACACAATCTATCCCTCCGGCTTCAAACGTCTCACCTGCGTGTGTCATTGCACATACAAAATTAGCCACATGTTTATCATTCTGATACATTGTCTCAAAGTCATAATAAATGTATTTATCGTCTTTTGGTTCAGGTTTTAGAGGCTGAATGTAACATTCATGATCACCTCCACTGGTCAAAATCTCGTAACAATGTACACAATGGTCTGGAGAGCATTTGTGAGTTTTTATTTTTTCACCACCAGGTGGCGTTCTATAAACGGCATGGCATTTTGAGCAAAATCTCACAGTTTCACACTGAGATCTTTCGCCGGGGCCTTGTGATTTTTTATGTGATTCGTAACAGAAGTTGTTTTTACAGAATCTCAGACATTCTGCACACTGTCTTGTTCTGCTTGTGTACGAGCGACATTCGGATGTCATACATATCTTGCAAACAAACTGACATTCGTGTGTTTTTCTATCTTTATGCCCCTTGAAACAGTACTCACACACGTACGAAGTTCCTATAAACCCTGTTAAATTTCTTATTAGATGGAAATGCCCCTCGTGCAGAAATAGATGGGCTGTCTTTAGGTGTAATTCGTCTGTGTTTTTGTAGACTTGCAGTTTCCCAGCGCAGTCTCTATGAAAAACTACAATTTTTATGCCTAATTTATTTTCGAAAACAGACAAATTGTGGAGCCCTATTTGCTCGTCTATCTTAAAACCGCATCCTGTATGAATCTCCATTGCAGGCGTCTGTAACTCTTGATCTGTGAATTTTGGATTGAGGAAATATGCTAGACAGTAGCTCAAACACATTTCATTATCGATATTAATAGGGCTAAATAAATGCATTTTATTCCTACTAATACTCTCGCTGATAGCCAGGTCACTAATCTTCCTTCGTCCGCCCCCCGCTTTATCACGTACAATTGAGATCTGTAATGTTAAGGATGAATCGCTGGTCACGTCACTATTACTCTGAGTAACTTGTTCAATCTGATTTATGAATGATGAAGGGTCGTGGTTGTTATCAGGTGTTAATACTGTATTTACAGACCCCGGTAGACTTTCTCCGGCAAGAGCTATGTTTATGAAGCCTGTTTGACCAGCTAGCTGTTGTGAAAACTCAACCACCTCGTTTAGAATATTATGGAGGCGTGAATTATATTCTACAAAATCGGTGGTCTGTATTTGTCTGAGATCTAACGATCTTTGTAACTCTACACCATTAAAACGCGGTCGCGGTGTTATTGTGAAATCCCCAACAACACCCCCGTTTACCATCAGAGAATCTATCTGCGAACGACTTAACTCCGTACGTCTGTTTTGAGAAGCCCCTACTGCACCACCCATCTGTGGACTCTCATCTTCATCATCTATCCAACCATGTTGGTCTATTATGATATTATTCAATCTTTCCGCATTAGACAAATCATTACTATTTAGACCTCTTAACTGTTCACGTATTAAAAGATTGAGTCTCTCGTTATTCTCAGACCTAGGATTTGATCTTGAGCGAGTTATTTCATCACACTCGGAGTCAATTCGTTGCCTTTTAGGAAACATTTTGATATGTTTTTATTTTTAAAATTGTGTGAAACAGAAGCGTACCATCAAATATACCTCATAATATTGTTAATGGTATACATCATAACTATCAGTAAAACATAATCACGCACATACACACCTAAAAATAAAAATAAAAAAATAAAAAACAATAACAGAAATAGATTTAAAAAAAAGAAAAACTTTAAAAACACAACACAAGATCTCACACACCTAGATAAAAAATAACAGACAAATGCTTTTCAAACAATAACAGTGAAATGGATTTTTTTTAAAACTAGTCAACCATTCTCATGTATCGGTCGATTGTCTTTGCATAATATGTAATCTTTCAGAGATTAAAGACAGAACAGTAATTAACAAGGAATGGTCGTTCCTCACCTCCGAAAGCTCTTGCTGTAGTGATAAGACCGTGTTACGCAATAGTCTGTTTTCTTCCAAGACCCTGTCTTGGGAAACGGCGAAAAATTCCACCGTACTTCTTAAATCGGTGGTGTGTTGATTCTGTGTATCAATGAGTCTATGCAGTAGGTCCACAATACCATTCTGGGCTCCTGAAACTATTTCCACTGTCTGATGGTAAGTGAGCGGTAATGTGGCGACTTCCAGAACACGTTGGAAGCTTCTGTTAGCCGTTCGTAAAGTCGCGTAACTCAGGCCAGAGAGATCTCGCGCGTTGAATAGAGGACTGAAGGTCCGCTCATCTTCATCGGTACTATCTGAAGTTCGCCGTTCAGAGTTGATGGTGTTCAGTACAGATTGCTGAGATTCAAAAAACACTTGGGCCTCTCTTTCGTCGGGGGATTGTTCTAGAACAAAAAATATATATATATATTACGATTTATTTAATATAGATAACATATAATGAAACAAGGAATATATCTTTACCTTCTTCCGAAGAATTAGGACTCTCATGAGAATATTTCCCAAATCGTTTTTTTCCTTGAGTTGTGGATGAGACAGATGGACTTTCACTGTTTTCTTCTAAAAACAAAACAAAAAGACAAAACAATATTATGTAGAAAATAGAGTAAAAAATTCAACGCGTAAAAATGATATAAATAGTTTTCTTTTTTTCCTTTACCTCTCTCCGGGTAAATTAATTCTTTTCCATAAATTTCTCGAAGTCGTTTGACCCCTTTGGGCGGGCCGCCAATTATGTTAGCCGCTCCGGTGATTTTCGATGGGAGAGATAGGGTCGGAGGGGAAGATTCTACAGCTTCGACTTCTGGTGAAGCTCGGCTTTTGACGTTCTCTGTCTCTCTGCAGGTTTGAGGTCGAGGTGTCGTGTTTGGTGTAATGTCTTCGTAAACCTGAGTGGCTGGAGCTGGATCGACAACCAATGGGTTGTTAGCTGGCTCCGGTGGCGGGGCGGGGCTATAAGACGATGTATCGCCCGCTGTAATCTCTGGTGAAATAGGTATATGAGTTGATTTTTTCTTTAAAACAAATATTAAAATAGTAAATATAAAAAAGACATAAGAAAATATAGCCCCACTTACCTTGGAAAAAATCATCTGCTGAAACCCCTTGTGGGAACGATGTATCATCTGTAAATAAAACCATTTATTGAGATATCTTTTTCAATTTTGTAGGGTAGATTTATAATCAATGATAAAATACGAATAAAAATACTTACATAGATGATTAAGAATTTCTCCTATTTCTGATTCAAAATAATGATCCGGGTCTCGAATTTGGTTATTTTTAGCCATTGCCTCGACTCAATGTTGCGTCTCCTTCGCTGACTTGGTGCACGAATGAATCAGTGAGTTACCTCCTTTTAAAGATTACGATACAACGCGTTTTAAAAAAACACTTTTTACCCCTTCCTATTTCAAAGAAACCCTTAATCACGACATGTGGTAGGAATTCTGATACCTGATTTGTATGGCTAGAAAAACATATGTTGTATCTGACGTCATCTCTTCAAATAAGCTCTGCAATAAAACTAATTCACACAAATCCGTCAAAAAGAGAAAAAATAAAATATGCAGGATGTTATCACATAGCCCATAACACCTTGTGTAGACATTATGACGCCGGGTGTACGCGCGTGCGTGTGTGTGTGTGTGTGTTGTATGAGTTGAGAGAGCCTTTAAAAAAACTTTGAATATAGGTTCATTTGGTAACAATTAGACATTGGAAACCATATTATTTACCACATTTCATTATCGATGTTCAAAGTGGTTTACAAAAATAAATGATACAGAAATAATCTGAATTAGAGTATGCGTGTGTGTGTGTGTGTGTGTGTGTGTGTGTGTGTGTGTGTGTGTGTGTGTGTGTGTGTGTGTGTGTGAATGAGTGAAATATTCCCTATGGAATAGTTTTTTATAAAAGAATAAAATCACAACTAGGCCTATCTCTTATCATGTTTGCGGTCGTTTTTAAACAGCTCATGTGACTGTGACGCTGTGGGGAGGAAGGGAGGAAGGGAGGGAGGGATGGGGGATTCCCACGTGATGTCATTTTTTACACACACCCTTAAATCAAAATTGACCTCTCAGCTTTGAGAGGGGTGTGTTAGGGGGTGTGGTCTCTTCGAGCCGTTGCATCGGTTTTCTTTGGTCATTTAAGTTCGACCACGGAGATGACCACATGTGTTTTCTATTTGGGAGCTTGAAGGGGGTGTGGGGTTTTCCCACGGTGACAGCTGTTGGGGCGGGGCTAGGGGCGGGGTTTGTGTCTGTCTCTCTGTAGGCCTGACAGAACTTTATTTCTTGCTGACCTCCGGAGTGAGAGGACGCTCTGCTCCACTGTGCTCCAACATAAGGAAACACTTTTGTATCTTTTAAACTCTGAGTACTTTAACGAATGGTATGTAAAAACGTAACACTTTTTAAATTAGTTTGTGTTTCATGTAAAAGTTTTACAAAATAGCCTACTATGTGAAAGTTAAATGCTTACAAGTCAACATTTTTAAAATTATCTTTTTGTCAATGTTGTTTTAATGTTTTTAACATCTTGAAATAACACTAAGTCATTTTTTAATAACTATTTTTAGAGAAAAAATGCAGTTTCAACTCATTTCATTAATGTTTTAATGTTTTTTAACGTTGAAAGTTTAACGTTTAAAGTGGTGAATGTACATCTGTCTTCTTTAATAAAAAAAAAACACTGATCTCACACTCTGACTATGTTTTTATTTCTTAAAAAAGTTTTAAATATACACTGTTTAGAACTACTGAGCGTGGGAAATTTCTCACGCTTCAGATGTTCAACCCATAAGGAGGTGTGTCACAAGTCCGATTTTCCCATGTTGTACGTACAGCCCCTAAGTGGGAGGAGCTAGCGTGGGAAAATTCCCACGGTGTACGTACAGCCCATAAGTGGGAGGAGCTAGCGTGGGAAAATTCCCACGGTCAAAAGGGGCGGGGCTTTGAGGGCCATAAAGCAATAAAACTGTCAGTTTTTTGACGAAAGGTGCCCTCTATTCTCTCTCTCTTGGCTACAATATCTTGTAAATCGGGCAGAGTTACAGGCTCAAAATAACTCAAAAGACCCGTACAAACTGGCGGGACAGAAAACTCAAGAGATACAGTGGAGATATTTTGCCTAATATTACTTATCTTATCCACAAAGAATTTTAAAAATGTGTCACACATAGCCAGAGACTCTGTGGGGAAAAGACCAACAGAGGGGTTAACAGCAGCATTTATGATGGAAAAAAGAGCTCTTGGGTTGTGATTATGTTTTTCAATCAAGTCTGAAAAATACTTAGACTTTGCCATTTTCACCACCTTCTGATATTGTATCAGGTTGTCCCTAAGTATTTCATATGAGACTTGCAGCTTGCGAATTCGCACGTGAGAATTCAGTCACCGGAGGCCTGTTGCACAAAAGTAGAATTAAGACATCCGGGATAAATGACTCAGCTGGGGCCCGTTCTTCGTACGTTGCTTAAAACATCCGAGATCAAATGAGACATCCAAGATGATATCATCGTGCTAATCATGATCTGGCTAACTCGGTTCTTCGAACACACTTGCCGGATATGATTAGTATAGCTGGTTTGAGTCATCTGAGATAATTGCGCGTTCATGCGCTGGTTAAAAGGGGATATGTATCGATAGTAGAAACATTGATCAGCAACGCTGCTATTGGCTGCTCAGCGTGGGCGTGGCCAAAGAGTGCGCACAGTTTTTCTCCTCAGCAGAGCAAGAACTAATAGTCAAAGTTTATTCGGAATTTTAATGTTTAATTAAAACGCCAGGGAACACCTCAAAGTCTGCAAAAGCCAGGAGAGAGGGCTGGCAAAAAGTAGCAGACAATTTAAATCCGTTAGAAGTGGCCATGTTAGATGTTTTTATCACTTATTAGCCTATATTTTTGTATTTTAATAATTGCATAATTACTTTGTTCATTGTAATGTCAGAGTCACCACACTAGAACATGGGAACAAATAAAAGTGAAGTACAAAAATATTCTACATAATGGTATTTTTTGTTATATAGTCTCTTTTATAAAAGGCACTGTTAAATAAATGGTTGTCTGATTATAAAAGCAACCAAGAAAAAGGCTGAGAAAAGAAAAGATCTTAGTAGCCTACACTGTAAAATAATTTTAGCTGCATTAAATGAAGGCCATATAGTCATTTCAATTGCTTTGACTTGTGAAAGTGAAAACTGATAAACTTATGTTAATGTAAAAATATTAACACTTGTATCTGTTCCCAAGAAAGTGGTGGCTGAAATATGTGCAGTAAGTGGACATTTTCTAACTTTCCAAAATAAATAAAGTATAAGACTTTATAATGTCCATTTGTTTCCATTGCACTGGGCAGTGAATAAACCCTCTCAGATAACTGTCATATGGAGGAACTAGCCTACCTGCAAGTGCATAAATAACTTTACTTCATTTATACTTGTATGCTTTATGGCTGCAATATAAGTTGCAGGATTCCACATCTACAGAAAGGCCTACAGAAGAGTCTGCACAGACAGAGGAGACATAGGCCTACAGGTGGCCAGTGTATAGCCAACTTTTCCTTTTTATTTGTTGCATGAGGCATGTGTCTAATATCACTTGACCACTGGCTTTTCTTTACAAAGAACAACTGAAATAAAACTCAAGGAACTAAGCATATTTGTCTTTTATTAAACATTTAATGAAAAGTGTGTTTTTTTGGCAATGTTGTGTAATATGGCACATGCAACAATGTCACAGGCCCTGTCAGGTGTGCAACCCTCAAGAGTTTTCAGACACTGAAATCTTCCCTTTAGTTAGCCAAAGTTCATTTCAATGTGTGCCCTTGTCCTGGAGCTGCATTGTAACTGGTTTGGGTCAATGGGGTCATAAAACACCTGTCTGCAGGCAGGAACATGTCATAATCACCTATGAAAAAATGCAGCTCTGTTAGGATCAGCATAAGTGTATGTAATACAGTGAGCTTGATATTTAATTGTGTAACTTTTCTTACCACTTTCAAATAATGTGCATAAATGTGAATCTCTGAAAATGCTTAAGTCATGCACAGACCCTGGCCATTTTGCTTTCACATTTGTGATATGGAAGATTTTAGTCAATTGCCTTCTTTTTTTTTTTTTATATAATATTACTAATCTGGAATATTAAGAATCACAATAGTAACTGGGCGGCACATTTACATTGTGAACCCTCTTTCTGTTCACATAATCCCCTTATTGAGGCCTTGATGGCAGTCTATAGCCTATAGTCTACCAATCACGTTAGTGAAGCCTGAGTGACATATACTGTAATCGGCATGGTCATGATTGCATGATCTTCATAAAAAATTATGACAGCCTAAAAAAAATAAAATAAAAAAAAAGCTTAAAAAAAATGCTTTACAACATTGGGTCTTCAGTGGCTTGGAAATTCCACACAAAAAAAACCTAAAACTGTTTTTTAAACCTAAAAGCGCCAGGTAAACTCCGAATGACACGACAGACAGCACTTTCCATCAAGTTCTCCGCATCTCCAGTAGTGTAAAGGAAAGAGCCACTCGCAAATAATCTTAGGGCAATGCAAACAGTTTGTGCTGTAGTTAAAGCCCGACTCCGACAAGTCGAAAATAAATGTGCGTTTCCAACAAATTAATAATGTAAACGACAATCTCACGAGTCACGAGAAAAAATATATATCTCGGAGAGTGCACTATCGCGCTGCGCTGGACTTCCCGTATCAGCTCCGCTTATGAAGCCGCAGTCTAATCCTGTTAACATGAAATAAGCCTGCTCCCGAGCAGGTTTAAGATTGCGCACCTGTTGCTATGACAGCAAGTCCAGGATGAGCGTCGAAGAACCAAACAATCCAAGATCATGCCAAATCCCCAACAATCAAATCCAGCTAAGTGAGTTAGCGACGTACGAAGAACGGGCCCCTGAGCTCAATGAAGCCAAAACATGTGCGTCCAGGCTTAATTGGTTGCACAAAGACCAAGCCAGGATGAGCAGACACGGATTCATTAAGCCAGGTGAAACCAATCCTGGATAGGTGCGCGCTCACGGCTCACTCAAATAGACCCCGCCACAGATCACAGATTAACTGATTTACCATGGCAACTAGAGCCGCGTACTTTTCCCCGTCGGGAGCACAAATCCTCATGGAGGCATACGAGGAGGTAAAAGATTAAGAAGAAAGGCAACACCGCCACAGTGATAAAGCAAAGAGAAAAAGCGTGGCAAAGTATTGCAGACCACCTGAATGCGTAAGTAGTGCACAATTACACACTCACCGCTCCGCTGAAACATCACAATTACAATTCAAATATTTAATTCACATCTCCTAAAACGCAGTTGTACTGTAATTATGAAACGGTTAAATTGTTAATTGAAATGCACTGCAGATATGAGTGAAATTCTGTTGCAGAGCGCAAGGCACTGCAGCGGGTGGTGAAAACCGCCCAGCGCATCACTGGGACTCCACTACCTGCCATCGAGCACATCCAGAGGAAACGCTGTCTGCATCGAGCTCGCAGCATCCTTAAGGACTCCTCTCACCCAGCCCACAGACTGTTTTCTCTCCTGCCCTCCGGCAGGCGTTTCAGGTGCCTCCGGACCAGGACCAGCAGACTAAAGAACAGTTTTTTCCCCAGAGCTGTCTCTTTATTAAACTCTAACCCTCATTGATCCCACTCCCCTCATATACTGATTGACTCTCCTCTCCCTCCACACACCTGCCTCCATTTTGTTATTTGCAATACTATAATGTTCATTTGCACTACTGACTGTTATTACAGTAACAACTGTTTACATATGCATCTTGCACTACTACCTTGACTGGAATATGCTCAATTTGCACTGCCGACTGTTTATTTACAGTACCGACTGTTTATATATACATTGCAATACCGTACTTTAACTGTAATATGCAATTACTTTCCACTGCACTTTCACTCGGATAGCTTCTGTCCAAACTTTATTTGCACTACTTTAAGTCCATTGTTATACTGCTCATTAGCCTAACTTATACATATATCTATTTGTTAAATTCTGTTTATAGTAATAGCCATCTGTATATTATGCTCACATTCTGTTTATAGTAACAGCCATCTGTATATATATTCATAGTACATATCTATCTGTAAAATTCTGTTTATAGTAACAGCCATCTGTATATTATATTCAGTACATATCTATCTGTAAACATTCTGTTTATAGTAATAGCCATCTGTATATTATTATATTCAGTACATATCTAGCTGTAAACTCTGTTCACAGTAACAGTTATCTGTATATTATATTCATAGGACAATCTATCTGTAAATTTTTGTTTATAATAGTATTCAACTCTATATTTATTCAGTACATATCCATGTTCTGCACTTATGGAACCACTGTATATCCTGCACTTGCTGCTATTGCACTTCTGGTTAGACCTAAACTGCATTTCGTTGCCTTGTACCTGTACTTGTGTAATGACAATAAAGTTGAATCTAATCTAATCTAATCTAAATTGTGTAAAGTAACTCCATCACACTGTATAAAGCTATGATAAATTATTATTAAAGCCTTACATTATTATTTAACGTTACTACGCTCAGTACGGTTTAATCTTAGCCGTTGTACTCTGCTTCTTATGTTGTCCACCGTTTTTTTTTTGTGTTTCTCCTAAGCTGCTTTGACAGAATGAATGGACATTTCCCCAATGTCATTGGTGCAGTGGACTGCACACACATAAGGATAAAAGCCCCCTCAGGTGCCCATGAGGCCGATTTTGTGAATAGGAAATCCTTTCACAGCATTAATGTTCAGGTGAACATAACTTTTTGATATTGTCCATTGACGAACACTCTGCATTGCCAGTGATGTGCATTGATTGGTGTAATATTCCTCATCTTATGATTTCAGATGGTCTGCAATGCTGACTGTGTGATCAGCAATGTTGTGGCAAAATGGCCTGGCTCAGTCCATGACTCCAGAATCTTTCGGGCCTCTGAAATCTATCAGTGCCTATCACAAGGTAAGCCACACAACCCCTATTTATAACCATCATGGCTGTGTCTAGAATATCACTGTGTTTATGAGGTAGTAATGATGAGATTTTGTGTTGACAGGTGAATTCTCTGGTGTGTTGCTGGGAGACAGGGGGTATGGCTGCCAGCCTTTTCTCCTGACACCTTTCACAGACCCCCAGGAAGCACAGCAGGCCTACAACCATGCCCATGCCAGGACCAGGGCCAGAGTTGAAATGACCTTTGGCCTCCTGAAGGCACGCTTTCACTGCCTTCACAAATTAAGGGTCAGCCCTGTTAGGGCATGTGATATTACTGTGGCTTGTGCTGTCCTCCACAATGTGGCCTGCCTGAGGAAGGAGAGGGCCCCCAGAGTGCCACCAGCCATGGACTGGGACAATCCGGCAATCTTCCCTGATGACGACAGTGGTCGGCTGCTGAGGGACCAATATGTGTTGAATTATTTTAGTTAGTATGTGTGCTTTCAATTTTGGTTAAATATGTCCTGCGGTGGCAGAGGAATTTGGGGTTTTTTGGGTTCGTTTTTTTACGAATTTGGCCTCTTATGATGTTTGTGCGGTATACTGTGTGTAATACAAGGCTGCAGGGAGGCTACTGCATCCATTCATTTGTCCTGCATTTATTTTAGTGTGCAGACATGCAGGGTGTGTTATATACAGACCTTTGAATGTGTATGTATCATTTTGTATAATATGCTTTGATTCTGTGCTTTCCATCTTGTAGAGTCACTGTGACTTCAGTTTCGAAAGGAGCTGATGGTTTACCTGCTTTGTTTTGTCCTTATTCAATAAAGGAACATAATGTTACACATTGTGTTTTTATATTCATATGGAATGTGTATTTGTTTATATGACAGAGTACTAGGGCCACACTGAGGAAAAAGGATAAAGTCATAAATTTATGAGGCTGGTTCTTTCTGCAGAAAAGCTACATATTCTTTTTACAGTTTTGATACTTATGACAATGTGATACTTAATATTCTGGCACATCAGCATGTCTTTGTTTATGAAACCATACTGAAGTACAATTTCACGAAATGCCCCACATCTGTCATTTTAACAACTGTCCTCCTTTAAAACAACTGGTTACAATATTATGACTTGTCTTTTTTTTCCCTCTGTGGCCCTAATATTCTATCATTTTATATATAGCCTTATAGTCTATGGGAAACTGTAAATTATCTAATGATAGCAACATCTAAAAATCATTATTTATCCAAAATGATTGAAATTAATGATCACAAACGTTTAAATAATGACAGTGGGTCTAGTTATATGTGATAACAATGTATAGTGAGCAGTGAAATAACTATTGGTTTCCATTTGTGGTGACTGCTGACTGACATTAGGGATGAGATTAAATAGATCCTGGAATTTAACCTGGTCTGGAGCAGGCTAGCTCCACAGAATAAATCTCCGTGGTAATTTATACCATAACATATCCTCCTGCCCCCTATCCAGCTTTAGTGCAACCGGATTACGGATCAATTGAGCCAGGATCACCAAGATATCCTGGCTTAATCCCTTATCCTAGTTTTGTGCAACAGGCCCCCGTAGGCTAATGTTGTTTACCATGGCAGCTGCGGAGCCAAAGAGGATTTTTGGCGAAAATCTATTTTTTAACCCCCTGGGATCGACAATCGCACTGGCGCGATAGGCTCGCTTTTTTTCTTAAGTGCAAACGAGTTTCAAAATACTCTGTTGACTTTGATCTCTTAATTACGGAGAGCGCGCGTTATTCAAACGCAAATAATCTGAGGCGATCCACGCAAACCTGAACACCCACAATCAGCTGGATAACACACATCTATCTAAGTAATAATAATCCTGGAAAATTTACCTCAGAAGTGCTTGGAAGTATTATTTCGAGGAGCAACGGATCCAGCTGAGAAATAGGTCAGTTCTATTTGCTTTGTTCTAATCGCAATAACCTCTCGTAAGAGAACTATAGGCTTTAACTGACAAATGGTACCTTAAACTATAGACTTAAATGACCCCCATGTGTTTTAACATGTTGAAGACCTTTCTCAAACACAAAACAAGTCCCTATTTAATTTCTGGAAGCTGGGATAAATAGGAAATCAATGTTACTGCATTTAAATATCAAATACTGACATTAATGAATACATGAAAAGAACATTTCAGTAATCACACTGGTAACTTCTATAACAAAGTAAAAGTCATTCAACTCATTTGATATTTAGAAGGAAAAGTATTGATTAATACCTTGATTATAATCACTCATTACATATACATTGAAGCAGCAGTGGATTCCAATCCACTCCCTTCAGTGGCTTCTTTCACCGAATCGGTTATGTGGGCCCTCATGCTGTCCAAAACAAGCAATGCCTTGTTCCTGTGAAAGAATCCTCCCGGTCGCTTGCCGTAACACTCCGTATGCCATTCATGCATTAGGCTTTCCGTCATCCATCCTTTCTTGTTGACTTTCACAACCCTCTGGGGAATTTTTCTTTTGGCATCGTTGTGCGCTTAAAAATCACCATCGGTGGAAGCTTTTCTCCCGATGCCGTGCAGCTCAGAACACAGGTGAAGTGAGTTTTTTCATGCCCAGTTGTTTTCAGCGTGACGGATGATTCGCCTTTCCTGTTGACAGTCCAAGTGAGAGGCAGGTCAAATGTCAGAGGAAATAAAGCTAGCGCAAGTTCTGCCAGGGAGACTCAATCATTTATGTCACTAATTGCCTCTTCAACTACCCATTCATTTTCTTGCTGTAGCATAAAAGGGCAGCACTTACTCATATCTGAGTCCGCAGATGCTGTTGCTCCAGCCACCACCTTCCTCCCCACCACCACTAAGACGGATCTTCTCCTCCATCCCCCCCCCATCACGACCACCCAGGTGTCCACCACCACCATCCCCAACATCACTAAATGGGCTCTCCTCTCCAACCTGAAGTCTTCAAGACGCCCTCCCTTCCATCCACCCCACCACCACCAGATGGCCCCCTTCATCGCCTCGGGGGGTGAACGGTGCCCCTGCCTTCATCTTCAGTCAGCAGTCGCTGATTCAATACCCCTGGAATTTGAGTCATGAACGGGGCCTCCGCCAAAGAATTTGATTGCTTGCTGAGCTCATTAATAAATGTCTATGCTACAGCATTAATGAGTCTTTCTGGCAGAACCTCATCCATATTTATGATGTCGTGCGGGCCAATGGAATGCTCCGCTATCTTTGCATCAGTGAATTTGTGGAAGTTTGAAACTTTTTCCTCGTAGTCGGGAGGGAGCTGCTGACACAGACTCGTCCGTACCCTGATGGACAGGCCTTTACGTCTCATAAATCTGAGACACCACGATGGTCCACCTCTAAAATCCTCAAACTTCATTGCGGTGGCGATTGTTTTGGCTTTCAGTCGGATCTGCACAGTTGAAACACCTCGGCCGTCTGCTCTCTGTGTGTTGACCCAGTCTTCGAACTCATTTTCTAGTTCGGGCCATTTGCTTTTCTTCCCTCTGAAAGCTTTAGTTGTCTTTTTGCACTGAGTCAATTCCTCACGCTGCTGTTTCCAACGTCTTATCATCGACTCATTAAGACCAAGCTCCCGTGCAGCAGCTCTATTTCCTTTTCCAACAACCAGATCAATCGCCTTCAACTTGAAAGCTGCATCATATGCATTTCTTCGTGTCTTTGCCATGATGAGGGTAACAAAATGACTACCGTAATCAGAATGATGGGAAGTTTGAGCGCGCTCGATTTAATCTAAACAGTAAACAAAAAAGTTGTTTAACCCGTTCGGCAATTTCATTGGTCTAATGAAAGCTTCATGCCGCCAAAAAACTGAGCACGTCACAGAATGTGTTTTTTTTACTCCGTTTTTTTGCGGCATGAAGCTTGTGAAAGCGGGGAAAATCCATAAATTAGCCGCATCGTTGTTTAAGCCGCGAGGTTCAAAGCGTGGGAAAAAGGTTGCGGCTTATAGTCCTGAAATTACTATATATATATAAAATAATATATGCACTAAATGCACTAAAGTATAACAGATCAGAGTCAAAAATGTATTCCAAAACATACAGTAGATTTTACAAACAAATCTATAAATAATATATTTTTTAGTAAGACATGTACAACTTCACACAAAATATCAATGAAATATACAAATCAGGATCAACAATATATTCCCAATTCCAAAACTTAGATTTCACACAAAACAAAATATATATTTATAATAATGAATTATTATATTAATTATATTATAAATACTTATTATACATACTAAACCAACGTTGATCATTCAATATCACGTTTCTAAAACGCATGCTAACACACACACTGCTTTATTTAATTGTGAAGTCTGAGTCTCTTCCACCTTTATGAAACACATTTACACATGTATTTCTCCTCATAGACAGTAGTGAGACTCTTCTGTGGATCACCTGATGGTTTCTGCTCCTCTCATGATCATTTCACACTACGATATAACACATCTATCAGAGTTAGGATGTTTGGTGATTGATCTTTAACAGAGATGTTTGGTGATTGATATTTAACAGGGATGTTTGGTGATCGATCTTCATATATTCTGTAAAGTGGAACAGAAGAGAAAACAATCAGTGTTCAGTGGAACAAAGTGCAAATTATTATATTTCAATTACTGTTTTTTTTTTGTAAAAATAAGTTAAATTGAATTCCTGTAATCAGATTAATTACTGACTCTACATGATGTTGCAGATATTTGTGTTTTAAATATAATAGATGTATAATATAATAGATTCCACTGAGAGTGAGTTTACCATCGACAGTGATTCGAGTGCACACGCTTCGACTTCTTTTTTGGACGGACGAGCCCCTCCACGGAGACTACAAAGAAGAAATGTCGAAGAGGTTCAAGAGCCTCAAAGAAGTTTACGACCGTGGACTCGCAGCTACTCAAAGAGACGGTAATTAATATTTCTGAAAAGGAACTATCGGATGATCAAACTGTGGTTTTATCTAAAGGACTATCTTTTGTGCCTACTAGTGGTGTTAATTGTTTTGGTCTAAAAGTGGATTTGTTCAAATGTTTTAGACAGATGAAACTACGGTATTTTTTTCTCCAAATCAGAGTCGAGTTCATCTATGACACCTTTTAGACCTAAAAGTAATTTTTGCCCCAATGTGTCTAACCACACTATTCATACTTTTTGTCGTTTGGTCGAAAAAGAGGTGATGGAAGCTTGCTCTTCTAGTAATAAAATCTCTCATAATTTTTCATTGAATGAGCAAAGAGCTTTGACCGAATTGATAAGTGACCCAAGCATAATTATAAAACCTGCTGATAAAGGAGGGGCTATTGTAGTCCAAGATACGAAAAAATACCAAGATGAAATTCTTTCACATTTACAGAATATTAGGTTTTATAAAAAACTTCCCAGTGATCCTACCAATACTTATCAATCTGAGATATTGTCATTTTTAACAAATGCTAAAACAGAGGGTTGGATATCTCAATCAGAGTTTAAATTCTTGTATTGTCAACATCCGATTAGACCTGTTTTTTACACTCTTCCTAAAATTCATAAGAGACTTATTGACCCTCCAGGTCGTCCGATTGTGGCACAGACTAATTCCCTCTTATCTCCTTTATCTCAGTATGTTGATTTTTTTATAAAACCTTTTGTTTATTCGTTACCATCTTATATTCGAGACTCCACTGATTTTATCAATAAGATTTCTGAGGTGTATGATTTACCGGATTTTTCTTTATTATTAACTTTGGACATAAGTTTATATACTAACATTTCACATGAAAAAGGACTTATTGCACTTAGACATTATCTTTTGTTACGCGAGGACTCTAATCCACCATTAGACTTTATCGTCGAGATGGCTTCGTACCTTTTGAAGTATAATTATTTTAGTTTCGATATGGATTTTTTTCTTCAGATAAGTGGGACAGCAATGGGCTCGAATTTTGCCCCTAACTATGCCAATTTATTTATGGTTTTTTTTTGAGGAGAGTTATGTATTGAATACAGAAAATAATCCTTTCTATTCACAGATCATCAAGTGGTATAGATATATTGACGATATATTTTGTATTTTTCTGGGTGATCCCGATGAGGCTCGAGAATTTGTGACATATTTGAATAATTTGGTTGACGATTTAGTCTAGAGTACACTTCCTCGATATGTGGGTACAGAAGAACGAAGGCAGTTTGACTACAACTTTGTTTACAAAAGAGACTGATCGTAACACACTTTTACTTGCTACCAGTTTTCATCCGACTTTTAAAAAAAAAAGGACTGCCTAAGAGTCAGTTCTACAGATTGAGGAGGATTTGTTATTCTGATTCCGATTTTATTGAGAAATCGAAAATCATGAAAAATAAATTTTTGAACAGAGGTTATCCTTTGGATTGGGTCGAAGAAGGATACAATACAGCCTTTAAAAAGACACGGTTTGAATTGCTAAAAAAGAAGACAAAGAAAACAAGAAAGTATTCTTTTGCTTGTATTACAACACATTCACCTAAGTCCTACATGATAAAATCAATTTTTAAAAAACACTGGCATTTATTGTCTTCTGATCCGGAGTTGAACGATATTTTTAGACATCCTCCTTTGATTGAATATAAACGCGCCAGGAATTTAAAAGATAGCTTGGTACATGCTCGTTTTCAGAGCGCTAGTCCTCGTGCATCTCAGAGTTTACTTCAGAAGTCCTATACAGAAGGGCAGTTATCGTTGTTGGAATTGTGCTTAGTGTAATAATACTTTTAAAACATAATTTTTTTTTGTCATCCTAGAACTGGTCAAAAATATAGCATCAAATCTGTGATTACTTGTGTTTCCACTCATGTTGTGTACTCGATTCGTTGTCCTTGTGGTATAGGCTATGTGGGAAAAACGTCACGTCAATTGAAACAAAGAATTAGTGAACATAAGAGTTCGATCAGAAGAAAAGATATGAATTATCCAGTTGCGGTACACTTTTTAAATTTGAATCACGATGTTACCTCTTTACGTTTCTGTGGGATTGAAAAAGTAACTTTGCCACCTAGAGGTGGAGACATCGAATTACTTCTACAGAGACGCGAACTGTTCTGGATTTACACCCTCCAAACTTTATTACCTATGGGTATGAACGATGAAGCACCATTTAATGTAATGTTATAGTGATTCAATTGTTTTGAATGATGTGTTGTTTCTACTATGTATTCACAATGAGTTTAAGCGGCTGTGGAGCCTGACTGATTGTTGTAACAATTTGATGCTGTTTGATGACGACGTGTTGATTATGTGTTTTAGATGATTTTGTTAACCTACAGTGGGATCTTTATTGATTGTTGTAACTATCATAATTTGTAACTGTTTATGATGTGATGCTAATTTTATACTCCTAATGAGCTTAACTGTTTTCAGATGGAGCTTTGTTAATTGGTCATGTGTTTATCTTAAAAGAGATGAATTTGAACATTTGTATACTCCTGATGAAGGTCGTGTGACCGAAACCTTGTGTGAATAAATATTACTTTGCAAGTTACGATAGTGTGCGGGAATTGCTTGTCTGTTAAATATAATAGATGTAAAACATGAATCATGTTCATATGTTTGTCTGTGTGTGTCGGTGCGACTCCTATTGAGTCTCTGTAAAGGAGAAACTAATGAGTGTACGGTGTATGGAATAAACCACAGGGAGCAAATACAAATGTTATTTTGAGTTCAAACACAAAGCTTTAGTTAAAGCCGTTTGTCCTCTAGTTTAAACATGTTTGTAGGCTCTTAGTAAATCACTGAGAGTAAAGTAAGTGTAAAGTAGTGTGACGTGTTGCTTGTCACAGTAAAAACACACTAGAGACAGAGACATTTCTCATGTGAGCTGGACGCTGTGAGCTGAAGCTGGAACTGCACTGATTTTAGCAGGAGTGCAGCGTTTTCCTACAATCTGACCAAGTCTGTTTTCACACAGAAATGATTCACTTCTACTGACACAGTTAATAAAGCAGGTGTTGATGTATAAAGCTGTGACAGTGAGCTTTTCTTCTCTTTCCTCCTTTGTGTTAAACATTTCAATAACTTCACATTTTGTTCTCACACAAACCCTTTGTTGCAATAAATCTTAATGATAATTTCCTTTCACGAATGTTTGAAAGGTTTGTTCACATATCAGAGGTAAATGAAGATCTCTTTAATATCTCAGTGATGTTTCCTCACCTCAGGACACAGTTTGAGTCTCGTAGCTCGTCTCTGAGTCGCTGCTGTGAGTCTCCTATATTATTGAAACTCAGATCAAGCTCTTTTAGAAACTGCAGTGCTTTTGAGTTCGTCAAAGACTGAGTTAAAGAAGAAACATCTGTAATGCCACAGTCCTGTAGACTAGAAAGACACAAACAGAGGAAGAGACAAACAAATCATGAAATCATCTTACAAACAAATCATAAATGTGAAGAATTTTACACAAATATAATGTGAACTCAGACTCATTGTGAGATATTGAGTATAAAGTGTTTTAGTTTAAAAAAACAACAAAGTGAAACATAAGCCCTGCTGTCTTCAAATAAATGAACTTCAGTCACACTGTAATTGTTGTACAGTATAATGATACTAACTGTAGTTTCTCCAGCTTGAATTGTGGGTTCATCAGTAGATCACCAAGGTTTTTCAATCCAGAGTCTCCTAGTTCATTCCAGCTCAGGTCCAGCTCTCTCAGGTGTGACGGGTTTGATTTCAGAGCTGAAGTCACATCAGAACAACCTTCATCTGTCATATGACACCAGCCTAAACTACATTAGCAGAGAGAGAGACGAAAATAAGACAGAAGAAAATAAAACTCTTTATTCTGTAAAGTCACATCATCTTCATAAGCAAAGAAAAGAGGAAGACAGAGGAAGAGAGATGAGGGATGCACTGATACTGAGCTCATGTACTCGAGTTGTCCTTCAAAAACATTTAAAGAGTCCATAACTTTGTAAAAACAAAAATCAATTACAAGCCTTGATTTGATCATAGCTGCAAACACCCTTTCAACATTATATTCACTTATGTGTTCAATTTGATCTCTTCTACTAATATAAATGGCTTTACTCAAAATAAAATTCAACAAATGACACTCTTACTTTCGCTTTTGAAAGTATTTAAAACCCAAAATGAAAGTTTGCAGGTATGAAAAACAGTCTCTCTCTGGAAACAAAAAGGACATTCTTTGCCAACATCTGGATTTAAAACAGAAATAAAAGCATTAACAGCAATAATGCCATGCAAAATTCTCCATTGTAAATCTCCATCTCTTTTAGCTAAAGGTGGCTTGTGAAGACTCAAATTTCATCATTTAATGTTTTTAGTATTATTATTACTTTTTTTACCTTTCATTAATATTCGTAATCAGTAGTATTATGTATCTCTTTTATACTCTTTATATACATTCATAATTATTTGTACTCATTGTATTTTGTGAATATGTGGGAGAGACTTTGGGAGACTTTGGACTTGAGTGTGCTGCTGGACTGAAATGTATATGCAGTTCTTCATCAAGCATAGTATAAGGGGAATACATTCCAACGTTAATGGAAACCATATGTTCTTCTGCTAAATGTATGTGTTCCTATGGAGATGTAGTTTTTTTTCCTTGGTCAGGGATATAAAAACCAAGCCCTGTTTGTCCGAAAATTAGAGAAGAGATGGAAATAATGGAAAGATGACTGAGCAGCTGAATTAGATCTTCGCTAGTCCAATGTCTCTCTCTCCTATGTTTTATATTAATTAAATAAATACGAGATATCTTTTGGCAAAATCACTGGTGTCTGTTTCCATGAAATTAAACAACAGGGGAAAGCAAGATTCTTAAATCAACAATTTGGCGTCACGAAGAACAAGATAGTATATCCAGAAGTAATGTCTCAAGGTAAGACTTTTTCCTTTATATAAAAGTTCTAAGTCTGCCTGATGATTAGAGACAATGACTGTAACTGCTAAAAAGAACTGTGTTGTTTAAGGAGCCTGTGGTTTTGCCAAAGAATATAAAACATAGTATAATAAAAAAATAAAAATAATTCAATTTAATTTGGCTTATTTAAGTTCTCTGAAAAGTAAACCTCTAAAGTTATTTGATATGCTGGGATTGAGAAGGATCTTTTTTAGAAAAAAGACCATCTAGTCAAAAATTTGGGAGAATTAGCTGTAAGACGGTAAAACTATTATTTGCTGGTTGTCACTGATTGGTGGTTGGATAATATGGCGAGACTGTTTAAAATGATGGCAGAGTAATCTCTAAAATATATCCAACACACGGAAGATTCGTACTCGAGGCGAGGAGGTGAAACACAAGCAAAGCTCGATTGACATGAGCGGTTAAGTGTGGCGAGTCTGTTTAAACCGATGGCAGGGAAAAACTCTAAAACATTAACACGCTGGAGTAATACGAGTTAAAATAGTTAGGATCGCGTGCATTCCAACTTTGACCGTAAAGCTGTTCAAATATTTTGAGGATACTGATCAGAGTAAGCTTAAAGAAAGGAAAAAAAAGGAAAAAGAAAACAAGAAATTAATCTGAGAGAAAATCCACAAATATTTAAAAAAATAAATAAAAAAAATTGTTTTGAGTTAACTGGAAACTAAACAAAAATACTGAAAAACATTGAAGTTAACTTTTCTTTAAAATTTTCTTTTGTTCTGTGAAGGGAGAAAGAGTGAGGCAGCCCCTCCCTTCAGAATTTGCTCCATACCTTCACACACACATATACTGTAGTTTGGAGAAGGGAGGGAGAGAGAGAGAAGAAGGGTAGCCTCTGACACACACACACATACATACATGCACATATGCATACACACACATACATAGGCTTGCAGTTCTGAGCGCACACACATAATATACAGAGAGAGCGAGAGAGAAGCAGAGTACCATAGCCCCACCCTTAGAGAAACACACTCACAGACACACACATCCCTGCTGTTCTGAGCAGCACAAAGTAACTTTGCAAGATGGCAGAAAGTGACTGTAACAGCAGAACAATTTCGGCTTGGTACCTTGAAAGAAAGAACAAGAAACAAGCTAAGCTTTTGAAAAAAGGACTTGACATAAATGCAAATATGGATGCACAGTTACACTGGTTCGAGTCTCAAAAAGACAAGATAAAATCACAAGCATTTCCAATACTGGCAGCTCATTGGATTGTAAAGCAAGGTGGAATTTGTTATGATATAAATGGCGGTCCAGTTCCACTTGCTGAAGTAATGAAGCCTCAAATCGAAGCATTTAATAAGTTGAACAAAATCATGTCTATTAAATGTTCAGATGGAGAAAATACAACCAATGATGATTCGTTTGATCCAGATTGGACAAATATAATAACTGAAGCGGAAAGAAAATATTCACAACCACCAGTGAAATCCGCAACCACAGTAACGCCTCCTCCTTATAAACCAATCTATCCAGCTTTGCCCGAACAATATACAAGTTCATCTAAACCTGTGACACAGTCTCAACCTTCGAGATCAAATGGAGGTCCAATTGACAAGATGTACATTGCATCTGCACAAGCAGCTCCAGTAATAACAAGATCTAAATCAGCCCAGCCAAACAGAGACATGTTGCGATGTACACCAGCTCGTAATTATGGATCTGACTGGGATGATGAGACAAGAGATGACGACATGATCACAGTTGACAAGATCGGTCCTGAATTTTCTTCACCTGTTGTTAAAAGGGAAGACTTACAATCTGAAATGATGACAGAAGAGAGACCATTCACACCAGGAGAGCGTCAAGCCATTCTCACAGCCTTGCCTCCTCTGAAGAGACAAGATCCAAACACAGAGTTTTGGCGAGAATTAGACTCTCTGGTTGAAGCACATCAAATGACATTAAAAGACACACACACCATTGTGAAAGCTAAAATCCCAAGAGACAGATGGGAACGCTTGCCAGCTTCGATAACCACAGCCCAATGGATAAATTTGTGGGTTGATGACCAGGGGCGACCCCTGGGTCTTTGGCAAGCATTAGATGTGTTTCGAAAAGAAATCCAAGAAATCTTGGGGACTGGAAAAATTCCTTTCACATTAGTGACATTGATTAAGCAAAAGGATGATGAATCTCCAGATGAATATGCTCTGCGTAAGTGGAATGCTTACGAGAGATGGGCTCTCTGTGCTAAGAAACAACCTGACAGAGATGATGTACAGTTCACTGACACACTTGTGGATGGACTTAGTACAAAATACCAACAAGCCTTATCACTTGGAGTCAATCCAGGTGAGACATATGATCAGATTTTACAATGGGCTGGGCGCTTAGAGATGGCTATGAGATCAAACAAGGAAGAAGGAAACAAGCCAAATCGAAGAGGAGTGGCAACAGCTCAATACAACATGGACACAAAGAAGAGGATGATTTTCTGCACCAACTGTGGAAAGCGTGGCCACTCAATAAAAGATTGTTGGGCTAAAGGAGGTGGAGCAGAAGGTCAAGGTCCATCACTTAAACAAGTCAGTGCAAAAAAAAATGATGAAACCTCTCAAGGGAAGACGTGGACTGAAGCGCAAGTCCGTCAGCTCATAGAGGGAATTATGCATCCGCAATAGGAATCAGCGGCCCCCTGTATTAGTAAGAAAAGAGACAATCGCCTTTTCGTCAATGCATTGATAGGGGGCCACCCATGTGACATTTTGGTTGACACAGGAGCAGCGATTTCGATAACAGATCTGAACCTACCTACAACAGATGAAACTATGGAAGTTGAAGGAGTTGGAGGAGGTATCACTAAATTTAGCAAAAGTATACAAGTTCCTTTGCAAATACATGAAGATGAAGTCTTATGGACATCTTTCTGGGTAGGGCCGAATTCACAAGGAAGCCTTATTGGCATGGACATTCTTCCACTGTTGAACATGATCATATTTACCGACAGTCGTCAAATCGCTACAACAGCTGGAATAATACCACATGAAGATCGCACATGTAATCTAACGTCTGTTGGTACGGCAAAACCAATTATCAGAGATTGGGGAAAAGATGGTGTGTGGGGACTTCTGTGCAGTTTATATCCAGATGTTTGGGCTAAACACAAATTGGATTGCGGTAAAGCCAACATTGACCCTGTTGTTATTGAGGGACCGATACATGCCCCTCATAAACAATACCCTATCCGACCTGAAGCAAGACAAGCTGTGGAAGAGATAGTGGCAGACTTGGAAGCTGAAGGAATCATCAGACAATCTTCATCAACCACTAATAGTCCTGTATGGCCTGTCAAGAAATCGGATAACTCATGGAGATTAACCATCGATTACACAAGACTTAACAGTGTAACACCAAAACCGCATCCTATTGTGGCCAATCCAGCCACCATTCTGAATGATATTCCAGGAAACGCAAGAATTTTCACAGTATTAGATGTACTGTCGGCTTTCTGGTCTACCTATTGACGAAAGATCTCAAGAGAAATTGGCCTTCACAGTGGGGGCAAAACAGTTTGTCTGGAACAGACTCCCCCAAGGGCTTAATCTATCTCCTGTGGTATTCCATAGAACTTTGGATCAGTTCTTAACGGAGCGAAAAGCTGAAATTGAGAGTTCAGGGAGTGTTTGCATCCAATATGTTGATGACTTGTTGATTGCAAGCCCAGATGAAAACAGCCATATATTTGCTCTGAATGTTGTCCTACAAGCCCTTAGGAAAGGAGGATTCAAAGTCAACCCCGACAAAGCACAGTTGGCCAAAACCAAGGTTATTTACTTGGGCCAAGAAATATCTGTCGAGGGAAGGAGAATGACAACAGAGCGTGTAGAGGCATTACGGCAACTCCCAAAACCTCTAACAGTTACAGGAATACGGAAGGTGATGGGACTTTTCAACTACTGTCGCCAGTATATACCTGATTTTGCCAGCATCACTAGTCCTCTCATCGACTTGTACAAGGGAGGAAAGCCTGGAGTGGAGCAGATAACCTGGACACCAGAAGCTGAGGAAGCATTTACATCTATGAAAGAGAAACTGACATCAGCCCCAGCCTTGGGACTTCCCGATGGACGATTGCCATTCCATTTGTGGACCAGGGTGGGAAATGAGACCTACTCAGCAGTACTGTGTCAAAAACCAGGTGATCGATACAGACCAGTTGGATACTTTTCCACAAAGATTCCTGTCACAATGATTGGTCAACCACGATGTATACAAGCTCTCGATGGTGCCACATGGTCAGTGGATGCTGTGGAAAATTTGATAGGAGCACAAACCATCATACTTCACACTCCACACAGTATAGTGACGTTGTTGAACAACACAAACATCAAGACCATAACTGACGCAAGAAGAGCAAAATGGGAAGCAACTTTGTTGAACAAGGATTTGAGAGTGGAAATAATCAGAGACACATCCCTTAACCCTGCAACAATGATGCTAGAACCACATGAGGGAACACCACATGAGTGTGAAAAACAAGTAGAAGAGGAAAGCCATGGTCCTGTTAATCCAATCCCTCTTGAAAATCCAGATAAAGAGTTATGGGTTGATGGATCCAGTTATTACGTTGATGGAAAACGACATACTGGATGGGCTGTAGTGGAAGCTGATGGAACTGTTGTGAAGAAAGGAGCTCTTCCTGGGCAATTTTCAGCACAAGTAGCTGAGCTCACGGCACTTACGGAAGCTTTTGAACTATCAGAAGGAGATCGAGTCAACATCTACACAGATAGTCGTTATGCTTTTGGTGTGGTCCATGACTATCTTGCTCTGTGGAAAAGACGTGGACTTATCACTAGCAGCGGGAGCGAAATACAACACGCTTCCATAATTCGTCGCTTGATTGCAGCATGTCACTTACCAAGAGAAGCAGCCGTGATCAAAGTAAAATCACATCAATCAGACAAGTCCAAAGAAAGTCAAGGAAACGCGGCAGCAGATGCAGCAGCTAGAGAAGCAGCTTTACTACCTCTTACTCCTGTTACCATGGTACAGGAAAACAGCAAAGATAATCCTGAGCGCCATCTTCTGTCATATCAAACAGAGACAGATGAAGAGAAAGAACAATGGATAAAAGCAGGAGCGAAAGAGGATGATCAAGGCATTTGGAGAATTCCAACCGGACAAGTGGTGATGCCGATTGGAACAAGAAGAGAACTAATGCAGCTGTATCATGGAAAAGTGCATGCTGGAGCAAAAGCAATGAAAGCTCAAATCAGCGAGACGTGGTGGTGGCCACGAATGATGAGAGACATTGATGATTACTGTAGAAGATGCTTAATTTGCATGAAAGCAAATGTGGGAAAATCTGTAAAGGTGCGAATGTCACATGCACCCAGACCAACAGGTCCATGGACACACCTCCAAATCGATTTCACAGGACCTTTATCACCCAGTGGAGGGTACCAATACATTCTAGTAATCATGGACAGATTTACTAGGTGGGTGGAAGCATTCCCTACGAGAACTTGCACAGCTGAAGCGGCAGCACGAGTAATGGTGGAAGAAGTTTTTCCTCGCTGGGGTCTTCCATATGAAATTGATTCTGACAATGGAACTCACTTCACTGGAAAACTGATGAAGGAAGCAATGAAATTGATGGGGATCAAACAGAAGTTTCACATTCCGTACCATCCGGAAAGCTCAGGCATGGTAGAACGAATGAACAGATCGTTGAAAACCGCTCTTACCAAAGCCATTCTGCAAACTGGCCAAGGTTGGCATAAGTTATTACCTGCTATTCTGTGGAACTTGAGAGCAACTCCAAACAGAGTAACAGGACTAACTCCTTTTGAACTGATGACTGGAAGAGCAATGGTCCTACCTCCTGATGCTCCGCCACCTGCGGGAACAGGAGGAGATTCTACTTTGTTCCAAGAGAAGTTACGACGCTATCTAACAATGCTGGACAAAGCTACCAAAGACAATAATAAGAAAGTGCGAGAAGCTCAACAGCAATGGGATGAAAAACATACCACTACTGATATTCCACACATTCCTGAGTTAGGCAGTTTTGTTATGGTCAAACGCATTGCTAGGAAAGGTTTAGAGCCTAGATGGGAGGGACCATATGAGATACTCTTAACAACCGATACAAGTGTTTGCCTTAAAGGGAAGGGTGTAGGAACAGATAGATGGTATCATTGGTCACAAGTTAAACCTTGCTTAGTGAATGAACAAAATGATAATGATGACTTATGGCCTGATATTGAGCACTGTTCATCCATTAGCTTTAAAGATTGGGAATAAAGAAGTGATGTTTAATTATTTCTCTGCTTCCATTTCAGGGATCATTTCCATTGACATTGATTAGAGATGGTTGCAAGTTATTCTCGATACCCAGCAACAATGGTATGCTTATTTTTCATTTTACTTGGCATTTACCAAGGAAGCCAGGCTTTATGGACTCCTCGAGTTCAAGGAATCACTCGGAATGCAACTCTGAAATCAGGCCAACGTTTTACTCTTCCCTTTATTTCCAAATGGGGATTATGGGATTGGGTGCCACGTAATGATAAAGATCTTGATAAATATCGTGAGGGCATCTATGGTGGATGTAACTTTCATCATCAATGTTACAAAAGCAGAATAATTTGGCCGGTGAAAGATGGGGGGTATTCTGGTAGTGCTCAAAGACGAGAAATTTGTTCAAAAGAACAATGTGAAATTGTGGGGTTAGACCTCATAACATCTACTAATGTGGAAATGAACTTCATTTTGAATCGGACCCACATGCTTACAATATGGGATTCACTAGCCCAAGGCTGTATCTATCCCATAGTGTTGCCATGTGAGGGGTTTCTAAGGGATACTACCTCAGGGACAACCAGATTCAAGGGAAATTACATAAGAGTTTGGCATTCGGAAGATGCAAATGAATATTGTGAGACTGAACTAGAAACTGGGGAAATTGGACGGTGTTTTTATCTTTCTGCGGAAAAGACAAACAAAGCTAATACTTGCCCAAATACGACTACGGCACCAGCTCATGGTATCTTGTTAACAAAAGCAGTGATGGGAATAACGGCGTTATAAATAAACGGCGTTACTAACGGCGTTATTTTTGTCAGTAACGAGTAATCAAACTAATTACTGTTTCCTCCGTTACAACGCCGTTGCCGTTACTGTCAATAAAAATGCGGCGTTACTATAATTGAGCTCACTGAAGCGGTTTTCTCCCAGTGTGTGTGTTTATGAGGCGCCGGACTGGACAAAAGCGAGGCGAATGCCGCGAGCCAGCGCGCTGAACAGTGCGCGAGAGAGACCGAGTGTGTCCGAGAACGCGCTCGACAGTGCGCGAGAGAGACCGAGTGTGTCAGAGAACGTGTTCGACAGTGCGCGAGAGAGACCGAGTGTGTCAGAGAACGCGCTCGACAGTGCGCGAGAGAGACCGAGTGTGTCCGAGAACGCGCTCGACAGTGCGCGACAGAGACCGAATGTGTCCGAGCAACGAGCATAAATACTTTATTTATAAATAAATTACACATTTCAGCATTAGAATAATCTCTGTAGCATATTGGTATCATATGCAATGTTTTAATTAGTTTATATAGCCTAACATAAACTCCAAAATAACCTGCAGGGAACGTTCAAACATGGCTATATGTTTGACCGGTTGTTGTGCGGCAAACACGACTAGAATTTGGCTAACCTCTGATAATGACGTTCTCTGTAGGTTATAAAAATAAAGCCCCAAAAGATTATATTTTATTATTATTATTTATGTTGGTACATTGTTCATTATTATATTGAGAGCACTTTTTGTTAAACTTAATATTGTGAGGAAGAATATACTTCAAGTAGGCAATACAGTCTACCAGTTGTAAAGGTGTGTGAGTTTTATCATTTTAATGATATGCACTAGTGTATGTGTTATGTAGGCTATATTTTCTATTACTATTTATTTATGGTACATTTCTTAAGAAGCATGTTCTATTTAGTGTACATTTAATTCATTTAACATTTCATATTGGGGGTATCCAAGAAATTTCTTATATTTAAACTTTTTTTTTTTTTTTAAGTAACGCAATAGTTACTTTCCCTGGTAATTAGTTACTTTTGTAATGATGTAATTCAGTTACTAACGCAGTTACTTTTTTTGAGAAGTAACTAGTAACTATAACTAATTACTTTTTTAAAGTAACTTACCCAACACTGAGCAAAAGAAACCAAAACCTTGATAAATGAAGCCCATATGGGGCGACAACGCATTAATTATAACTTGATATCTCTTCTTACTGTTTTTGATCAGTCCTATTGTGGAAATTTCACACAAATACGGAGTTGGTTGGAAAAAGAAATTAAATATTATACCTCTAAAGATCCTCTGAGAAGTCGAAATCGTAAATCTCGAAGTATATGGGGAGATATAGCGGGGGTATTTGGTTCTGTCAATTCAATTAGTAATACTGCTCAAATGAATCAATTAAGCAAATATACTCAGTGGGTGGGAACAATGACTGGGAAAGGACTCACTGAGGCTCTTCAAGGTTCTCTACATATTATAGCAGCGGGTCAGCATCTTAATAACGCAGCGAAGGAATTGGCAGATGCATTAACAAAGTCATCTAATTTTGAGACGCATCGTGCAGCGTGTTTATTTCTGGCTCAAAATTTGAAGGATCAAATGGTAGAGGATATTCAAGTTATTCGAATGGGTCAAATTCCTGAGCGAATAGTGGAATCTGTGTTAGTGGTTTTCGGTAATCAACTTAATTTGACTTCTGCTAAACATGTTCCATTAATTAAAATTGTCATTAATGAAAATTTGTTGTCAGGTTCTGGAACATTACCCTTGTTTATGGTATGGCCTCAATATGGGAAACGTAATATTATGACAGTTAGACAATTCCAATCAATGGGGGTTAGACAAGGAAATTCAGTAATTAGATTAGGAAAGAATGGATATTGGGCTGAAGGTGATACACCAATGATTTCTACCACAGACTGTTGTGTTGAGGAACATGAGTGGGTAATTTGCTCATGCTCTACAATGTTCAGTTTATCTCTTAATGGATCTGCAGTTTGAGAAGTAGTTCCTTTAGATCAAACCACAGGTGCATGGCAGGTGTCAGAAGCACAGTGGTGCATATTACATGATGGAATAAGTGAAAATATGATTTACGGAGGGAAGTTATGTCCAATTCCTCCTGATCCATTTTGCGTTGAGATTCTCTATCCTCTTTATTTGGGTGGAATTCATGTTCCACATGTTCAATTGTTGCAGTTAGAGGCACAGTGGTGGAATAATGATTTGGTGGAGGAGAGGAATTATGAACTCTTTGAAATGGTTAAGAGAGTTAAAGGAAGTGTTAAGGCAGCCCAAGAGGAGGGAATTCAAGCAATGGGTCATGTCATCGTAGCGAATGGAATAGCTCAATTGATGTCTGAGACAAAATTAACTAAAATTCCAGGAAATCTGTCATGGTCAGAATGGATAGTTTTGACTATGGTAGTAGTCTTGGTGATTCTGTTAGCAATAAATATCATCATATGTGTCACTAGGAAGAAAAGTACCAAACCTGTTAAATTGGTTATTACTAACCAAATGGATAGAACCGGGAACGGGAAATTCGGTGTGAAATAGAAGATTTTACACATTCTACATTACATACAAAACACAACCTCACAATCAATGAACACCCGCTTACTGATTTTCTACCCCAAGGGATAGGATCCTTTAACATCAACGTTTATTTTAGTTTGTTGTTTTGGCCAGGAACTTGAGGAGTTAAGTAATTAACGAGTCAAGGCACTGGCAGAAGACTTATTACTTTTTCTTTCCTTAGATGATTGGGGTTTATTTTTAAATACATACACATAGTATGCGTGGACAAGTGCATGGCAGGTGTCAGAAGCACAGTGGTGCATATTACATGATGGAATAAGTGAAAATATGATTTACGGAGGGAAGTTATGTCCAATTCCTCCTGATCCATTTTGCGTTGAGATTCTCTATCCTCTTTATTTGGGTGGAATTCATGTTCCACATGTTCAATTGTTGCAGTTAGAGGCACAGTGGTGGAATAATGATTTGGTGGAGGAGAGGAATTATGAACTCTTTGAAATGGTTAAGAGAGTTAAAGGAAGTGTTAAGGCAGCCCAAGTTCCAGTGGAGGGACTGAAGACTCAAATTTCATCATTTAATGTTTTTAGTATTATTATTACTTTTTTTACCTTTCATTAATATTCGTAATCAGTAGTATTATGTATCTCTTTTATACTCTTTATATACATTCATAATTATTTGTACTCATTGTATTTTGTGAATATGTGGGAGAGACTTTGGGAGACTTTGGACTTGAGTGTGCTGCTGGACTGAAATGTATATGCAGTTCTTCATCAAGCATAGTATAAGGGGAATACATTCCAACGTTAATGGAAACCATATGTTCTTCTGCTAAATGTATGTGTTCCTATGGAGATGTAGTTTTTTTCCTTGGTCAGGGATATAAAAACCAAGCCCTGTTTGTCCGAAAATTAGAGAAGAGATGGAAATAATGGAAAGATGACTGAGCAGCTGAATTAGATCTTCGCTAGTCCAATGTCTCTCTCTCCTATGTTTTATATTAATTAAATAAATACGAGATATCTTTTGGCAAAATCACTGGTGTCTGTTTCCATGAAATTAAACAACAGGGGAAAGCAAGATTCTTAAATCAACAGCTTGTACAGTGCTCTCCACTCTGGTCTGACATTGTCATTCATCTGAAAAACAGTACGCCATGGAGTGTCAACTCTTTCATGTAGTCCCTTTTTGTTAAAAGATTTTTCACAAGCTTTAAACAATTTTTTCCCATTACTTTCATGCAAATCCATATCTGCCAACTTTTCAGATTCTAAAAAAAAACTCATGTATATTCACCTAAATTTGGTGAAAGAAGCAGATTTGGAAATGTGTCCCTCTCATTGGGGATAAATTGCCCTTCACAGTAACCTTGAAGCATTTTTGTTTCTTCCGTTCTAAAAGCAGATTGCAGTTTCTGTAATACTTGTGCCACAATTCGAATGGATTTAACTCTTAAAAAAAAACAGCTACATCTTCAACTTTTTCAAAGCTTGGGCCAGCCACTTTGATTAAACACCCAAGTGTTGTGATTTCAGATTTAACGAAAGTTGCAGACATTGTCCCACATGCACCGAAACTGTCCAAACGTGACCTCAGAGGTTCTTCCAACAGCCAAAACAAAGAGGATGTAAATTCAATTGTTTTTACTTGAAAGAGGTCCCATACTTTAAAAAGGTTCTTGTAAAACGACTTGCCCAAACAGTGTCACAGGTCAGGGTGGGCAACTACCAGGAAATGACCCAGCCGCACCCCTCTTGAATTTGGGACACCACTGTGAGGAGCCGACACCACGGGCACACAGGCAGACAGAGGACAACCGCACTGAATGAGATTTAAAAAGGTTTTAATTTAAAAAACTATTAATTAAAAAGGAGGAAGGTTTCGACTTCTTGCAGCTAGCCCACACTGCACTGGCTTGCTCCTCTTCACGGGACTCAAGTGGACAGAGAATGGCAGCTTCTTCAGCGAAGCTGGACTGGTTCTCTTCACAGGGCTCAGACGGACAGAGAGTGGTGACTTATTCAGCGAAGCTGAACTGGTTTTCTTCACGGGGCTCAGGCAGACAGAGAATGGTGGCTTCTTCAGCGAAGCTGAACTGGTTCTCTTCACGGGGCTCAGGCAGACAGAAATGGATATCGTTGCTTCAACAAAGCTGAAGCGATCACTGCTGGAGACATAATACCACAAGCGGTGAAAAGAAAATCATCCACTGATTCATCTAATCAAAGAAGTAATGGACAAGAGTTCACCACTGGTTGATCTCATTCATTGGATTCCGAGACAAAAAAAAAGATTATTTTCAGAAACGGGCTGGATCTCTTCGTGCCTTCGCTATGCACTCCCACTCGTGTTTCACTACAATCCACACAGAATAGCACACGTGATTATATCAATATATAGCACTGCGAATCTTCATAACTCACAGCTTAGGGCGTCGGCAGGGGCTTCCAATCCTCAGTTCTTCAATACAATTTCCTTAACATCCACAATAAAGCATAAGGTGTCCAATCCTCTCCAAAAGTTATAAGTCGTAAAGTTAAATTGTATCTTCCAAAACATCCATCACATCATAATCCAAGCAATGTATAACACTTATCTCTCCTTAATGATGAATTCCTGCTGATAGTTCAATCTCCATTCTCCAAGTATCCAATTCCTCTTCCCATCCAGAACAAACACACTAGCTAGAGCACCCGACTGTCGAATCCACGTTGGCAGGGACACAAATGGCTGAAGCACACACTGGAAAACATACACAGAAGACGATCCAAAAAGAACAATTTCCAGCCAACACTGACCTCGAAGGCGACACCCCCCAAAAACAACACCACTGTTCAGAACATGAAGCCCTTTTGTATCTCTTCCTCTCACTGTGATCTCCAATCACCGCTGATTTGCGTCCTCCTCACACCTGGAATCAATCGTCAATTAATGCTTTTGCCCGGAGTTACAGGAACCGGAGCGCTCTCGGGTCCCACGCCGAAAGCGTAATTATTGGGGATTTTAATGTATACTTGTGCTGTGGGAAGGATGTGGTTTCCAGAGAGTTTGTAAATATGATCGACTCTTTTGATCTGACACAGTGGGTCAAAGGGCCAACTCATAAGTTGGGCCATACATTAGATCTGGTTTTATCTTTTAACCTGCACATTCAGCACATTATTATTGACGAATTAGTGTTTTCGGACCATAAACCAGTGTTTTTCAATGTATGTTCTTATAAGAATGTGAGAAAGTCACTGCAAGAAAAAATATGGTCTCGGAAAATCAATTATTCTAATAGTGCTGAGTTCTCTACTCTGTATAAAGACTATGGTGAATCTATCTTATCTGAAACATCTTTGATGAATTTAAGTGTTGATGAGTTGTTGGAACGGTTTAATTCTGTTTGTGCTGATATTTTAGATAATGTTGCTCTTCTAAAAAAGCTAAAAGGGGTCAAATTAAACATTTGCCATCGGATAATGAACCCCTACAGGCACTTAGACAACATGCTCCACAAGCTGAGAGGAGGTGGATAAAACATAAATTGCAGGTCCATTATGAGATATTTAGAGAATCGTTACAGACATTTCAGAAGGCCTCTAGAGATGCTAAACATAAGTATTACTTGGATGTTATCACTCAACATGTGAATGAACCTAAAATTTTATTTGAGATTATAAATTCAGTTATTAACCCTAGGCAAACTAGGTATCCAGATCCTTCTATCTTAAATTGTGAAGACTTTTTGAAAATTTTAATGATAAAATTGTTGGTATACACTCTACAATACTGAAATTATAGGTGGCTCCATCTTTTCACCTGGCTGTGCCTTGTAGTACGGAATGGAGTGAATTCCATCTTATTACCCTTCCAGTTTTGGTGGATATTGTTGTACATCTTAACCCTCTGAGGTCGGCAAACGCGCCCCCGCGTTTTGCTGGATTTTCTTCAAATAGTAGCACAATAAACTTAAATTACTCCATCATTTATGGTAATACAGAAAAAAGAAATATGAAAAAAGAATCTGTGATATTTCTACTTTTGTATGTGTCCACTTACAATCAAATCAAAACATTGTGCTTTTGTAAAAATAAAGAAAATGAACAGGGTGTGCTTTCTGCCTCTCCGTCGCGGTGAACTTTTTTTTCTAGAGCACGTCTATAAACTGAAACAAAACTCAGCGAATACTATTCACACATTTATGAGCCATATATCTTTATAATCATTTATGTGTGTACTTTTAAATGATCGGATTCAAACTGAAAACAAATATTCTCTGTTTAAGTAATATGTATAAAACCAACAAGATGTCCAGTATCTCAAACCCTTGCTCATTATTTTTAATTTGACCACGCGCGCAAAAGAGATTGACATGCAGATCGTCCACATGGAACGCGAACGCGCTCGTTACCTCAAAAACAAAGCACAAAAAAACTTAACAAGTCTCTGCTTTTCGTCGAGTTTGAAAGACACGCCATGGGCTTACATTGGATTTACCTCAGAAGAAGAAGAACGCGATTTGAAGACAAGAAAGATATAAGGTAAGAAATTCTTAATTATTAGTTTATGTTCACATTGCAGTTGAACTGTTGCTACATATAAGGTGAATATTATAATATTTAGACCCGTGTTTACTATACTGTGTTTGTGGATATCTGCTCAAACGTAGATATGTATAATATGGTAACCATAATGTTTCATATTTTGGAGCGCGCCGTGCATTTTTAACCAGAAAAATCTCAAATCTATTCCCAAAATTGTGCAGCCCTATAGTGTTTTTTTTTTTTTTTTTTTACAGGGACCAGATGCCCCACGGATGAGTCCTGCTGACTTCAACATTCACATGAGTCTCTGTACATGAACATGGTAAAGTGAAAATCAAACACCTTGGAAATGAAAGGTATGTACAATGTTTTTAGGAATGGCAGAAAGGTCTCTATCTTTGGATCATTGTTTTCAATAATGTGCTTTTTTGTCATTTGTTGTGTATCTTTGGATTATGTTGTGTTGTAAATAAATCCAAACAATCTAAAAGACATTCTTTTTTAAATCTCCTCATTCTTTGTGCAAGGTTGCTCAGAATGATAGGGCCTGATAGCTCCTAATAGGGCCATTAGAGGTGGGTCTTTGTCTTTCTCAGGTGTGAAATCCATACATATTAATGATGTGATCATGCCTCTTTGCATAAAGCTTTATTACAGAAAACACGTCTTACAAATTTTAAATCAATATATTGTCTTATCTGAATGAGCAGTCAGGATGATTTTCACATAGTTTTGGAGCAAATATTCTAGGCTACGTGATACAATTTTCAAAAGTCTTGTGAAGAAATAATCAGTATGGGTTTCACAGCCTTATTTCAGTGACTTTTTTTTTTCACAAACCACGCATAAATGTCATTATCTCAAAACTACAAACTTTTACATACATGCTGCTGATATATTATTGTAGCAGAGTTTGTGCTAAATACAGTGTAATCAGACTTTAGCCATGAAAATGTCACAAGTAACAGAAATAAGCACAAATGTCAGAGCATGTCAGAACACCTCCAGGGCCAGAAAACAGCTCAGACCCCAGAGGGTTAAGCCTTCTTCATCTAATGCTGGGTACACACCAAAATATTTTTTACATCTTATAAGATTTTCAAAATGTGATAGCCCACAAACATGAGGACAAAAAATACTAGATTTAACCGTTTTGCTCCTATAGTGTGTGGTGTGCCATGATATGACAAAGACAGCACACCACACACGAACAGAGCCTCGACTGTGAACACAGGAAATCTCGCAAAATCTCACGAGACCTCAGAATAAGCATGGCGGACGATATGCAGGAAGAAATTGCGATGATAGTGTTTGGAAAGGTTTTACACAACACGTTGTATAAACATTTGTGCTGTTGCCACAAATCAACAAGCTGATCCTCCATCTCTGCTGTCTACATCAATTTTACTTTGTGCTGTGCAATGACTGCGTTTGTTATGCTTCCGTCTGACATCATCTCTCTTTCTGATTGGATATTGTTTCGTTTCACGTGATAATCTCCAGAGGGTGTGCTCGTTTGTCCTCGGGGTTCCCCCCACACATCAGGATTTCTGACGTCGGAGCCGCCCCGATCGCAAATTGTAAATATTCAACATGTTTAACATTTACGATTCGCGATCGGGGCGGCTCCGACGTTCTTCCGATCAGGTTCGGACACTCTTAACACACCTCACACCAAGGGAAAATCTGATAAAATAATCTGTAGAACCATCAAGATAATCGGGACATAGCTAGGATTGTCGGAAGGGGGGAAATCGGCCCAAAATCAGCCCGATTATCTTTTGGTGTGTAGCCAGCATAAAGGTGATGTCATGTCACCTCATCTTTTTAAGCAGATTTTTGCTAGTGTAGGGACCACGGTGTTGAACTTAATTAACAAATGCCTTAGTCAGGGAACCTGTCCAGCAGATTTTAAGTATGCTACATTTCTTCCATTATTAAAGAGGCCTAATTTGGCAATAGAGGATCCTAAGAATTTTAGACCGATCTCAAATTTCTAGACCGATCTCAAAGACTGTCACTGTCACCTCAGATAGCTTGGGATATCAAGCAGATATCACAGGCCAAAAGGCTTTATAGAACTCAACTGGGATTCTGTCTATCCCAGGAGCCTTGCCATTCTCCATACTTTGGAGAGCTTCATGCAGTTCTCCCAAGCTTATAGCTCTCTTGAGTTCTGCATTGGAGTCTTCAGAGACCTTTGGTAGCCCTTCATAAAAACAATGTTCAACAACCTGATCTTCCCTGTGTTCACAACTATAAAGCTTTTCATAAAAACTCTAAAAGCTCTTTTCCAAATTTCAATAGGGTCTTATACAAGAGAACCGGTCTCAGAAAATAAAGAATGTATAAAGTGTTTCTGACCGTTCTTTTTTTGTAGACTAAAGACATTTTTTTAAGGTACATCCATCTGGTCTATATCTTTAAGCCGTGATCGAACTAGCGCCCCCTGTGCTTTCACTTTTTGTGTCAGACAAAACAGATTTCTTTAAAAAAAAAAAAGGGATTCAATATGTGTTTGATTTCCACTTGACTGTGGCACTTCTTGGAATATCAGAATTTCATCTTCTAAAACTTTTATGGATTTAATTATATATTTTGTGACATTGTGAGTGTACTGTTGACATAGTTGTTTGATTTGTATTTTACTAAACTCCCACCATTTTTGTAAAGACTGAAAATGAGCTTTTTCCTTCTTAAAGTTTTCCCCCCAAAAATGTGAATGTTTCTCTAAAATGTGCATCACTTAAAGGGTTCATATAATGGCATTTTTAGTTATTATGATTCTTTAGGGTCTAAATGAAAAGTTTGTAATACACTTTAATTAAAAATTCTCATTAGTATTGTAAGAAAACACTAATTTTACCTGGTCAAAAACAGCTCTGTTTTCAGCACGCCATTTAAGTGCATGTGTCTGAATTATATTGAGAACGTCGTACATAGAAAACATGCCGTAATGTACCCTGAGTGTAAACCTTAGCCGCATTCATCGTGAAGCGTCCAAGCGATTTGCAAAGATTAATATAAAGGTTAATAAAATGTTAAACTCACTTCTGGAGGTGCAGCAGGAACACGAATAGTTGGTACCGATCCTTTTTTCAGGAGCAACTTATTAGCAAAACCAGCTTTATACTGACCCTCATTTGTAAAGCTGTCTGGTGTTAACCTTCTGGGGTCTGAGCTGTTTTCTGGGCCCAGGAGGTGTTCTGACATGCTCTGACATTTGTGCTTATTTCTGTTACTTGTGACATTTTCATGGCTAAAGTCTAATTACACTGTATTCAGCACAAACTCTGCTACAATAATATATCAGCAGCATGTATGTAAAAGTTTGTAGTTTTGAGGTACTGACATTTATGCGTGGTTTGTGAAAATACAAAAATAAATTCTCACTGAAATAAGGTCATGAAACCCATACTGATTATTTCTTCACAAGACTTTTGAAAATTGTATGACGTAGCCTAGAACATTTGCTCTAAAACTATGTGAAAATCACCCTGACTGCTCATTCAGAGAAGACAATATATTGATTAAAAAATTTTACGACGTGTTTTGTGTGATAAAGCTTTATGCGGGAGGGGCGGATCACCTCATTAATATGTAAGCTTTCCACACCTGAGAAAGACAAAGACACTCCCTAATGGCCCTATTAGGAGCTTATCAGGGCCCATCATTCTGACCAAACTTGCACAAAGAATGAGGAGATTTAAAAAAGAATGGCTTTTAAAATTGTTTGGATTTATTTACAACACAACATAATCCAAAGATACACAACAAAAAAACACTTATTGATAACAATGATCCAAAGAAAGAGACCTTTGTGCCATTCCTAAAAACATTGTACATACCTTTCATTTCCAAGGTGTTTGATTTTCACTTTACCATGTTCATGTACAGAGACATGTACTGTGAATGTTGAAGTCAGCAGGACTCAGTGGCATCTGGGCCCTGAAAAAAAAAAAAAAAAAAAAAGTGTACATACTGATATCAAGAGAAAGGCCTGCACGATTTTGGGAATACATTTTAGATTTTTTTGGTTAAAATTGCTTTTTAAAATTCACAGAATACACACACACACTCACACAAATGTTTCCAACAATATATTATATAATGAACACCAGGTTTGTTGTGCCTTGTAGGTATAGGCTATGCGCAGTGCTGCATAAAATAATAACAATATAGCAGCCTATATACATTTTCAAAAAGATTTCAGTAACAACTAAGCTAGAGAAAAATATATTGATTATCATGTTACTTCAAATGTTTCCATTCGTTATGATGATATGAAATGAGATAATAGTAAAAACATGAAGCCGTTTGGAACGTTTTGCTTTTCCAAAATATGATACATTCAAACGCGATCGCGATCAAAAATATGATACATTCAAACGCGATCGCGATCAAAAATATGATACATTCAAACGCGATCGCGCTCAAATATAAAACATTATGGTTAGGCCTACCATATACATATCTACGTTTGAGCAGATATCCACAAACACAGTAACAGTAAACACGGGTCTAAATATTATAATATTCACCATATATCTAGCAACAGTTCAACTGCAACTAAATGAAATTTATGCAACAATAACAAACTAATATGTAAGAATTTCTTACCTTATCTTTCTTGTCTTCAAATTGCGTTCTTCTTCTGGGGTAAAGCCAATGTAAGCTCACGTCTTTCAAACTCGACGAAAAGCAGAGACTGATGAAGTGTTTTGTTTTTGAGGTAATGAGCGCGTTCGCGTTCCATATGGAGATTTGCATGTGAATATCTTTTGCGCGAGTAGGCGTGGTCAAATTAAAACTAATTAGGAAGCGTTTGAGAAGCTGGACATCTTGTTGGTTTTATACAAATTACTTAAACAGAGAATATTTGTTTTCAGTTTGAATCCGATCATTTAAAAGTACACACTTAAATGTTTATAAAGGTATATGGCTCATAAATGTGTGACAAGTATTCACTGAGTTTTGTTTCAGTTTATAGACGTGCTCAAGAAAAAAAAAGTTCACCGCGACGGAGAGGCAGAACGCACACCCTGTTTATTTTCTTTATTTTTCAAAAGCACAATGTTTTGATTTGATTGTAAGTGGACACATACAAAAGTAGAAATATCACAGATTCTTTTTTTATATTTCTTTTTTCTGTATGACCATAAATGACGGAGTAATTTAACCCTCTTAACCCTTAACTCTGAGGTCGACAAACGCGCCCGCGCGTTTTGCTGGATTTTTTTCTGTTCAGTTCAAAAGAAATTAATTTTGCTCTGTTGACTTTGATATTACAAGCACGTTTCATACATCAATCGATTCTGTTAAATGTGTGTTATTTTTGTGTATGCTCACAATAAAAACAAACTGTTGTGCTTTTTGCCAAATAAAGAAAAATAAACGTGATGCGAGTTCTGCCTTCTCTCTGTCAGTGAAGACCATTCTGAAACGCGTCCGAAAATGAACAATAACTCAGCGAATACTGAGTCAAACAGGCATACAGACACACAGGCATGAAGCTTGAATTCTCTTCTTTAAAATGAGGTAATTTATATCAAAAACAAATATTCTCATCTTGTGAAATCTGTATTAAAAGAGAGCGATTCCAGTCGAGCTAATTAGAGCTCATTCAAATGTAATGTGAACCCGCCCACGGAGAGTGCATGCTATTCAAACGCAAATTACTGAGGCAAACCTGTGAACGCCCCCATATCAGCTCGAGAAAACACAAGTTTAATCATATCATTGTAGCCTACGTGTTTACACCATCTGGCAGCGCTGTGAGGAATAATAATAACGGAAAATCTACCTCAGAGTGCGGGTATTGCAGGAGAGAGGATCCGAATACTGTAGTAAGTTTTTTTTTTTTCCCTTCTCAAGTTAATCGCGTTTCTGTGAATGAATGAACGGCAGCCGCAGAGATGCGCGCTGTTTATCACAGCTCACAAAAAGACAGTTTAAATTTAAATTGCGTCTCTGTGTGAATGAATGATGATGTTTTAGCAAACTGTATTGCTATACTGAGCTGAGTAAAAATCGACAGAAATATGTTGAAATAAAATGTAGGCTATTTGTATAAGCAACATATTAAACTGAAAATTAACATTTATATGCCCTAATATTTCATAAAAACAACGTTACAGTCAGGCGTTTCTGTTTGTGAATGAATGTTTCGGTTTTAGCAAACTGTATTGCTATACTGAGTAAAAATTGACTGAAATATGTTGAAATAAAATGTATTTGTATAAGCAACGTATTAAACTGCAAATTAACATTTATATTTCTTATAATAAAAATGAAAGACCTATGTTACAGACATATGAAAGACAACATTTCGTTGATTAGTTTTGGATAGATTATACATTTTTACTGTAAAATATCTGCCACCTCAAATAAGCTTTTGTTTGCCAATATTTGCTCATGTTAAATATAGTATGTTTTGTCAAAAATAAAGTAATCAAATAATCAATCAAATCCTTAACTTTGAAATATGTATGATAAAATGTATACTTTAGTTTTTACAAAGAAAGATTACACTTGAATTGTTGTAATTGTAACCTTTTTAATAAAAAAATATATGTACAAGGTAGATGTAAACAAACTATTAAAAGGTAAATATAAGTCTTTTCTTTAAATAATTTTTATTGTGTTTTATTAGTGACAAATTTGGGGAGAGGATAAATATTCCAAAACTGAAAATACAGTATGAGAATTAACTGCACAATTACTAGACATGTTTTCCTTGGATATTATAGGCCAAATTGCAAGCACAATATGTGGAAAAATAAAAAAGAATTGAGATACTTCCAACTGTTGCTCTTGCATTCTTGTGGCTCAGTGACTCACCTGAATGAATGGCTAATTAAGTATGCAGGCCCCATTGTCTCCTCAGGTGTGAACCACTAAATATGCATGATGGTGTTGGATCGTTGACGCCCACTCCGCATATTGCCTTTCCAAACAGAAAGTGCTTTGCAAAATTCAAATCAATGTATTGTGTTATGTGAATGATTAGGCAGGGTGATTTTCAGATCATTCTGAAGAAAAAACACTAGGCGATGACATCCATTAGACAAAAGTCTTATTGGCACATATTTAGTATGTGTTTTGTGGTCTTATTTCAGAAACTTTAGTTTTTAGTTTTTTCAATAACCACGCATAAACATTATTCTCTCAAAAATGCAGACATGTACATTCTTGTTGCTCACATATTATGGTAGCCCTGTTTGTGCTAAATAGTGTGTAATTTTTTTTTGCCATTAATATGTTTATAAGCAACTGAAAAAAACACAAATGTCAGGGCATGTCAGAACATCTCAAGGACCCCAAAAACACCTTAGACCCCAGAGGGTTAAGTTTAAAGTGCTACAATGTAAAGAAAATCCAGCAAAACACGCGGGCGCGTTTTTCGACCTCAGAGGGTTAAATGATTCGCGCAAACATGAAAGCATTGCTGTTGATCGTAAGTAATATTCCCTTTGAAAACAAAACTCAGCCACTGCGTCTTCAGCAGTTCGGATTTAGGAACATCAAAATGACTGCTGTGTTCCTTATTGCACCCAAGAACAGAAAACCACAATCGCTTAGACGCCATTCTGCTCCAGCGTATCAACAATAGAGGACTATGATGACAGCTCGCTCATGAGCGAGGGCGGGTCTGTGTTGAAACGCTGCTGTCAATTAACAATCATGGGAGGGGCGTCCGAATGTGTGACGTCACTCGGTCGAACGGCTTGATTTGAGACAGGGGAAAACATATAAGGAGATTTAAAAAAAAAAAACACTGGATGGATTTTTATCATTTTATGATGGTTGTGTACAGGCACTGCCAACACACATTTCAGTACAATCAACTTGTAAAAGTGCATGTACCATTATATGACCCCTTTAACCTGTTAACCGTTGCCAGTGCGCCCGCGCACTGAAGCGTTATTTATTTATTTAATTCAAAATTACTATCAGATTTAATGTTATACCTTGACAAACTATACATAATTAAAAAGATATAATACTCAAGTTTCAGTATTTGACCACTATTGTATTCTGAGAAACTCATAGTGACAGTTATGTCTTAATTTGTGTCAGGAGTTATGAAATGAAAAAATGAGTCGATACCTTTAATATGAATTATGCGCGTCAGCCGCTTTCATTCATAAAAAACTCCGTGCTGTCGTCATGACAGCGATACACAAAACAACGTCCCTCAGGGCTTTAGCTCAAAAATGTGCAGATTTGGAGAAATATTGATAGATTCTCATAAATTTACATCATATTTCTATAGACAGGAATAATATTTATTGAATTTATACCCAAATGCGTCGATGTAATCTTTATGAGCATTTGGTATTCCGATACTGTGTTTTTTAATTCATACCAATAGCCTGAGGGCGCTACATGCACAATAATAGTCCATATATGGAACATGAAGAAGAGCCATGACCATGTGACATTCCAGGACGTCACTGATACACACAAAGCTAACAAGAGATCGCGCTGTAACATGCAGATACAGATGTTTTGAAGACAATAAACATGATAGCACTGATATTTGAGTTACCTGTGTTTTTCAAGCCATGCCAGGTATTTTCATAATAATAGATTATATTTATAATGTAATGCTAATCTATATAGACTATCATTGTGCAGAACACTATCCAATAGTATATTTTCTGTCTGATTTTTTTTATCTGAAGCCAAATTAGATCACAGAAGATTATTTAAAATACTCAACGTGCGTTAAAAAGTAAGTTTAGAGCACAAACATGGTTTTAATCTCATAAATTGTCGTGTATTGATGGTGTGCTAAGCTAACATGCTAGCTAGCCCTAGGTGCACCTGCTACCTAGAAGTTATACTTTTATTATTTTTTGAATGCTACCTGAAATGTGTCTTTATTCAAGAAATGCATTTGATACAGTTTAAAATTTGAGGTAAACTTTGAGAAAAGAAATTAGGGACTGAAACCCTATGAATAGCCTGTGAATAGCCAGTCGTTAGTAGCTATAATGCAGACAAAAGAAATGCATATTTCGAGCCATAACCAGGCTGGAGAGGTGTGAATGTGTGCAGGGGGAGACTGAGACTGAATGGGGATCGTCTGCACCACAAAACAATAGAGACAATATACTGGATAGATGGTTAGAAGATGACAATAAACATCAGTAGCATTTTAGCGTCAAATCAAAATAAAGTCATTTGACATGGTCTTGAAAAACATTTAACTAAATACAGAGTTTTGGACTTATTATCTTCAGATTTTAAACATAGAATGTTTAGACATATGGCTTTAGCTGTAGTGCATTTCTAGATTGCTCCAGTGCCAACTTCAATTTTATTTTCATGAGGATGTTTCATAAAAATTAATTTCTAATAATTTTACAAAACTTTGAAGCTATTTATAACAATTTTTGTCATTATGACAATAATTAATTCTACATTTACAATAAACTGCCAGGTGTCAGCTTTCAAATGAGATCATACTTGTGCTTTTAATGCAAAGGGTTCATGAACTGTATCTGTTTCAGTTTGGGTATGTCATTTCTGGGGATTTTTCAAAAGTGGGGTTGCAGCTTAACAGGTTAATAAATTCGTGTTAAAGTGCCAGTAAGCAGTTTTCGGCTTGACAGAGTTTAAAGTTACTGTACATATAACAAGACTATGATCTGAAAACCCAACTGGAATTATGAAACAATTTTTAAAAGTACTAAGATGGTGTTTAAAACAATAGAATCTATCCAATCACACTAATGACAACCTGTTATCACGGGCATGTGCCCATGTGTACTGCTTTAAATTCCCATTTAAACTCCTCCATACGTCACATAAATCATTTGTTTCAATCATTTGAAAGAGTCGCTCACGAGAAAGCAAATGTGGTTCTACATGATTTCTATCCATATTATTTTCTACACAATTAACCCTCTGAGGTCGGCAAACGCGCCCCCGCGTTTTGCTGGACTTTTTTTACATTGTAGCACTTTAAACTTAAATTACTCCGTCATTTATGGTCATACAGAAAAAATAAATATAAAAAAAGAATCTGTGATATTTCTACTTTTGTATGTGTCCACTTACAATCAAATCAAAACATTGTGCTTTTGAAAAATAAAGAAAATAAACAGGGTGTGCGTTCTGCCTCTCCGTCGCGGTGAACTTTTTTTTCTTGAGCACGTCTATAAACTGAAACAAAACTCAGCGAATACTTGTCACACATTTATGAGCCATATACCTTTATAAACATTTAAGTGTGTACTTTTAAATGATCGGATTCAAACTGAAAACAAATATTTTCTGTTTAAGTAATTTGTATAAAACCAACAAGATGTCCAGCTTCTCAAACGCTTGCTCATTACAGTTAATTTGGCCACGCCTACTCGCGCAAAAGATATTCACATGCAAATCTCCACATGGAACGCGAACGCGCTCGTTACCTCAAAAACAAAACACTTCATCAGTCTCTGCTTTTCGTCGAGTTTGAAAGACGTGAGTTTACATTGGCTTTACCCCAGAAGAAGAATGCGATTTCAAGACAAGAAAGATAAGGTAAGAAATTCTTACATATTAGTTTGTTATTGTTGCATAAATTTCACATTGCAGTTGAACTGTTGCTAGATATATGGTGAATATTATAATATTTAGACCCGTGTTTACTGTTACTGTGTTTGTGGATATCTGCTCAAACGTAGATATGTATATGGTAGGCCTAACCATAATGTTTTATATTTGAGCGCGATCGCGTTTGAATGTAGCCTATCATATTTTTGATCGCGATCGCGTTTGAATGCATCATATTTTGGAAAAGCAAAACGCTCCAAACGGCTTCATGTTTTACTATTATCTCATTTCATATCATCATAACGAATGGAAACATTTGAAGTAACATGATAATCAATATATTTTTCTCTAGCTTAGTTGTTACTGAAATCTTTTTGAAAATGTATATAGGCTGCTATATTGTTATTATTTTATGCAGCACTGTGCATAGCCTATACCTACAAGGCACAACAAACCTGTGTTCATTATATAATATATTGTTGGAAACATTTGTGTGAGTGTGTGTGTGTATTCTGTGAATTTTAAAAAGCAATTTTAACCAGAAAAATCTCAAATGTATTCCCAAAATCGTGCAGGCCTTTCTCTTGATATCAGTATGTTCACTTTTTTTTTTTTTTTTTTTTTTTTTTTTCAGGGCCCAGATGCCACTGAGTCCTGCTGACTTCAACATTCACAGTACATGTCTCTGTACATGAACATGGTAAAGTGAAAATCAAACACCTTGGAAATGAAAGGTATGTACAATGTTTTTAGGAATGGCACAAAGGTCTCTTTCTTTGGATCATTGTTATCAATAAGTGTTTTTTTTTTGTTGTGTATCTTTGGATTATGTTGTAAATAAATCCAAACAATTTTAAAAGCCATTCTTTTTTTAATCTCCTCATTCTTTGTGCAAGGTTGGTCAGAATGATGGGCCCTGATAAGCTCCTAATAGGGCCATTAGGGAGTGTCTTTGTCTTTCTCAGGTGTAAAAAGCCTTACATATTAATGAGATGATCCGCCCCTTCGCATATTGCTTTTTCACACAAAACACGTCGTAAAATTTTTAAATCAATATATTGTCTTCTCTGAATGAGCAGTCAGGGTGATTTTCACATAGTTTTAGAGCAAATATTCTAGGCTACGTCATACAATTTTCAAAAGTCTTGTGAAGAAATAATAAGTATGGGTTTCATGACCTTATTTCAGTGAGAATTTTTTTTTGTATTTTCACAAACCACGCATAAATGTCATTATCTCAAAACTACAAACTTTTACACACATGCTGTTGATATATTATTGTAGCAGAGTTTGTGCTGAATACAGTGTAATAAGACTTTAGCCATGAAAATGTCACAAGTAACAGAAATAAGCACAAATGTCAGAGCATGTCAGAACACCTCCAGAGCCCAGAAAACAGCTCAGACCCCAGAGGGTTAAAGTCTCCACCTAAAAATAAATACTCCTCACCATTACATTTGTCACAACCTCTTCCATCTCAATAGAACAGGGAGTAAAACAATTAGCAAATAAAATAGCGACACCACCACTAAGAAAGGATTTATGACTAAAAAAAGAGAGACCTCTAAATTATTTCGCCCATTCATCAGAATTTGTTGTATCACTATGTGTTTTTTGTAAAAGTAAAACATCAAGTTGTTTCTGATTCATAGTATTATATATTAATGTACGTTTTATACATTATCTTGCTCCATTCACATTTAAGGATGCAATGCGAATGTCACCCATATGAAAATTATAAAAAAATAAACTTAGGCCATAGAGAAAAAAACTTCAACCTATAGACTTCTTTATTTGTGAAACATCACTCAGTCATGAAAGTCCACAAAACGTTTTGTGTCTGGAAAATAGTCAGCAGCCTGTACACCACTCAAGTTTTTAGACAATTTAAAAAACTTCTTGATTTCATCCGTATCATAATCTCGACATGTCCATTCATTCTGGGAACAACTAGAAGCACCAGAATCAGAGAGATCACTCTCATTACCAACATCATCAACATCAGACTCCTTTTCATTTTCTGTTTTTCTAGCTGGTTTTGATTCAGAAACCTTGTCCCTTGACCCTCTTTAAAGGTGTTTTGAAAACTGCCTGATCTATATCCATCATTAAATGATCACTTAAGTTGACACTCTCTGAAGGAGACTTTGAATCAGACACTATAGTGACATGCGAAATATCCATGCTCTCATCAGCCTTGGGCTCACCTTTGTCAACAACAGGGATAACTAAATCATTCTCCTCATTATTCCCAGCTATGGCCTGATTCGCCTCTTCTGTCTGTAAATGGGGCATTGTTTCAGTTAGACCACTAGTGGATGGCCTGGGTTCAGTTTGGGTTGGGTCAGGAACATTATCTGTACCTGCATTCCTGACTTGCACACCATTTTCACCTGAGACATCTTGTGTATTTGTACCATTATTCTCTGGACAAGCACGCACTAAATGCCCAGTTTTGCCACAGCCAAAGCACTTCATCACATCAGTACACACAAAGACAGTATAATCAAAGTAATCAACTCTGAGTTTCAAATTCAGATTTAGTTCAGTTTGATTATCTTTCAGGATCATATAAGTGAATCTCCTGAAAGATACCATGTGTTTAATCAGGTCTGATTATCTACCAAGAATGATCTTTTTCATGGGGCTGACTATCTTTCCAAAACGTGACGGTTCTTTTGTTAGCATTTCGTCTTTTATGAATGGCGGAACGTTAGACTTTCCGTAAGTAAACAGAGTGACTTTCTTAGCAAGTGTAGAAAGGGGAAGGACTGGGGTAAACAAACCACTAATAACTACACCTCTTTCACTACTTCATTTGCTCTCTCGACAGAATTTAAAAACAAAACCATTACATTATTCATCCTAGATGCTGCTAAAATACACTCATGGCCAACAACATCCACATTCACCGCGGACACCACTTTCACTCCGTGGCGCCGTGTGAGAGAATCTAAACAGGTGTTTGTGTTTTGCAGTGATTAACTGGTTGCTGACGCCCAAAAACCACTGACCCGATCCTCAGCACGAGCCCTGCTGAAGCTGCTCTAAATATGTGCTGTGCTATTAAATGAAAGATAAAATATTATAGAGCAATAGAATGAACATTGTTCAGTAACAGAAGCTCATACTATGCATTTTAGCAGGCTTAATTAAGCAATTAAGAAATATATATTTGATGAACAAATTAAGCCAACTAATATAATTTATATTCTTTTGGTTTCTCTACCCAATACATTTAAAAATTACAAATGCAGTGAAAATACAGGTATCGGTCTCAGTACTCGGTATCGGCGAGTACCAAAAATTAAAGTATTGTATCGGACTCGTTCGGGAAACAGTGCTATCGGTGCATCCCTAATGCCTGGCTCACACTATAGGAGTTGACAGCATTTAAAAATGATACTACAGCATAGTGCTATTGTGAATTCACAAGAACTGATTCAATGTGTTGAATATTGAATATGAATATGCGCTTTAATTATTTACATGCGTGTAGTTCACGTGTGTCTCAGAGCGGCTCTGTTCTCAGTAAACGCTGCTCCACATGATCTGTTATCGTTTACATGCGTCTCAAACTCATTCTCTGCATATGCTGTGAGTTTGTGTGGCTTATAACCTTCATCTGGGAATGCAACGTGCGCCATTTCACCAGATTTGTAACGTAAATATAAACCTATGCCAGTGTTACTCATTGCGTGCCTCGCCAAGCTTTAATTTGTGGCTCGCATGGCAGTAAATAATACGGTGATATGATCATGCAGTTGTAATGGAAACATTTTTAGATATTACATTGGAATGTAAGCCACATGCGTATATTGTTTGTAGTGGTATGGGAACAGGGAATATATGTATGTGAACGGGAAATGTATGTCTGTTTGTACACCTGTATCCGTGCAGAGTGAGACAGGATGGGGATAGTTGAAGAGGGACCTTCTGACCTCAGAGGTCAGGATGCATCTACATTTGTTGGTCCCAGTGTCAGAAGTATTGATAAATAGGAGCATGTGCAAAAGTGTGCCCATGTTAGTGGAAAACTACTAGGAAAAGCAACAGCTGAAGGAGACTTTGGTAAAGAATATAAAAGGTGCTCCTCCTGGTCTTACACTCTGCAGGTAGGCTCTGAATGTCTGTATGACTGTCTGACCTTCTCTTGCAAGAGAATAAATTACTTTAAAAGACAATTTGACTCAGTGTTGCTTACGCAGTGATGATGTTTAAGAGATTTGCCACAACACAACCAATACAGATATTTCATAAAAACATTAAAAACAAGCTAGGACTATAAGCAGGCCCGGCATCACGAGGGGGCAAAAGGGGGCATTGCCCCCTCAGATCTGATTTGTGCCTCCTCAGTTTCATTTTTGTATTCATGGTTACAAAATGAAATGTTTAACCTTTTGAGCGGTACGGTCCCACATATGGGATTTAGGATGTTCAGTGACATGACATCACTGCCAGATTCAAACTGTGCTTTCGCATTGGTTGTGGTAGAGACTCATAAGAGACTCATGCCTGGCTCACACACTACAGGAGTTTTAAAATCCTAACCGATTGTGAAATCTGGTTGCAGCACACACTTAAGGAGAATCTTTGCAGAAAAAGTGGTATCGGTGCATCCCTAAGAGAGATCATAATCTTTATTTCACCAGATCACAAAATACTAAGGTGAAAATATTGTACGAATATAAAGTGAACTCAGACTCATCGTGAGATATTGAGTGTAAAGTATAAAGTGTTTTAGTTTAAACTGTTGAAGTGATTTTAAGCATTTTGATTCTTGTATGTGAATGTGACTGACCTCAATCTCTCCAGTTTACAGTGTGAATCCTTCAGTATGTCACATACGTGCTTCACTCCTGAGTTTCCTAGTTTATTCCCACTCAGGTTCAGCTCTCTCAGGTGTGACGGGTTTGATTTCAGAGCTGAAGTCAGGATGAGACTCTGTTTCTCTGTAATTCTGCATCCACACAGACTGAAGACAGAAAGAGAAAAGAAAGTGACTAAGATCTATGATGATCAACTAACTTGTTTAGCTTCATCCAGCAGACTTTTGCTGACAAATAAACAGGGATATCAAGGTAAAGGTAACATGGAGAAAGACTACACATTGTTCATTTAAATATACTACCAACATTTTAACAAAACAAAGGTTGAAATTGTTGATGTGATTATGTTTACACATTCATTTCATATGATTTTTAAAGGGACATAAACCCCCAAGAACATTTTTGGAGATGTGAACAGATATGTACAGGCTGCACATCACTGAAAACATTAAAATAATTTTTTTTATAATAAAACTAATCATGTTAGCATCTAGCTAAAAACATGCTAGCAAAATGCTAATCATTCTAGCATCTTGTTAAAAACATGCTAACAACATGCTACTCATGCTAGCATCATGCTACCAACATGCTAATCATGCTAACAACATGCTAATCATGCTAGCATTTCTAACAACATACTAATCATAGTAAATCATGTTAGAATGTGGTAAATCGTAGTAAACCATCTTAGAAACATGGTAAATCATGTTATAATGTGGTAAATCGTGGTAAATCATGTTAAAACATGGTATATCATGGTATCACAACATGCTAATTGTGTTAGCATCTGCCCAGTGACGAGTTTTGCCACTGCAAGCACCACTCACATTTTCTTCAGGAAATGTACATTCTAGTTTATGCGAATGCCCACTGACATGCATTTAAAGCTATTGTTATCCTATTTTTTGGCCTTCAAACACCTAAATTGCAAGTGTCGATCAGGAAAATCAAACATTTTCCCTGAACCCCCCTAACAACATCAATTTTGGGACCTCGGTTTTTATAAAACCCTGCGTACGGCCCTGCCTTCATGTTACCATTGGTGAGGTGGTTGGTGATGTCCATGTTTCTCAGTCAAGTCTTTGTGTTTTTGTTATTTTGTTCACGTTTATTTGAATAAAGCTGCACTTGCGTTCAGTAATGATGGGAGAAACAAAACTTTTCAAAACTTTCAATTATTTAAAGCAATTTCTTCGCAAAATGATTCCTTGTTTTGACGCGTTAGTCTAAAGCCAAAAACTCAGACCAAACATGTATGAAACAGCTTCTACAAACCCATTGCAAATGTTTAATTGAAAGTAAAATCTAACAAATGCAATTAAATAATCATCTAATATGATTAAATATCAAGTGTCTGTATAATATGTGCTCTTTTATCAATTTTCAGGGCTTGTTTAGTTTGTACCATGGATGGCTCAGCTAAACAGACCAAAAAGAGCTTACATTTTTCCTTTTAATTATACTCTTGTCTAATTAAAATGTCTACAAATTGATGAAACTGATCAGGTAAAACACATATGCTGAGTCCCAATTCGCATACTATCCGTCCTAAATAGTATGCGAAACTAGAATTAGTACGTCCCAAATCGTAGTATGTTGAAAAGAGTATTCCAAAGATACCCGGATGGTCTACTATTTCCGGTTAGAATTCGAAGTGCAGATCAATGCACACTCTAACGGCTAATATTGCCCACAACCCATTGCGTGCGGGAGGGAGAAGCTTTGTGGTGATGGTGGTATCTATGGTGATGTAAACATGGCAGCCGGATGCAGCCGCGGAGATTCGCCCTCAGTTTTTAAGTGTAAGAATTCAAATGTTTAGCAGCTAACCCTTATTAAAGTTATATTTTATTGTCTCGTAATATTAATGGGGTTATGTTGTGCCAAAAAGTACCGTGTTTATCTTGTAGGGTCCGATGAAATAAAAAGTACAGTGTCATGCAAGTGTCTTTTTTTAATGTATTTCTTCTGATGTTTCTGTCTTAGATTTATAAGTTACCTTACTATAAACCCTTATGAAAATAAACACCTTTTACTACACTAACCATAGTTTAACCACACTGACTTATTTGTAGTAATACTGTGGCTGTACAAATGTTAACTTTATCAATCCAACCAAAGAAACATGGTTACTACACTTTTACTATAGTAAAAGCATGGTTCATTTTCATCTGGGTATTTTTGAGTATTATACATAAGTATAAAATACGTTAAACAATAGTTATACTATAAACTTTAAATATTTTAGCTTTCGTTACACACATTGCACATGAACGTCAGAACCAGCCGCCTCACAAACGACCTGCGTTTGGTTGATCTACGACGACAGCCTGCTTCACTCCTCAATTTGATAGGACACATTGTAAATGTATTTTGGAAAAAACTATGAGGAAAAAAATATGGGAATAGTAAATACAGTTATATTGGACATATAAGAATGAATGAAATGTAAAATGTTTTGTTAACAGTCATGGTGTGCGTAACTAAGCAACCACGTTCTCGTTCACGTTGCATGACGTCATCGAAGTATGTCCCAGAACGTGCATACTCTTTTGCTACACACTCAAAAGTATGTACTTTTTCCTCAAAAAAAAAGTACATACTTTTAGGTCGTAGTATAAGTAGGCGAATTGGGACTCAGCCAGTGACACTTGTTCAATCTCAGGGGTTCATGTATTCACAGAGCTCATCGCCCCCCAGTGGTGAACCATTGAGATTTTGAAACGTTTGGAAACAGTTATGACGTAACGAAGCCTTGTTTACTGAAATCACGTGACTTTGACAGTTTGATACACACTCAGAACCACTGATTCAAAACAAAAGATTTGTAAAGGTTTCATAGCTTCATGAAGCGTGTTTCGAAAGCGGCCATTACTAGCGTTCAGTCAACTTACCTTCAGTGGAACCTATTACAGGCAGATACTGATCACAGATTTTTAAAAAAGCACTTGTTAAATTTTTACAAGTTACATTATATACTGCACCAAACATTTCACATTTTGTGAAATACAAACATTGAATTGAAAGCAGTTATGAACAGTTCTGATTCTGATGTCAGAAAAAAACATTGTTCTATAGTAACTGAAATAATTATTGACTCATGATCAAACTGTCTGTCTTAATCAAATATTTAAAGCTTGATATCATGTTTTAATTGTGTTTTTAATTTGCTGTTTAATTGTATTTCTTTAAATTGTTGTGTGCTCTGTGTGACGATGAGGAAAAAAAAAGCAAACTGTCTGTCTGGAAATAATATCATTAGCTAACATTACAACTAAAAGTAAAGTAATATTATAAAGAAATGAGCAATACTCACGTCAGTGTGTTGAGTTGACAGTGTTTGTCCTGCAGTAGAGCAGCGATCTGATTCACTCGTGTGTCTCCTAGTTCATGTCCAAACAGATTCAGCTTTCTCTGGAGTAACAGGTTTTTACCCACAACTCTATTCACATACTGACAGGCTTCCTCTGCAGCAGGAATCAAAAACCTGGAGAAGAGTTAAATCAGTTCTCAAATAAATGTCCACCTTATTAAATAAATAAAATAATATATTAGTTATGAATATTTAGCCTGCATATAGCTAATTTAGTTAATTATTTGATCCTGTCTCACCTCAGTTTCTTCAGTTGACAGTCTGGATCCTGCAGTAAATCACTGAGCTGCTTCACTCCTGATTGTCCAGGATCATTTCCTGTGAGATCCAGCTCTATCAGGTGTGAAGGGTTTGATCTCAGAGCTGACGCCAGAGCTTTATAACCTTCTTCTGTCACACTGCAGTTAGAGAGTCTGGAACAGAGAGGAAAACATTCAGCTGATTAATCAATATAAATCTGAATGATCGCATCTTCCAGTCGCCTCTACAATAAGGAAGCTCCTCTTTCTGGTGGTCTACGGCACATTCAGTGGCATTTCACTGGTGTATTGCATGGATAAGTGCAGCGATTCCCTCCCGCTTCAGCATAAAGAGCAGTTTCCCTAAAAGAGCAAAACTGATGTTGAGCGTCTTTTTAAAGATGCCTTTCCGTCCGTGTGTTTCTGGATGCGGTTGTTCCCTGTCCTCATCTGATGGCCACAATCTCACATGTCTGGGCCAAGAGTGTGCTGAGAAATTGTTTGTGGATGGTTCATGTCCTCACTGTGAGAACAGGACCATGTTGACCCTGCGGTCTGGACTGTCCTTCCTCGTGAAGGCTAGAGTCTCTCTGCTGTTACCCAGCACTGCCTCTGCACAAAGCAGAGCCGCCAATATGGTTAACACTGTAGGAGACCTGAGGCTCACAGTGGGAGTGTTTCCCCATGGTCCTCCCGCTCCACTGGCCTGTCGTGTGCCGTTGAGCTGCTGGGTGATGGTGAGGGGTGTTTGCTATTTGAATCAACAATGGAGTTTAAAAAATACGACCGATGGACCGACAATGAGGTTCAGGCTTTATTAAGCTTATATGAGGAGGACGAAATCCAGCGGGAACTGGAAAGTCACACACAGTCCTACATCACCGGACTAATTTGCCTAATCTTCACGGTACTTTAGACTGCGATGGAAACACAGACAGCAACAGGTCTGGGGGAAAAAAGATCCTGGGACAGATTGTCTGGGTAATTTCGGTGGAAACGCAGCTTTAGATGATCATCTTATTGAAGAGGTACAGCAGCATTTAGTTTCCAATAGTCTGTTTTAAAACGCAGTCACACTAGTTTTGTGTGCTGGAAGATACGGTTTCTTCTCTTTCATTTTAACTATTTATTTGACGTCTTTCTTCTTTCTTCTCTGTTGAAAAGGCAGATTTCTGCATGTACACAATCAGTACATTGTATCAAATGCTGGAAATTAAACAATTACTAACTAGATAAAAAATACATAAAAATGTGAGCAATAGGGAAACCCAGAAAATGCACTGCTATAAACAATGAAACATAAGCCCTGCTGTCTTCAAATAAATAAACTTCAGTCACACTGTAAGTGCTGTACAGTATAATGATACTAACTGTAGTTTCTCCAGCTTGAATTGTGGGTTCATCAGTAGATCACTGAGGTTTTTCACTCCAGAGTCTCCTAGTCTATTCCCGCTCAGGTCCAGCTCTCTCAGGTGTGACGGGTTTGATTTCAGAGCTGAAGTCACGTCAGAACAACCTTCATCTGTCATATCACAGCAGCTTAACCTACATTAGCAGAGAGAGTGCAGAAAATTAGACAGAAGAAAATAAAACTGTTTATTCTGTAAAGTCACATCATCTTCATAAGCAAATAAAACAGAGGAAGAGAGATATTTATCTTTATTTCTCCAGATCACAAAATACTAAGTTTGCACAAATACAATGTTAAAGTGTTTTAGTTTAAACTGTTGAAGTGATTTTAAGCATTTTGATTCTTGTATGTGAATGTGACTGACCTCAATCTCTCCAGTTTACAGTGTGAATCCTTCAGTATGGCACATAAGTGCTTCACTCCTGAGTTTCCTAGTTCATTCCAGCTCAGGTTCAGCTCTCTCAGGTGTGATGGGTTTGATTTCAGAGCTGAAGTCAGGATGAGACTCTGTTTCTTTGTAATTCTGCATCTATTCAGACTAAATACAGAAAGAGAAAATGATTCAGATCTATGATGATCAACTAACGTGTTCATCTTCATCCAGCAGACTTTTGCTGACAAATAAACAGGGATATCAAGGTAAAGGTAACATGGAGAAAGACTACACATTGTTCATTTAAATATATTACCAACATTGTAACAATAAAAATGTTGAAAGCGTTGATCTTTTTATGTTAATATACATATTCATTTCATTTCATTTTTAAGGTTCTTTCGTGTCAGTGTTACCCTTGGTTTGCTCACTGGGTCAAATGTGTTTATGACGTTTGTTTTCAGACACATTGTCAAATGGTTATGACGTAACAAAGCCTCGTTTACTGAAATCAAGTGACTTTGGCAGTTTGATACACACTCCAAACCACTGATTCGAAACAAAAAGATGAAGCGTGTTTTGAAAGCGCCCATCACTAGCGTTCAGTCAACTTACCTTCAGTGGATCTTATTACAGGCAGATACTGATCACAGATTTTTCAAATGCACTTATTTAAATTTTTACAATTTACAGTATATGTTGCACCAAATTAGACATTTGTGAAATACAAAGATTAAATTGAAAGCAGTCATGAACAGTTCTGATTCTGATGTCAGAACAAAACATTGTTCTACAGTAACTGAAATAATTATTGACCCATGATCAAACTGTCTGTCTTGATCAAATATTTAAAGCTTGATATCACCTTTTTAATTGTGTATTTTTAATTGGCTGTTTAATTTTATTACTTTAAATTGTTGTGGCTCTGTGTGATGCTGAGGGAAAAACTGCTTAAAAGTAATATTATAAATAAATGAGCAATACTCACGTTAGTGTGTTGAGTTGACAGTGTTTATCCTGCAGTAGAGCAGCGATCTGATTCACTCCTGTGTCTCCTAGTTTATGTCCATTTAGATTCAGCTCTCTCTGGAGTAACGGGATTTCACCCACAACTTTATTCACATACTGACAGGCTTCCTCTGCAGCAGGACTCAAAAACCTGCAGAAGAGTCAATTCAGGTCTCAACTAAATGTCCATTGCATTACAAAAATGATTGATACGATAAAAAAAAAAAAATACACAAATAAATATATATTTAAAAGAAACTAGAGCGACACTCAGTCCTAAAGCAAACTTATAAGAACAGAAACGTCTCACAGAGCAGAAGGGCAAAAGTCGGAGTCACGTGGGACCACCAAGGGAGATGGCCGCACACTAAAGTAGCTCCTAAAGCCCGTTGATTAATGTTCTGAATTTTGAGATATACACTTCAATTGTGGTCATAATTTCGACACCCCTTTTCGACTTTGAGGTTTATCTAGTACTGCAGCCTTCGGAAAAATGGCAAATAATAACAAAGCGAACTTTTTCAAGGGAGCTACCACGAGGAAGAAACAAGCTAGCATTAGCCTCGCCCCGGCCCAGACCCCGGAGCTAGAGCCGCCTGAAAGCACACCTGCGACTGATGACGCCCCTCCAGCGGCAACGGAGGAGAGCACGGGGAATGACAGCAAAAAGGACGTTTTAGAAGAAATAAAGAAAATGATTGCTACACTTCAGGGGGTGGCAAAAGATGTCACCACTATTAAAGACACAACTAAAGAACTGAAAGATTCAGTGGAAGATATAAAAGTGAGGCTGGGAGAGGCGGAACAGCGTATATCAGACATTGAAGATGCTAGCGCGCTTACTGAGGCAGAAGTGGACAAATGCGAGAGGTTGGAGATGTTATGGTCACGCGTGGAGGACCTTGAAAACCGTAGTAGGAGAAATCATGTACGGATTATCGGACTTAAAGAAGGTGTGGAGGAACCCGGAAAAGTGGATCAATATGTGACGGAGATTCTGGATAAAGCATTTGAGCTTTCTGGAAGTGAATTTGAAATTGAGCGTGCGCATCGTTCCCCTGCACCAATGCCGGACCCTAATAAACCTCCCAGGGCGATACTTGTCCGCTTTCTACGTTCATCTGCTAGGGAGAAAGTACTGCGAGTGGCCAGAGAGAAACGGGGGATCGACTGGGAAGGTGCTAAGCTTTCCTTCTTTGAGGATGTTACGAGGGAGTTGGCGGAGAAGAGAAAAGCGTTCAATCCGGCGAAGAAGCGTCTTCGAGAGCTACAAGTGAAGCATAGGCTGGCTTATCCTGCAACACTTATGTTTATGTGGAACGGACAAAAGAAAACGTTCAAAGATGGAAAAAAGGCTGATAAGTTTCTGCAGGAGTCGACTTAGAGGAGTGCGAGACTTAATGTAACATTATGGAGAAATGTTTGTCAACTGAAAACTATAAGGTAACAAGCAATGGGCAGAACGGGGCTGCATGGGTTGTGCTGCCGTCGTACATCTAGTGTGTCTCACGGACCAAGTAAAGTTTTAGAGACTCAAGCTATAGTTAGTTGGGGATGGGTAAGAGGGGAGGGAGGGCAGGGGTAGTCGCTTAGCAACGTTGTTCTGGGTTGCAGTGTTCATTTTGTTCATGTTTGATTTTTCTAAGACAGCTAGTTGGAATGGGCCAGATGTGTTTTGTAATATTGAGTGCCATATATTTGAGTTGTGTAATGTTTTTGGCTTTGGGCAGATTCGTAAAGTGCACAAGGAGTGTCCCTTCACTTTTTTTTATTTTATTTTATTATTATTTTTATATAAAGAGATGAATAGGTATATTAAAATAATATCATGGAACATAAAAGGATGTGGGAACCCAGTTAAAAGGAGGAAGGTTCTGACATACTTAAAATCTAAAAATACAGATATAGCATTTATCCAGGAATCTCACATTGTAGGAGAGGAAGAGGCAAAAAAGATTAAAAGAGATTGGGTGGGCGCCGTCTTTCATATTCAAGCAAACAAAATGGTGTTTTGATCCTTATTAATAAAAATTTAAGCTTTGTGATGCTGAAAAAATATAATGATAAGGAAGGGCGCATTATATGTTTGGAAGCTTTAATTAACGGGGTTCGAACAATTTTGTGTAATATTTATGCACCTAATAAAGAGGAGCCAGATTTTTTCCATGGAATTAACAAGATAATAGGTGATCGTGAAGGGCAGGTTATATTGGCCAGGGAAATTTCAACCAGGTGATGGATGGGATAATTGACAAGAGCAACCCCAGGGGTAGGTCTTCACCCAGGGACAGAGAGGCTATTCATTTGCTGACGGAGGATCTGAGCCTAGTAGACATTTGGAGAATAGTTAAAGGAGTCATAACCTGCAATTTTCACTTTTCCACGAGAATCAATGTATGTTATGATCGACTAACGATTATACACTGGCCGGGAAGCCGATATTTAAAAGTGAAGCGTTTGTTTACCTCAGGGTAAATAAACCAGTGCGCGTGCACGCGCACTCAAATACGAGATTTTGATTTCAGCTCCCTCTTGACGTCATGAGGTAGTAGGATACCATATATGGACACCGCAGCAGGAAGCCCCCCCTTCCCCTCTCCCCCTCATATTCAGTTCAGTCGAGAAAGATGGAGAAACCGAGTGCACACCGGACTTGCTCTGTGGTTGATTGCCATAAAAACCAGTGGATGAAATTAATTTTTAATGACGCTGTCCCAACAACCCTTTCAACTGGCGTGCAGAGCCATATAGAGCGTCCACGACAGCCAAAACATCGCATTGATCTCGCGAGACAATAATGCCTTCAGAAATAAGGATAAAAGTAGGTCTGTGTTTATTTTTTTTCCACTTTTCTTTTTTAGAAGGGCCTGAAAGACTATAATACAGCAGTAGGTATCCAATGTAATACTAGGTTATGACTCCTTTAATCCTAGTTCAAGGGAATATACATTTTATTCTAATTGTCATAAAACATATTCAAGGATAGATTTCATCTTAATATCAAAGTCTCTGGTAGATGCAGTTGTAGGTTGTGAGATTGGAACCATTGCCATTAGTGATCATGCCACAGTAGAGTTACAAATCGATTTGAACACGGATAAAACAAAGAGGGGTCGCTGGAGGCTCAACACTATGTTGTTGCAAAATAAAATGTTTAGTGAAGAGTTAACAAAGGATCTGAATTTTTCTTTGAAATAAATATGGGTTCCACAGATAAAGTAGCCACAGTTTGGGAAGCGTCCAAAGCATATATAGGGGAAAGATAATTGCATATGCGACAAAATTTAAAAAAAGTAATTTAGGAAGAGAAAAAACTTTGGAAAAAGAAATACGTGAACTGGAGAAGGATTTGGCGAAACAATATTCAAATGATAAATACCAGACTATTTGTAAATTAAAATATCAGTTAAATGATGTTTATAATAAAAAGGCTGAATATGCCTTATTTAGGCTTAGAACTAAATTTTATGAAGGTGGTGAAAAGAATGGTAGATTATTAGCGAGACAACTGAAGCAGCAAGATAACCTAAACAATATATCAATGATTAAAAAAGATAACCAAGTGGTAACCTCATCAAAGGAAATAAATTCAAGTTTCAAATCATTCTATCAAGATTTGTATACTTCTGCTGGTGCGCTTAATGAGGAGGAGATGGAGACATTTTTCTCAGGTCTACAATTACCAACTCTCTCTAGTGAACAAAAAACAAGTCTGAATGCACCTATAACGGAAGAAGAGGTCAGAGCTGCTATTTCATCAATGAAAAATGGAAAGTCGCCAGGTTTGGATGGCTTCCCGATTGAATATTATAAGAAATATATTGATATTTTGGCTCCAGTCTTGCATAAAGTTTATCTTGAGGCACTAGAAATAGGCTCCTTACCAGGTACATTTAATGATGCACTAATCTCCCTTATTCCTAAAAAGGATAGGGATATTTCAGATCCAACGAATTACCGACCAGTAAGCCTTTTAGGAGTTGATTGTAAGATTCTGACTAAGGTTTTAGCCTCCCGCTTGGATAAGATATTGCCAGACATTATCAATGGGGATCAAGTTGGTTTTATTAAGAATAGGTGTTCGGGTGATAATATGAGAAGACTTATCCATCTTATACACAAAAGTAAATCTAGTCTAGATCCGGTGGCGGCCTTCTCCCTGGGTGCGGAGAAGGCCTTTGACCGGGTAGAATGGGGCTTTCTTAGGGCAGCCCTTTTAAGGTTCGGGATTGGGCCTGGATTTTGTAGCTGGGTGAAAACTATATATTCCTGTCCGAGGGCAGCAGTTTTGACAAATGGATTGATGTCAGACTTTTTCCATCTCTCACGTGGGACCCGTCAAGGGTGTTCTTTGTCCCCACTGCTCTTCACGATATTTCTGGAACCACTGGCTCTAGCTATTCGCGCTAATACAGATATCAGAGGTGTTCACGCAGGGGGTACGGAACACAAGCTGTTTCTGTATGCCGACGACATCTTAGCAGTGTTAACTGATCCCATGCAATCTTTACCGGCGTTGCTCTCATGTGTTGAGTCATTTTCAAGGTTGTCAGGTTATAAAATAAATTGGTACAAATCGGAAGGCATTCCGCTTTCAGCATCATGCCCTTCTAGGTATATTACTAAATTAAATTTCAAGTGTTTACCTTTAGGTATGAAGTACTTAGGAATATTATTAAACCCAAACTTAGAAGACATTATGCTTTCAAATATGGAACCTCTCCTCCTAAAAATAAAAACAAATCTGGATAAATGGGGAAAATTGAATCTTACATTATGGGGTAAAATTAATGTGATTAAAATGGTGGTGGCCCCGCAGTTCAATTATGTTTCCATGATGTTACCTGTAAGAATTCCTTCACATATATTTAGTCAATTTGAGAAGATAATTAAAGATTTTCTGTGGAACAAGAAGAAGCCAAGAGTTCATATAAAGAAAATGTGGGCCTCTAGAGACAATGGCTCTTCCAAATGTGAAACTGTATAATTTAGCATTTGAGATGTCAAGACTGGTCAAACACTGGACAGGGTTGGACTCTGAACTGAGCTGGATCAAGATTGAACAGGAACTAGTGAGCCCTTTCACGCCCATGGACATTCTCTCACAGGGATCAGCTAATAATGGACAGGACTTTCATCATAACCCAGTACTCATGTATTCTAAAGCTGTATGGGTAGAGGTACACAAGATTTGTGGAGCATCTCATTTAAGACAACCCTATGCCTCGTTATGGAACAACTCTGCTGCACAGATTGGGAAAAAAACTGTATATTGGAATGAATGGCTAGTCAAAGGCATACACAGGATAAGCGATCTTTATTCAGAGGGAGTGTTTATGTCCTTTGTTGAAATAACCCAAAAATATGGTCTGACTAGGAAAAATAATTTTTGGAAATATTTACAAATAAGGGATTGTATTACCAAAGCACAAATGCAGTGGTGGAGTTTTTAAAATTGTCTGGTACAGCACATAGAGAAGCTGTTTTCTACAAATTATTTAACAATTTAAAAAAAATATGTGAAAATTTGAGGACCATCTGGCAGAGAGATCTGAGTTGTGTCATTAGTAAAGAAGATTGGTGCAAAGTTCTGTCACATTCCAATAAATATATAAGAGAGGCCAGGGGTAAATTTACTCAGTACAAATTAATACATAAATGGTACTTCACTCCTTCTAAACTTAACAGAATGGGAATTATGCCTAATAATATATGCTGGAAATGCAGATCAGATCCAGGGACATTTCTGCATGCTATTTGGGAATGTGGGACAGTTTATCCCTTTTGGCAAAGAGTACTGGACAGTATAGGAAGGTGGATCGGCTTGACAATACCCATGTCACCAAGATTGTGCTTATTAGGGGATCAGTCTGTGTTACCAGGAGTTTTGAAATATGATTTTGTGGTTATAAAAGTGGGGGTGATTACAGCTGCTCGAGTGATTCTCAGTGTGTGGAAGGATCCATCTCCTCCAGAGTTTAACAGGTGGAAGGAAAATATGCTGAAAATTGTGTCATATGAAAAATTCTTGGCCAGGATTAATGATGATTTGGAGGGTTTTGACAAATCTCGGGGACGGGTTTTTGACTGAGATTGATGGATTTTTTATTGTTTAGTGCACTTCTCTTTTGTTAAGTCTATTATTTTTGTGGTGTTACATGTATAGGCACTTTATAATTTGATTTTATTGTACCTTCTTATTTTTGCATGTGTGTATGTCTGTAGTGATTATTGATAACAGGCCCAAAATGTAAATGTGAATTAATCATGTGTTTGGAAGCTGTTTTTTTTTTGGTTTTGGTTTTATTTAGTTAAAAAATGTTAAAAATAAATAAAGACCTCAATTATAAAAAAAAAAAAGAAGGGCAAAAGTCACTAGATCATGATTTTCAGTATGAATACAGAGTGTGAAATTAAGATCTTTCTGGCTTCTAAGCAGGAGGAGTGAGAAACGTCAGCACAGAGAAAACTGGCTTGTGAAACTGCATGTTTGTGAACATCTGGAGACTCATAGACCTGCTGTAGAGAGATGCAGTGTATCTGGGCTTGATGGAAAACTATTGTGTTCAGAAAACTATTTCACTAAAAGGTTATCTACAATTAATAATAAGAAGTGTGCACAAAACATGTTAATTATCAAGGTATGCTCCAGAATAACAGCACATACACTTAACCCTCTGGGGCGCCGGCGCGTTTTGCTGGATTTTCTTCACATAGTAGCACAATAGACTTAAATTCTGTCATTTATGGACATACAGAAAAAAAGAAATATGAAAAAAGAATCTGTGAGATGTCTACTTTTGTATGTGTCCAATTACAATCAAATCAAAACATTGTGCTTTTGTAAAATAAAGAAAATAAACAGGGTGTGCTTTCTGCCTCTCCCTCTCTGTGAACTTTTTTTTCTTGAGCACATCTATAAACTGAAACAAAATTCAGAGAATACTTGTCACACATTTATAAGCCATATATCTTTATAAACATTTAAGTGTGTACTTTTAAATGATCGGATTCAAACTGAAAACAAATATTCTCTGTTTAAGTTATTTGTATAAAACCAACAAGATGTCCAGTTTCTCAAACCCTTGCTCATTAGTTTTAATTTGACCACGCCCACATGCGCAAAAGAGATTGACATGCAAATCTCCACGTTAAGGAACGCGAACGTGCTCATTACCTCAAACACAAAGCACCAAACTTCATAAGTCTCTGCTTTTCGTCGAGTTTGGAAGACACGCCGTGAGCTTACATTGGATTTACCTCAGAAGAAGAAGAACGCGATTTGAAGACAAGAAAGATGTAAGGTAAGAAATTCTTAATTATATTAGTTAATGTTATTGTTGCATAAACTTCACATGGCAGTTGAACTGTTGCTACATATATGGTGAATATTATAATATTTAGACCCGTGTTTACTGTTAAATACTGTGTTTGTGGATATCTGCTCAAACGTAGATATGTATAATATGGTAACCATAATGTTTCATATTTTGGAGCGCGCTGTGCGTTTGAATGTTTCATATTCAAAACGCGCTGTGCGTTTGAAAAGCAAAATGCACCAAACATTAGGCTTCATGTTTTTACTCCAATCTGATTTCATAACAACATAACGAATGGAAACATTATATATGTGATAATCAATATATTTTTCTCTAGCGTAGTTGTTACTGAAGTGTTCCTTTTGAAAGATTTATAGGCTGCTATAGGGTATAGCACTGCGCGTAGCCTATGCCTACATGCACTACACTTGTAGTCAAGACCGCCTAAACCGAGAACAAGACACTACCAAGACCAGAGGGTATCGAGACCAAGACAAGACCAAGACCAAGTCAAGACCAAGACCAAGTCGAGACCAAGACCGAGACCAAGTCGAGACCGGAGGGAAAAAAATAGACTAGTGTTGAAGCTAAGCAATATGAATTCAAGAACAGCAGCATACTAGGGTTCAGCCGCAGTTTACATTCAATACATATTATATTGTATTACTTCAACTACACAGGCAGAACAATACAAAGACAGACCATGTCATGTGTGTGACTGTGAGCTCACTGTAAATGTTTTTGCAGGGTGAGATCAACTATGTATAGCAATTGCATGACGGCTGTTACTGCACTATTGGAGGATTGAGACTCCCTTAACTTTTGTGTACTGTTGAGGACTGACATGACTGGTACTGACTGGTTCATCTGAAAAAAACATCAAACACCTCCAACACCATCTTGCTCCTCCAACAACTGTCTAACGAATGAGAAATATGTAACCAATTGAAATTATACTTAATGTGTAGATGAAATCGTAACATCAAATTAAAGATACGCAATTATAAACTTGGATTAGGCCTAATGTTTAGTCAACACAACGGAGATATGCAGATGATATTTAAAAGACCATTTATTTAGTCTAACACCATCTTAAATAAAATACTGTAATCAAACAACACACACACACACACGCACACACACACACACACACACACACACACACACACACACACACACACACACACACAGAGAGAGATATCAAAGACACAAATTCATCTAAGCAAATGCCTGCCTATCTCTGCCGATTTCGGAGTCTCCAAATTAATCCATTCTGCAACTTTTAAATACATACGTTTAAAAACGAAATTATAGGCTTAAGTGCAGGATCCGAAAGTTGGTCGTTTTGTCGCTATGGTTACACACACACACACACACACACACACACACACACACACACACCGTTGGCGGTGCGCTGACTGCGCTCAAAGTCATCTGTCAGTTGTGCAGTTACCCAAAATCTCCTGAATGAAGTTAAAACCCATCATGTCACTGATATGTGTTTTTTAAATCAAGTGATCAAAGTGCTCGTTGCTGCTGCGATCAGTGGCGCGGATAAAGTGTTTTCTCGTATATTGGGCGCACACGCCGCACTGTCTTCACTTGGACGCACGCTTCAATCCGTTCCGTTGCGGATAATAATGTTGCATTATCGAACGTTGTGTCGTCGTGGATATTGTAGTAGCCTATTGTATTGCTAAATCCCCGACCACTATGTCGGTCTGAGACAGCGAGACCAAGACAAGACCGAGAGGTCCGAGACCAAGACAAGACCAAGACCAAAGACCGTCAAGGCCGTGACAAGACCGAGACCACGTAAAAGTGGTCTCGAGACCGGTCTCGAGACATACATCACTACAAGGCACAACAAACCTGGTGTTCATTATATATTGTTGGAAACATTTGTGTGTGTGTTCTGTGAATGTTAAAAAGCAATTTTAACCAGAAAAATCTAAAACGTATTCCCAAAATCGTGCAGCCCTATAGTTTCTCTTGATATCAGAATGGTCACAGGTTTTTTTTTTTTTTTTTTTTGACACTAAGGTGGTCAAAAAACTGGTCTTTGGATCATTGTTTTCAATAATGTGCTTTTTTGTCATTTGTTGTGTATCTTTGGATTATGTTGTGTTGTAAATAAATCCAAACAATCAAAAAGCCATTCTTTTTTTTTAATCCTTTAACTGTCTGAATTACATCATTACAAAAGTAACTAATTACCAGGGAAAATAACTATTGCGTTACTTAAAAAAAAAAAAAAAAAAAGTTTAAATATAAGAAATGTCTTGGATACCCCCAATGTGAAATGTTAAATGAATGAAATGGACACTAAATATAACATCTTATTATTATAAAACATTGTACACTAATCTACACTATTTTAATGTTGCTGTGGGACAATGTGAGAGACACCTATTAACTTAAATATTAAAATATTATCATTACTATAGTGGAACAACAAAACACAATAGATGGTTTAGAACTTTTAACATTTATTGCACAGACCACAACTGGCCAACAAAAAAAGTCTAAAAATCAATTATGCTTCTTAAGAAATGTACCAAAAATAAATAAATAGTAATAAATAAATAAAAATACATACACATACACTAGTGCATATAATTACAATTATAAAACTCAACTGGTAGACATACTGTATAGCCTACTTGAAGTATTTTCTTCCTCACAATAGTAAGTTTAGCAAAAAGTTCTCTCAATATAATACTGAACAATATACCAACATAAATAATAATAATAAAATATAATCTTTTGGGGGTTTATTTTTATAACCTACAGAGAACGTCGTCATCAGAGGTTATTTTAACCAAATTCTAGTCGTGTTTGCCGCACGTGTTCACAACCGGTCAAACAAAGATGTTTTCTTTGAACGTTACCTGCGGGTTATTTTGGAGTTTAAAAACGAAATAAAATCCTACAGAGATTATTCTAATGCTGAAATGTGTAATTTATTTATAAATAAAGCATTTATGCTGCTCGTACACACTCAGTCTCTCTCGCGCACTGCCGAGCGCTTTCTCGGACACACTCGGTCTCTCTCGCGCACTGTCGAGTGCTTTCTTGGACACACTCGGTCTCTCTCGCGCACTGCCGAGCGCTTTCTCGGACACACTCGGTCTCTCTCGCGCACTGTCGAGCGCTTTCTCGGACACACTCGGTCTCTCTCGCGCACTGTCGAGCGCGCTCGCGGCATTCGCCTCGCTTTTGTCCAGTCTCATAAACACACACACCAGAGAAAAAACTTTGCAGCTCCTATGGCTGAGAGGGAGCCTACTCGGATGAAAACCGCTTCAGTGAGCTTATAGTAACGCCGCATTTTATTGACAGTAACGGTAACGGCGTTGTAACGGAGGAAACAGTAATTAGTTTGATTACTCGTTACTGAAAAAAATAACGCCGTTAGTAACGCCGTTTATTTATAACGCCGTTATTCCCATCACTGATTACAAAATATATTTTACTCTAAATCTGCTAGAAAATTAAAGCCAAAAATCTAAACAAGTTGTGTTCAAAAACTTAGGTTGATATCTCAAAAAATGAGCTTTCAGTAAGATTTTATTTGGGCGCAGTACCAAACTTTTTCACTAGATGGACAGCCAGCTTCCTTACTGACCATATAAGGGCGCCTTCATTTTCATATATGGTTTGAGTGATCTGAACTATGTATTTCCATAATTTCATACAATTTATGAAGTATACATCCTATTCAGAAAAAGTATGGGTGTTTTGGCAGTATTTTATTTGATTTCAACCTCTAATAAACATAAAAAGAGCACATATGTGTGTTATAGCTATAGATATAGAGGATCTATAACATTTTTCTTTATATTCAAAACATATTCAGACCTTTTTTGCTCATGAAATTTAATTGGTGTTATCTTTTGAACTCTTGGCATAAAAACAAACTGAGGTTTCTACCAATCTTTCATGATTTTTCATGTTTATTTCTATTTCAAAATAAAGGCCTAAACACGTCTAATTAATATGAAATATTCTTGTTGCAGATTGATAAATTACTGCTCCTCTGTAATTTATTTAAAAAAAACAGCCACCAAATATGAAAACTAGAGATTGTAAGCTTTCAAATGATATATAGCTTTCAAATATTTAGCCTGCATATAGCTAATTTAGTTAATTATTTGATCCCGTCTCACCTCAGTGTCTTCAGTTGACAGTCTGGATCCTGCAGTAAATCATTGAGCTGCTTCATTCCTGATTGTCCAGGATCATTTCCTGTGAGATCCAGCTCTATCAGGTGTAAAGGGTTTGATCTCAGAGCTGAAGCCAGAGCTTTATAACCTTCTTCTGTCACACTGCAGTTAAAGATTCTAGAACAGAGAGGAAAATGTTCAGCTGATTAATCAGTTAAACCTGAACAATATAAATCTGAATGATCGCTCTTTCAGTCGCCTCTACAATAAGGAAGCCCCTCTTTCTGGTGGTCTACGGCACATTCAGTGGTGTTTCACTGGCGTATTGCATGGATAAGTGCAGCGATTCCCCCCCGGGTGCTTCAGCAGTTTCCCTAAAAGAGCAAAATTGATGTTGAGCATCTTTTTAAAGATGCCTTTCTGTCTGTGTGTTTCTGGATGCGGTTGTTCCCTGCCCTCATTTGATGGCCACGATCTCACATGTCTGGGCCAAGAGTGTGCTGAGATAGTGTTTGTGGATGGTTCATGTCCTCACTGTGAGAACAGGACCATGTTGACCTTGCGGTCGTGACTGTCCTTCCTTGTGAAGGCTAGAGTCTCTCTGCTGTTACCCAGCACTGCCTCTACACAAAGCAGAGCCGCCAATATGGTTAACACTCTAGGAGACCTGAGGCTCACAGTGGGAGTGTTTCCCCGCGGTCCTCCCGCTCCACTGGCCTGTCGTGTGCCGTCGAGCTGCCGGGTGATGGTGAGGGGTGTTTGATATTCAAATCAACAATGGAGTTTAAAAAATACGACTGATGGACCGACGATGAGGTTCAGGCTTTATTAAGCTTATATGAGGAGGACGAAATCCAGTGGGAACTGGAAAGTCACACACAGTCCTACATCACCGGACTAATTTGCCTAATCTTCACGGTACTTTAGACTGAGATGGAAACACAGACAGCAACAGGTCTGGGGGAAAAAGATCCTGGGACAGATTGTTCTGGGTAATTTCGGTGGAAACGCGGCTTTAGATGATCATCTTCTTGAAGAGCTACAGCAGCATTTAGTTTCCAATAGTCTGTTTTAAAACCCAGTCACACTAGGTCTGTGTGCTGGAAGACACTGTTTCTTCTCTTTAATTTTTAACTATTTATTTGACATCTCTCTTCTTTATTCTCTGTTGAAAAGGCAGATTTCTGCATGTACACAATCAGTACATTGTATCAAATGCTGGAAATTAAACAATTATTAACTAGATAAAAACACATAAAAATGTGAGCAATAGGGAAAACCCAGAAGTGCACTGCTATAAACAATGAAACATAAGCCCTGCTGTCTTCAAATAAATAAACTTCAGTCACACTGTAATTGCTGTACAGTATAATGATACTAACTGTAGTTTCTCCAGCTTGAATTGTGGGTTCATCAGTAGATCACTGAGGTTTTTCACTCCTGAGTCTCCTAGTTTATTCCAGCTCAGGTTCAGCTCTCTCAGGTGTGACGGGTTTGATTTCAGAGCTGAAGTCACATCAGAACAACCTTCATCTGTCATATCACAGCGGATTAAACTACATTAGCAGAGAGAGAAGAAGAAAATAAGACAGAAGAAAAGAAAACTCTTTATTCTGTAAAGTCACATCATCTTCATAAGCAAATAAAACAGACAGAGGAAGAGAGATCTTCATCTTTATTTCACCAGATCACAAAATACTAAGTTTGCACAAATACAATGTTAAAGTGTTTTAGTTTAAACTGTTGAGGTGATTTTCAGCATTTTGATTATTGTATGTGAATGTGACTGACCTCAATCTCTCCAGTTTACAGTGTGAATCCTTCAGTACGTCACATAAGTGCTTCACTCCTGTGTTTCCTAATTCATTCAAGCTCAGGTTCAGCTCTCTCAGGTGTGACGGGTTTGATTTCAGAGCTGAAGTCAGGATGAGACTCTGTTTCTCTGTAATACTGCATCTATTCAGACTGAAGACAGAAAAAGAAAATGACTCAGATCTATGATGATCAACTAACGTGCTGACAAATAAAAAGGGATATCAAGGTAAAGGTAACATGGAGAAAGACTACACATTGTTCATTTAAATATACTACCAACATTGGTAAGCGTTGATCTATTTATGTTAGTATACACATTAATTTCATTTAATCTTTAAGGTTATTTCATGTCAATGTTACCCTTGGTTTGCTCACTGGGTCAAATGTGTTTATGATGGTTGATTTCAGACACATTGTCTACTTGCTAAAACTTTACAGTAAGGTTTCATTTGTTAACATTAACTACATTAGTTAAAGTGAACCAATGATGGACAATACTATTCAGCATTTAATAACCTTAAGTTTAAACATTTACTAATACATTTTTAAATTCAAAAGTTTTCTGTAAACATTAGCAAATCCCCTGTGAACTAACATGAAGAAAGAATAATTGTATAAACTAATATGATCAGATTAAAGCTGCATTCAGTAACTTCGGGATTTCTTCGCTGTATTCTCGCTTTTTGCTCGCAGGTTTCTCTCGAGAGCTCCCCCCACAGCTTCGGAATAGATATTTGACAACACTGTTGTAAAAACTCGTTGGCTATTCTCAGACACCAGGGGTCCGTTCTTCGTACGTCGCTCACTCTCTTAGCTGGATTTGATTGTTGGCGATTTGGCATGATCTTGGATTGTTTGGTTCTTCAACGCTCATCCTGGACTTGCTGTCATAGCAACATGTGTGCAAAATTAAACCTGCTCGGGAGCAGGCTTATTTCATGTTAACAGGATTAGATCCCGGCTTCATGATACGGGAAGTCCAGCGCAGCGCGATAGTGCACTTTCTTTCGATATATATTTTTTCTCGTGATTCGTGAGATTGTCGTTTTTTGTCGCTTTTATGTTTAAAAAACAGTTTTAGTTTTTTTGGGGGGGGGGGCATTTCCAAGCCACCCAATGTTGTAGGCTAAAGCAGTTTTTTTTTTTTTTTTTTTTTTTAGGCTATCATGATTTTTTATGAAGATCATACAATCATGACCATGCCGATTACAGATATGTCACTCAGGCTTCACTAACGTGATTAGACTATAGGCTACCATAGACTGCCATCAAGGCCTCAATGAAGGGGATTATGTGAACAGAAAGGGGGTTCACAATGTAAATGTGCAGCCCAGTTACTATTGTGATTCTAAATATTCCAGATTAGTAATATTATATATAAAAAAAAAAAAGGCAGTTGACTAAAATCTTCCATATCACAAATGTGAAAGCAAAATGGCCAGGATCTGTGCATGACTGAAGAATTTTCAGAGATTCACATTTATGCACATTATTTGAAAGTGGTAAGAAAAGTTCCACAATTAAATATCAAGCTCACTGTATTACATACACTTATGCTGATCCTAACAGAACTGCATTTTTTCATAGGTGATTATGACATGTTCCTGCCTGCAGACAGGTGTTTTATGACCCCATTCCCTGACCCAAACCAGTTACAATGCAGCTAGCCAGACACACAAGGGCACACAATGAAATGAACTTTGGCTAACTAAAGGGAAGATTTCAGTGTCTGAAAAGTCTGAGGGGTTGCACACCTGACAGGGCCTGTGACATTGTTGCATGTGCCATATTACACAACATTGCCAAAAAAAAAAAAAAAACTTTTCATTAAATGTTTAATAAAAGACACATATGCTTAGTTCCCTGAGTTTTATTTCAATTGATCTTTGTAAAGAAAAGCCAGTGGTCAAGTGCCTGCAACAAGTGATATTAGACACATGCCTCATGCAACAAATATAAAGGAAAAGTTGGCTATCCACTGCCCACCTGTAGGCCTATGTCTCCTCTGTCTGTGCAGACTCTTCTGTAGGCCTTTCTGTAGATGTGGAATCCTGCAACTTATATTGCAGCCATAAAGCATACAAGTATAAATTAAGGAAAGTTATTAATGCACTTGCAGGCTAGTTCCTCCATATGACAGTTATCTGAGAGGGTTTATTCACTGTCCAGTGCAATGGAAACAAATGGACATTACAAAGTCTTATACTTTCTTTCCTTTGGAAAGTTAGAAAATGTCCACTTACTGCACATATTTCAGCCACCACTTTCTTGGGAACAGATACAAGTGTGTATTATGTAAAAGTGCACAAAAGAGGAAAACACAATGTCATTACAATGAACTACACTCGGTAAAAATGTGATCAATAACTCGTGGCAAAATATTTTTACATTAACATAAGTTTATCAGTTTTCACTTTCACAAGTCAAAGCAATTCATCATTATTCAAGATTTAACAGTTGAAATGACTATACAGCCTTAATTTAATGCAGCAAAAACAATTTTACAGTGTAGGCTACTAAGATCTTTTCATTTTTTTTTCCTCAGCCTTTTTCTTGGTTGCTTTTATAAACAGACATTTTATTTAACAGTGCCTTTTATAAAAGAGACTATAATATTACAAAAAATTACCATTATGTAGAATATTTTTGTACTTCACTTTTATTTGTTCCCATGTTCTAGTGTGGTGACTGACATTACAATGCACAAAGTAATTATGCAATTATTAAAATACAAAAATATAGGATAATAAGTGATAAAAACATCTAACATGGCCACTTCTAACGGATTTAAATTGTCTGCTACTTTTTGCCAGCCCTCTCTCCTGGCTTTTGCAGACTTTGAGGTGTTCCCTGGCGTTTTAATTAAACATTAAAATTCCGAATAAACTTCGACTATTAGTTCTTGCTCTGCTGAGGAGAAAAACTGAGCGCGCTCTTTGGCCACGCTGAGCAGCCAATAGCAGCGTTGCTGATCAATGTTTCTACTATCGATACATATCTCCTTTTAACCAGCGCATGAACGCGCAATTATCTCAGATAACTCAATCCAGCGATACTAATCATATCCGGCAAGTGTGTTCGAAGAACCGAGTTAGCCAGATCATGATTCGCACGATGATATCATCTTGGATGTGTCATTTGATCTCGGATGTAATAAGCAACGTACGAAGAACGGGTCCCAGAGGCTAGCAGATCAACGACATCAAAGCAGATGGGATATTCTTTAAAACGTCTTCTTCATTCGGGTTCGAACAGCGTGAGGGAGCGCAATAATGAGGGCATTTTAGCAGATTTCTTTTGGCCGTAAAGCAGTTGTTTACATCGCGAGACCTGATATCACGCGATACTTCCTGACGCGGCGGCCCGCCGCCCCAAAGTTGCAAGTGCGTATTTTCCGCTCACGGGCACCAGGGGGGTGCGAAACGACCACCATTCAACCCGAAATAAGTAATATAACCATTACAATGACTCCGAAGCTGTTCAGTTAAGGTAAAAAAAAGTTACTTAGTTCACCTTTAAGGAATAAAAGTATTTCCTTAAGCAGAAGACAATCAAACAAGTTTTGTAAAGGTAGTTCATCTGCTTTAGTGCTGCACCGTAAGGCAGTGTCAGTGTATTTTATGGATGGCTCAGCTAGACAGGCCAATAAGAGACTATTAACTACTATTATTCCTTTTTATTATACTAATGTCTAATTAAAATGTCTACAAATGTATAAAACTGATCAGAGATCAGGTGAAACCCAAAGACACTTGTTCAATCTCAGTGAATCTGCATGATTTATGGGTTCACAGAGATTGTCGCCCCCCCAGTGGTGAACCATTGACATTTCCAAACGTTTCGAAACGGTTATGATGTAACAAAGAACCGTTTTACTGAAATCACGTGACTTTGGCAGTTTGATACACACTCCGAACCACTGATTCAAAACAAAAGATTCGTAAAGGTTTCATAGCTTCATGAAGCATGTTTCGAAAGCTCCCATCACTAGCGTTCAGTCAACTTACCTTCAGTGGATCTTATTACAGGCAGATACTGATCACAGACTTTTAAAATGCACTTATTTAAATTTTTACAAGTTACAGTATATGTTGCACCAAAATTAGATATTTGTGAAATACAAAGATTAAATTGAAAGCAGTTATAAACAGTTCTGATCCTGATGTCAGAAAAAAAAAACATTGTTCTACAGTAACTGAAATAATTATTGACCCATGATCAAACTGTCTGTCCTGATCAAATATTTAAAGCTTGATATCACGTTTTAATTGTGTTTTTAATTGGCTGTTTATTTTTATTACTTTAAATTGTTGTGTGCTCTGTGTGACGCTGAGGGAAAAACTGCTTAAAAGTAATATTATAAATAAATGAGCAATACTCACGTCAGTGTGTTGAGTTGACAGTGTTCATCTTGCAGTAGAGCAGCGATCTGATTCACTCGTGTGTCTCCTAGTTCATGTTCACTCAGATTCAGCTCTCTCTGGAGTAACGGGTTTTCACCCACAACTCTATTCACATACTGACAGGCTTCCTCTGCAGCAGGACTCACAAACCTGCAGAAGAGGCAATTCAGTTCTCAACTAAATGTCCATTGCATTACAAAAATGATGGATATGATAAAAAACTTCATTATTGTTTTAAAGACAAGCTTAAGTTAGTTATTTAGATGTCAAATTTTTCTTTAAACATTTAAATACACAAATAAATATATATTTAAAAGAAACTAGAAATGTTTCTATTGAAAAGAAACTAGAAATTTTTCTTTAAACATTTAAATATACAAATAAATACATATTTAAAAGAAACTAGAGCGACACTCAGTCATAGTCAAAGCAAACTCATAAGAACAGAAACGTCTCACAGAGCAGAAGGGCAAAAGCACACTAGATCATGATTTTCAGTATGAATACAGAGTGTGAAATTAAGATATTTCTGGCTTTTAAGCAGGAGGAGTGAAAAACGTCAGCACAGAGAAAACTGGCTTGTGAAACTGCATGTTTGTGAACATCTTGAGACTCATAGACCTGCTGTAGAGAGATGCAGTGAATCTGGGCTTGATGGAAAACTATTGTGTTTAGAAAACTATTTCACTAAAAGGTTATCTACGATTAATAATAAGACGTGTGCACAAAACATGTTAATTATCAAGGTATACTCCAGAATAACAGCACATACACTTAATGTACCATAAAAATAAAATAAAAAGTCTATTTGACCTTTAGCTCGAATCACAACTAACCTGTGTTGATGATTATGATCATCATGACAGAACCTGCAGATTTGATCTGATCTGATCTGATCTTGATCATTTTGATGCAACAAATTGTCCAGCTTATTATATAACTAAAATAATATTAGTTATGAATATTTAGCCTGCATATAGCCAATTTAGTTAATTATTTGATCCCGTCTCACCTCAGTGTCTTCAGTTGACAGTCTGGATCCTGCAGTAAATCACTGAGCTCCTTCACTCCTGATTGTCCAGGATCATTTCCTGTGAGATCCAGCTCTATCAGGTGTGAAGGGTTTGATCTCAGAGCTGACGCCAGAGCTTTATAACCTTCTTCTGTCACACTGCAGTTAGAGAGTCTAGAACAGAGAGGAAAATGTTCAGCTGATTAATCAGTTATACCTGAACAATATAAATCTGAATGATCGCTCTTCCAGTCGCCTCTACAATAAGGAAGCCCCTCTTTCTGGTGGTCTACGGCACATTCAGTGGTGTTTCACTGGCGTATTGCATGGATAAGTGAAGCGATTCCCCCCCGGGCGCTTCAGCATAAAGAGCAGTTTCCCTAAAAGAGCAAAATTGATGTTGAGTGCTGTCTCTCTGCTGTTACCCAGCACTGCCTCTACACAAAGCAGAGCCGGCAATACCGTTAACACTGTAGGAGACTTGAGGCTCACAGTGGGAGTGTTTCCCCGCGGTCCTCCCGCTCCACTGGCCTGTCGTGTGCCGTTGAGCTGCCGGGTGATGGTGAGGGGTGTTTGATATTAAAATCAACTATGGAGTTTAAAAAATACGACAGATGGACCGACGATGAGGTTCAGGCTTTATTAAGCTTATATGAGGAGGACGAAATCCAGTGGGAACTGGAAAGTCACACACAGTCCTACATCACCGGACTAATTTGCCTAATCTTCACAGTATTTTAGTCTGTGATGGAAACACAGACAGCAACAGGTCTGGGGGAAAAAGATCCTGGGACAGATTGTCCTGGGTAATTTCGGTGGAAACACAGCTTTAGATGATCATCTTATTGAAGAGCTACAGCAGCATTTAGTTTCCAATAGTCTGTTTTAAAACCCAGTCACACTAGTTCTGTGTGCTGGAAGACACTGTTTCTTCTCTTTCATTTTTAACTATTTATTTGACATCTCTCTTCTTTATTCTCTGTTGAAAAGGCAGATTTCTGCATGTACACAATCAGTACATTGTATCAAATGCTGGAAATTAAACAATTACTAACTAGATAAAAAACACAATAGGGAAGCAATAGGGAAAACCCAGAAAGTGCACTGCTATAAAAAATGAAACATAAGCCCTGCTGTCTTCAAATAAATAAACTTCAGTCACACTGTAAGTGCTGTACAGTATAACGATACTAACTGTAGTTTCTCCAGCTTGAATTGTGGGTTCATCAGTAGATCACTGAGGTTTTTCACTCCAGAGTATCCTAGTGTATTCCAGCTCAGGTCCAGCTCTCTCAGGTGTGACGGGTTTGATCTCAGAGCTGAAGTCAGGATGAGACTCTGTTTCTCTGTAATTCTGCATCCACTCAGACTGAAGACAGAAAGAGAAAATGACTCAGATCTATGATGATCAACTAACGTGTTTAGCTTCATCCAGCAGACTTTTGCTGACAAATAAACAGGGATATCAAGGTAAAGGTCACATGGAGAAAGACTACACATTGTTCATTTAAATATACTACCAACATTGTAACAATAAAAAGGTTGAAAGCGTTGATCTATTTATGTTAGTATACACATTAATTTCATTTAATCTTTAAGGTTCTTTCATGTCAATGTTTCCCTTGGTTTGCTCACTGGGTCAAATGTGTTTATGTCGGTTGTTTTCAGACACATTGTCTACTTGCTAAAACTTTACAGTAAGGGTTCATTTGTTAACATTAACTACATTAGTTAACATGAACCAATGATGGACAATAATATATAGCAATTAATAACTTTAAGTTTCAACATTTACTAATACATTTTTAAATACAAAAGTTTTCTATTAATATTAGCAAATCCTCTGTGGACTAACATGAACAAAGAATAATTGTATAAACTAACATGATCAGATTAAGGAATAAAAGTATTTCCTTAAGCAGAAGACAATCAAACAAGTTTTGTAAAAGCTAGTTCATCTGCTTTAGTGCTGCACCATGAGGCAGTGTCAGTGTATTTTATGGATAGCTCAGCTAAACAGGCCAATAAGAGACTATTAAATACTATTATTCCTTTTAATTATACTAATGTCTAATTAAAACATCCACAAATGTATAAACTGATCAGAGATCAGGTAAAACCCACAAACCCTTGTTCAATCTCAGGGGTTCATGGGTTCACAGAGATCATTGCCCCCCAGTGGTGAACTATTGACATTTCCAAACGTTTGGAAACAGTTATGACATAACAAAGCCTCATTTACTGAAATCATGTGACTTTGGCAGTTTGATACACACTCCGAACCACTGATTCGAAACAAAAGATTCGCAAAGGTTTCATAGCTTCATGAAGTGTGTTTTGAAAGCGCCCATCACTAGCATTCAGTCAACTTACCTTATGTGGATCTTATTACAGGCAGATACTGATCACAGATTTTTAAAATGCACTTGTTAAATTTTTACAAGTTACAGTATATACTGCACCAAACATTTTGTGAAATACAAACATTGAATTGAAAGCAGTGTAGCGACAATGACTTTGTTATGGGGATTTATTAGCTCAAATGAAGGGTAATATTCATAAGATATGAATATGTATATGCCGCATACACAAATTAAATTATCCCACATAGGGAATAGGTCAAACCTCACCTTATATTAATAATTAACACGATTACTCGTAGTAACTATTAATATAGGTAGGTAGAATTATAATTTTAATTAGGGGAAATTTAGGTAGAAGTTAGTGTTCATTTATCATACAAACTATCCGTCCGGCAGACAGTATACAATTTCTGAACAGAAACCTATCGGTCTGTAACACCGACAAATAACCTTCCTGTGGCCACAAGGAACGATATTTTCGTGTTTTAGACAATTTAGATATTTTAATAGTAAAATAAAAGTAGAGCTGTAACTGATCACACTTTCAGGGACTTCAGTAATGGAACAATATGAGACAGATTCAATTCAAAAGATTATAGAATTTAATAAAACAAACTAAAGATTACATGTACTATTTCAATCACGCAGAGTAAATATGCTTAAAAACAAACAATATAAAACAATCGCAATAAGAAATAAAAGGAGGAATATGAGAGAGAGAGAGTTAGAGAGAGAGAGAGTGAGAGAGATTTGTAGAGTTAGAGTATTTAAGTGTGAGAGAGAGATTGAGAGCGTGTGTGGGTGTGTGTGTGTGTGTGTGTGTGTGTGTGTGTGGGTGAGAGAGTATGTGTGTGTGTAAAAGAGTATGCAGAGAATAGAATTAGAGACAAAGGATCAGGTAGACATTTCAAACAGTTTCTTCACAAAGAGACCCCAAACACTTTAGTAATTTCTAGACACACTTAACACAGCAGTTCTTTCCAGATTGCGAATTTAAAAATGTATGTTACTTTACTTTGGAGATATAGCCCTCTTTGTGCGTCTGTGTGGAAGGATGCTAGAAGCCACGTGGTCAAAGAGTCTTCAAGGCGGAGTTCAGGTGATGGTAACTCGGCTGCAGAGCGTGCGCAAACTTAGCTAAAAGATGATTTAGTCTTAAGTTGGTTTCGTTGGTATTTAAGGAAAATATCAAACTGAGGTAGATTATCAAGAAAAGAAAGACTTAGAATAAAACGAAATTAGAAAGTAAACGAAGGTTCCGTGGAGGAAGGGGTGTGTCTCTCTCTCTGGCGAACTGCAAGGAAGAGAGAGATGGCACCGTGTTTTGAAGGAGCTAAACCCACGCCTCCTCACGTGCATGACCCAATCATTTGGGAGGACGTGTTTCGGCCACCTCCTTTCGTTTTGCAAAGTACACGCCCCTTCAGACTATGTACTGAAGAAATAAACTCTTTCATAAACATTTATAAACTGGTATTAATGAAAGAAGGCATACTTTTATACTTTGAGTTAAGAATTCAAAACCGTTGGGTTCTCTGGAACACAACGATACCACGGATGGGGATTCTGTTAGTTAATAACAAGGTAGAAGCCATTTGCTCTGAATGTCGCAGTTCAAGAGAATAGAGGGTGTTTGTGAATGAGGATTCCAGTAATTTAATCAAGTCCCAGAGACTAAAAGGGGGTTGATCACAGGAGGATTTTGAATAATTTAATCACATGCAGAACTGATCATCTGCTTTGCGTTACAGCAGTTATGAACAGTTCTGATCCTGATGTCAGAAAAAAAAAAACATTGTTCTGCCTCTACAGTAACTGCAATAATTATTGACCCATGATCAAACTGTCTGTCTTAATCAAATATTTAAAGATTGTTATTATATGGCTTGGTTGAATTCTAATGTAGAATGCAGTCGGTTATTTCTTGATAACACACTGCTGCTAAGTACAACACACCGTTGCCATGAAAAACAGAGCATTGCTATGGACGCAGGATTCTAACCGTAGAGACGGAATGGACTATTTTCTTTAGCGGAAGCAATACAATAGTTTTTAAATCAATAAACTCCTTTTTAAATCAATATTTTGTGTCAAATTATTGATTTATTTGGTCGGTAGCCATGTAATAAGCGGGATAATGTAGAGCGAGGCGGTTGTTATAGTGAATACAACCCCTTCAGGCTGATTCAAGCTCCGCTTCGCGTCGGGGTCCCGATCAGCCTGTCGGGGTTGTATTCGCTATAACAACCGTCTCGCTCTACATTATCCCTAACATATCACGTTTTAATTGTGTTTTTAATTTGCTGTTTAATTGTATTTCTTTAAATAGTTGTGTGCTCTGTGTGACGCTGGGTGAAAAAATGCAAACTGTCTGTCTGGAAATATTATCATCAGCTAACATTACAATTAAAAGTAAAGTATATTATAAATAAATGAGCAATACTCACGTCAGTGTGTTGAGTTGACAGTGTTTATCCTGCAGTAGAGTAGCGATCTGATTCACTCGTGTGTCTCCTAGTTCATGTTCACTCAGATTCAGCTTTCTCTGGAGTAACGGGTTTATACCCACAACTCTATTCACATACTGACAGGCTTCCTCTGCATCAGGACTCAAAAACCTGCAGAAGAGTCAGTTCAGTTCTCAACTAAATGTCCAGCTTATTATATAACTAAAATAATATATTAGTTATGAATATTTAGCCTGCATATAGCTAATTTAGTTAATTATTTGATTCCGTCTCACCTCAGTGTCTTCAGTTGATAGTCTGGATCCTGCAGTAAATCATTGAGCTGCTTCACTCCTGATTGTCCAGGATAATTTCCTGTGAGATCCAGCTCTATCAGGTGTGAAGGGTTTGATCTCAGAGCTGAAGCCAGAGCTTTATAACCTTCTTCTGTCACACTGCAGTTAGAGAGTCTAGAACAGAGAGGAAAACGTTCAACTGATTAATCAGTTAAACCTGAACAATATAAATCCTTAACCCTCTGAGGTCGGCAAACGCGCCAGCGCGTTTTGCTGGATTTCCTCCACATTGTAGCACTATAAAGGCAAGGCAAGGCAAGTTTATTTATATAGCACATTTCATACACAATGGCAATTTAAAGTGCTTTACATAGAAGAAATGAAAATAACAAAATAAAATACAGTACAAACAGTCGGACGAACATTGGCACAGTGCTCATTTAGTAAATGCATAGTTAAACAGATGTGTTTTGAGTCTGGATTTGAATGTGACTACAGTAGGAGCACATCTGATCTCCTCTGGAAGCTGGTTCCAGCTGCGGCTGGCATAATAGCTAAAAGCGGACTCGCCATGCTTAGAGTGAACCCTTGGTATTTCAAGCTGATATGATCCTAATGATCTGAGTGATCTGTTGGGTTTATATTCAGTGAGCATATCTGCAATGTATTGAGGTCCTAGGCCATTGAATGATTTATATACCAGTAATAATACTTTAAAATCAATCCTAAATTTAACTGGGAGCCAGTGTAAAGACCTGAGGACTGGTGTGATATGTTCATATTTTCTGGTTCTGCTCAGGAGCCTGGCGGCAGCGTTCTGTATGAGCTGCAATTGTCTTATGGTCTTTTTGGGAAGTCCAGTGAGGAGTCCATTACAATAATCCACCCTGCTGGTGATGAAAGCATGCACAAGTTTCTCTAAGTCTTGTCTGGAAACAAAGCATCTAATTCTTGCAATTACTAATTACTAATAAACTTAAATTACTCCATCATTTATGGTCATACAGAAAAAAGAAATATATAAAAAAGAATCTGTGATATTTCTACTTTTGTATGTGTCCACTTACAATCAAATCAAAACATTGTGCTTTTGTAAAATAAAGAAAATAAACAGGGTGTGTGTTCTGCCTCTCCGTCGCGGCGAACTTTTTTTTCTTGAGCATGTCTATAAACTGAAACAAAACTCAGCGAATACTTGTCACACATTTATGAGCCATATACCTTTATAAACATTTAAGTGTGTACTTTTAAATGATCGGATTCAAACTGAAAACAAATATTCTCTGTGTAAGTAATTTGTATAAAACCAACAAGATGTCCAGGTTCTCAAACGCTTCCTAATTATTTTTTTATTTACCACGCCCACTCGCGCAAAAGAGATTCACATGCAAATCTCCACATGGAACGCGATTGCGCTCATTAGGCCTATCTCAAAAACAAAACACCAAAACACTTCACAAGTCTCTGCTTTAAGACGTGCCTGAGCTTACATTGGATTTACATCAGCAGAAGAAGAACGCGATTTGAAGACAAGAAAGGTGTAAGGTAATAAATTCTTACATATTAGTTTGCTGTTGTTGCATAAATTTCACATTGCAGTTGAACTGTTGCTAGATATATGGTGAATATTATAATGTTTAGACCCGTGTTTACTGTTACTGTGTTTGTGGATATCTGCTCAAACGTAGATATGTATATGGTAACCATAATGCTTTATATTTGAGCGCGATCGCGTTTGAATGTATCATATTTTGGATCAAGATCGCGTTTGAATGTATCATATTTTGCAGCGCAATCGCGTTTCAATGTATCATATTTTGCAGCGCGATCGCGTTTGAATGTATCATATTTTGCAGCGCAATCGCGTTTGAATGTATCATATTTTGCAGCGCGATCGCGTTTGAAAGCATCATATTTTGCAGCGCGATCGCGTTTGAAAAGCAAAAGGCTTCATGTTTTTACTATTATCTCAATTCATATCATCATAACGAATGGAAACATTTGAAGTAACATGATAATCAATATATTTTTCTCTAGCTTAGTTGTTACTGAAATCTTTCGGAAGATTTATACTGCTATTGGTTATTGTTATTATTATTTTATCCAGCACTGCGCATAGCTTATGCCTACAAGGCACAACAAACCTTCATTATATTATTGTTGGAAACATTTGTGTGTGTGTGTGTGTGTGTGTATTCTGTGAATTTTAAAAAGCAATTTTAACCAGAAAAATCTAAAATTTATTCCCAAAATCGTGCATGCCTTTCTCTTGATATCAGTATGTTCACTTTTTTTTTTCAGGGCCCAGATGCCACTGAGGACTTCAACATTCACATGAGTCTCTGTACATGAACATGGTAAAGTGAAAATCAAACACCTTGGAAATGAAAGGTATGTACAATGTTTTTAGGAATGGCACAAAGGTCTCTGTCTTTGGATAATTGTTTTCAATAAGTGTTTTTTTGTTGTGTATCTTTGGATTATGTTGTGTTGTAAATAAATCCAAACAATTTAAAAGCCATTCTTTTTTAAATCTCCTCATTTACAGTATTGTGCAAGGTTGCTCAGAATGGCAGGGCCTGATAGCTCCTAATAGGGCCGTTAGGGGAGGGTCTTTGTCTTTCTCAGGTGTGAAAAGCTTACATATTAATGAGCTCCGCATAAAGCTTTTTCACACAAAACACATCGTAAAATTTTTAAATCAATATATTGTCTTATCTGAATGAGCAGTCGGGGTGATTTTCACATAGTTTTAGAGCAAATATTCTAGGCTACGTGATACAATTTTCAAAAGTCTTGTGAAGAAATAATCAGTATGGGTTTCATGGCCTTATTTCAGTGAGAATTTTTTTTTGTATTTTCACAAACCACGCATAAATGTCATTATCTCAAAACTAAAAACTTTTATATACATGCTGCTGATATATTATTGTAGCAGAGTTTGTGCTGAATACAGTGTAATTAGACTTTAGCCATGAAAATGTCACAAGTAACAGAAATAAGCACAAATGTCAGAGCATGTCAGAACACCTCCAGGGCCCAGAAAACAGCTCAGACCTCAGAGGGTTAAACTGAATTTTATTTTATTTTTAGAAATGTATCTTTGTACAAATGTATTGAAAGTCAGTTGCAAAAACTGACAATCTAATATGGAGGCAAACAAAAGGCTTAGAGAACTTTTTTCACGGTTGTTAGATCTGCTGTCTCTCTCTCGTCTTGTGTGTGTGTGTGCGTACTGATTGTTTGTGTGGACGTTGCTGCTGATTGTTTGATTCCCTCATCAGCGCCAGCTGTATTCCATCAGACAGCCTATTTGATGCCTTGTCTTTCGTCTTGTGTTTGTCAGATCGTTGTTGGAGCTTCCCCGTGTTGTTTCCTGTTCCTGTTCTCCTCGTGTGTTCTCCATTCTGATTTTGGGATTATCGTGTTGTGCTGTTTCATGTTCCAGTCTCGTTTATGGATTCTACACTTTGATCATCACTCATCACTTTGGAGATTTCAACACTCACTTCACCACTCAGCTGTCCGGGGTTGCCCATTGTTGTGGGATCTGTGAATTCTAATAGGTGTTCCGAACGTACATACACACTCCCAGACACATATGCACGCACACACACACACATAAACGTCTAAAGCGCAAAGGACGGAAAGGACGCAAGAATGACCATACATGGGAAACGGAGCTGTCATCACAAGATCCAGCTGATGCAAAAGACTGTTAATGTCGCAAGACTTTGGTTGTGAACGGCCAAGTATGCAGCTCAGTCAGCTCAGTCATGAGACTGAGTTCCTCTGGAAAAACCCAAGCTGTATTGAAACAATGTAACCCAGTTCCGTATAAATATGACTGCATTTTATTGTTAGGGGCTGCATTTTTGATTTTGGTGTCGAATGCATACCTAGAGAGGAATCAAACCTCTTCTAGTATTATCCTGGCTGAATTTCTTTTTGGTTTGAACTGCTCTGCTGTATTGATGTAACTTGGTAAACCTCGGATGAGAACAAGTTCATATTTACTCGATTTGCTTGAACTGCTGATAAGGTAATTAGTTTTTGTAATTATTCACTCATACAGGACTGCCCTGTTGAGATTGAATAAGCTGAAGTTTTATATCCTGTAACATTTTCTTTTTGATTTGCTACAAGTATTGATTTTTGTATTAACAGTGTTTTAATCTTTTGTATAAATACATTTTTATTTCTAAAGACAATCACTGTGAAGTCTTACTTCAGCTTTTACAAACAGTTCTAATAGCAATAGACAGAGCAATACATTAATCCTTTATCATCGAAGATATACAAGGGTTCCAAGAGCGATTCAGCTGGAAGGTAAGCATGCTTTTAATTCATATGTCTAGTTAGTAATGTTTATTATTGTTTCCTTGGGAGTGTAGGGACTACACTTAGATTTACTGGTATAAATGATAACAAGCAAGTTGAGGGAGTAATTTCCTATTCTGACCTGACAGCAAAAGATCACCTAGACACATTGATACTAGGGGTTAATCAGGAACGTGAGAGCAATACCAGATCTCACCACATGGGGGCTCGTCCGGGATTGGGTCAATTTCTAATTGCCCAATAATACCCAAAAGAACCTAAGGGAATAATAGTTTAAATACTAAGACAACGGCTAAATCCAAATGCAAAATAATGTCTCCATAGTGCTTTGAGGAAGTTACAGGAACAGATACTTCCTCCTAACCATAGAAAGTATCACGGGGACGCCTGAGATAAAGTTCTATGGTTAGGCACGACAGAGGTAACAAGAGATCTCGAGGGCAGCGCTGTGGGACCATAGAGTACCCATTTAGAAACCTCATATAAAGAGATAGTTACCAAAATCCTCAGAGGAGAAGCCAGATTCACACAGTCATGGAGAGAATACCAAAAGTAAGTTTCCAGTCAGACGCTAAGTGTCCAGCAGAGGGCACTGTTGTAGTGTGTAAAGACTTTAGTGACTCTTTCTTAGTGAAGATGTGACATAAGGATTGTGAAGCAGGAACTGCGACAATCCGTAGGAAACCTACTGACTGTGTGATCTGTGGCAAACAGGAGATTTGTCAGCTCCTCTCGGAGGGAAGGACCTAGGGAGGTCGGAGTCAGCATTGGCTTAGAAGCCAAATGACAATTATACCTGAGTGGTATTTTTCCGGCAGATCAATGGGATCGTGCGCGGGCGGAGATGTAAGCATTTGTGGATTGTGCCGGTTGTCCAGACAACACTGGTCAGTCTGGCAATATGAATTAACCACGGGGAATTGTGGTTGTAAAGCTTACATAGACTGTAAGATAAAGTACAGTCTTAGAGGTCAAGAGTGTAGATGCACTCTAGACAACCAAGGGCAACTAAGTAAGTGCCCTAGGTGTAAGTTAATGATCGGAAAACGATTGTTAATACTTACAAGTCTGAAAGAATTTTGGCAGTCTAGAAAAACTGAAACAAGTCTAGGCTGCTTAATTGATGATAAACTTATGTGTAAATGGGACATAATTCCCCTGGCTTTAGTCTGTGATAGCGAGAAAGCCTTTCTGTGGGGAAGGCTGCTAAGCTCAGGTGGCCCGATGCCATTGGACTCTGGTCCAAGGTTGAAAGACAGTGTTTTGGATAAAACACTGCAGAGAAATACTGATTTACACCTTTGGAAAAAGGTTGTGAGGGATCCATTATATGACAATGGTTACTCAATTCAGTTTAAAGAGGAAGGAATGTACAAAGAGTTATATGTGCATGACTTATTTGTTGAATTGATAACAAAAATGTCTTTTCAGGAGGAATATCCGATATACATGGCTAGAGAATATAGTCATTTTGTATGGGAAACCTCACTGACTGTCAGAGCAAGGTCACAACAGACATTCTCAGGGACAGAAAGAATAAAAGTCAAGCTAGATTCACATAGGACAAGTGAATTATGGCAGGTGAAAGTTTCTATCACCATGACCTCTGATTACCTAAGTATAGGCAAATCAATAGAGGGGGTCAAAGTTGAAAGGATGAACATCAAAAAACCTAACGAACTAAGCAGAATGACCGCATGGATTAAAGATCAGATAGGGAAAGCTTAGGAGGTTTTTGTGCATCTATATCTTTTTGTGTTTTTCAGCAACAGAATGGTGAAAAGAGGAACCGGACTAAAGGGGAAGTATCAGGAATTGCTTCATGACCGGAGTGAAGTAGGACTGTTACTGTTGGCCCTAATGATGGTTCTGGTTGTATGTCTCTTTATAGTGGATTTGGCATCACGGTAGAGCTTCAAACAAATGAGGTAGGAGTAGTCTTCTGTTCTGTTGTTGAGATAGCTGGATATATAAGGGATATAGATAAGTCATTTTGGAACTGCACAGGTACTAAACGTATTAGTGCCACAATGGTGCCTAGTATTTATGGAAACAAGATTGTTAATAATAAAACTAGGTTACAATGGAATTACTTAAAAGGATATAATCGGACGCACGTCAAATTACAGGGCCTTAAGTATAATCTTTCGGATGTTTTTAATTTGACGTCTACTATGGTCATATATCGATTATGGAATACTCCATTGCTACGGATATCAAAAATGAATGATTGGGATTGTTTAACTAAACAAATTGTCCCAATGGTATAGAGATCTTGGCTGGGCAAGGGTAGTTATTAAAAATCAATTGCCCTGTCAATAGACGATAAAAGAAAGAGCAGTAGGCAGAGTGGAAAATCTGCCTCGACAGGCTCGAAGTTTATAATTAGTAAGAATAAATGGGATAAACGGTGGATAACCGGAACCCAGTGCAACTAAGTTATTGGCCTAAGGGCCTAAACCCATATGTATTGATAATAGGTGTATAAAAAAATAGACCTAAACCAGCTTATGTGGAATTAGAATGGGTGACATGTGAAAAACTGATTATGCCCATTGGAATGTGTGAAAATCACGAGAAATGTCGAGACATTGACAAGCAATGTATGTCTGCTTATGAAACAGCATCCGCATGGGTGTGTTACTTGAATGATACCTCGATTTGGGATGATAAAATTTTCGAGGGGCATGGTGCTAATATTATTAAGCTATGGCATGAATGGATGGGATTACAGGACCCAGATAATGACATGGTGAAAGCAGAAGGCAAACGTACGACATGGACTATCAATGATACCTTGTGGGCCAACGGGGTAGGTGGAAATAGACTTCATCAAATAACCTTAAGTTATGCACCCCGGCCAGGTTTGTCTTTGGAGCTAGCGAATCATTCAGGTATTATTGAATATGTTTAAAAAATATAACTGAACGGCAATGTAGATCGGCTATTGTTTTGTATTGTATGGGCTGGTCTAGTGTTGTCTGAGTTACCCATACTAATCAAGGCATCTGGAAGAACCATAGTGATGCGATTAGGGTTGGATAGAACCAGTAATCGTAAGATAACATGCAGGTTGTTTAATTTGAGTAGAGCTAATGAGGATATATTCCAAATCTCAATCTCGTATAAGAAGAACTAAACTATGGGTCTAAATAGTCACAATTTAGCTCATGGATTTTAGAGTACCAAGTATTATCTACCAATGTTGAAACAATTGGAACAAAGGTATGGTAATTATAGGGTAATGATGGCCTCTTTAAAATTTAATGTTAGATCTTCTAGTCCATTTTCAAGAAACAGCTTGAGACCAGAGAATTTAGATAATGATCAAGAAAAGATTAAAGTCGAGTTGATGGAACTTTGGTTTGGGGCAGGTTTGATTCAGACGAGATGAGGAAATCAAATATTTGTGGTTTCCAGCTGAGGAGCAATATTGAAGCTCTGAGATGTTTGACTTATGGAAAGTCCGAATATTACTTGGATGTATGATAAGGAACATGTATTTTGAAAAAAAAAAAAATCTAAGGAGAATAGGATCAAAGAAGTTTGGCAGCGGTGAAGAATGGAGTGACATTAGTTCAATAACTAGTGATGCTCCATTAATGTTAATTGCATAGAATCAAATTATGACAATATAAATGTTCTCTAATCAGGATAGTTTATAGCGAATCTTAATTGAAAGGATTTTTTCTTTCCGGTCGACAATTTTCTCAAAAGGAATTTCGGCGGCACCGACGTTAATTAACGTATCGGATTACAATTCGCAACTACTCAAACCAAATGTGTGGGATCTTTTTTACGTTAATTGGAGATACAGTAAAAGCTATTTTATGGGTCGTAGATAACGTGAGAGAGTTTGCGGTTTCTGTTTGGGACCTAATAGTATAATCTTGGTATTTTCTAAAAATGGGTATAATCTGCCTAACAATTATCATAGCAATAATTGTAATGACGGTAATGATTATTAAATCGTCCAAAATGGGGCTGGTTTGCAAGAAACTTTCGGATGTGTCTGGTTCAGTGAAGGACAGGAAGGCCTCGCTTCCACTAACTGACAGTGAGTCAGCAACGGAGGTGTGACCTATTATAGCGACAGGGGCTATAAGGGGGTCACATGGCGTGGCAAGGTTACGGACATTTGAAGACAAAGTTGGTAATGGGGAAAGGATCGAAGTGTAATCCCTTGATAAACTTTGGGCGCAACAACAGCTGAAGACGTTGGCAGGCAATGGCACCAATTCTACATGGCATTGCGATGAACCGCCAAAAGGAGATAGTGTGTATTATCTCTATAAATTTACGGTTGATTTCTTATTGGATATCTGGAATATCAACCATTCGCATGCCCGAACAAATCGTTTTTATGTGTTTAAGCCTTGGCCAGTATAATGTATTGAACGATTATTCGTTATTACTGAATTTAGTGTCTTAGCTGTTGAGGAGTGCGCAAATAAGATTATTTGGCGAATGGGAAATTATCGAAGTAATGATATTTTCCGTGGCCATCGCTGTGTATAATTTTGCACAGTGCTATATTAAAATGATTTGGCTCAAAAATGCTGGTTTGGAACTTGTGTTCCTTACCTAGATGTTTTTGATTATTCTAAATTATTGATGACATACAGCCTTAAGACCATTGGTGGAACATTGGCAGTGCTGTATGTCATTGTCTTAATGATGGCGGGGACTTCCTTAAATGTGAATGAACCAAAGTTATTATTTCTTGCAATTTTTTCTGGATATAAATGATTATTCCTTTGTGTTTCAGATTTTAGATTTTTTTTTCTGAAATAGATTATTGTATTATTAAAGTACGAAAAAGTAAACAGTGACAAAACAGTGGTCATATAGAATTTGAAGGGATTTATTTACTTTGTTCTATTTTGAAACAATTGATTGATCACTATTTTGTTTCATTTTTTGTATTTTTGTGATAGATTGTGGAGTCAAAAGAAAACGAAACATAATTATGATTTTGTTGGCATTTTATTATGATTGTCATGGACAAACTGAAAAAAAAAAACAAAGAAGGGAAATATATATTGTCAATTGACATTTTTAATTTTTGATTTTTTATATATATATTTTTTATCCCCTCTTTATTCACTTTTGATGTTGGGTTGTTTTTGTTTAATGTTGATTTAATTACAAATTTTTAAACCCAAGTTAACAACCAAGTTTTTATAAACGATCTTTCGGCATGAGATTTGATATGTCAAAGTCAATGACATTGTTGTAGGTCAGGAGGGCCCCCTGACTTCCAACAATTGTCTAAATGACAGAAACAGCCTTCCTATGGGAGGACATAGAAGGTTTGATAATTATTGTTTTATGTTCCCTTTCTCTATCTTACTATCTTTTTGATTTGTTTCAAATATATATATATATATATTTGGAAGGAAAGGAAACAACAAACTGCTGCTAGTATGAAATTGATGATAATTTTTAATGTTTTGATTTATTATAGTTTATTTTCTTTTATTTCTTTTTGAATAACAAGAAAATGAGATTTGACTTAGGAATTACAGTTGATGGCAATTTTTGTTTTTGGGAACTTTTGGTTACTGTATTTGCCTGTAATAACATAAGTTGATGTGTTATTGTAATAGGGTCCGGATGTGCGAAGCATGGTCCTTGCCAATGGACATGGGATGTACAGAGTGTGTGATGACTGTAAAAAAGTTTACTGTTACCCGTTGAAAATTGTAGCATATAAACGGGGCTGCTTTGAGTATAAAAACTTTTGTCAACTTTGTATAGTTTCCAAGGGTTATTACATGGCCGAAATGAAGTCTTTTACTTTCTGGGATCGAGGGGCTGATTTTACAGGTCCAGGCGGCACTCATTACTTAACTGGTGAAGCAATGAGATTTATCATTGCAATGAAATGGCTGATCATCGATTTAGATGAAGCAATTGAACTACTAATTGGGCACAGAGAACGTGTGACTAAAACTTCGTGCTGTGTTGACATTAAGACCTATTTGTGGAAAAACAAAATAGTCTCGGGGTTCTGTACTAAACAGGCTCATGGAAACGGGAAATGTGTTTATGTACATGTGATTGATCCATTAGATTTGTCTGCGGCGCATGACACGAGCCCGGTGGGAGCTGACAGTGTTGGACGAGCGGTTGGCAGACAGTGGATCAGAGCTGGCCATTTACCCAGAGGATCTGGTGAAATTGGACCAGGCCCCGAGGCGTCGGGACTCTTTCAGGTGGATGCCTGTGTCCCAGCACTGGTTCCGCAGGAGCATGGCGAGTCTGTTGACTCAGCACGGAAAAGTTACGATGGGCTTCTTCCATCGGGAAAATGAGTTAATGTATCGATTCTATGAGTGCTGTGTGGACTTCATTATGCCTTCTCAGTTTGTTTACAGAATTAAAATTGATAATTTGGATGTGATTTACCCTAGGAACTTTGTTAGACAGCAACGTGTTGGAGATGATGAGAGCAATGTATATGGCAGTGCCCTTGTACGTCCGAGAGGGGGTGTTGTGGGATCTGTGAATTCTAATAGGTGTTCCGAACGTACATACACACTCCCAGACACATATGCACGCACACACACACACATAAACGTCTAAAGCGCAAAGGACGGAAAGGACGCAAGAATGACCATACATGGGAAACGGAGCTGTCATCACAAGATCCAGCTGATGCAAAAGACTGTTAATGTCGCAAGACTTTGGTTGTGAACGGCCAAGTATGCAGCTCAGTCAGCTCAGTCATGAGACTGAGTTCCTCTGGAAAAACCCAAGCTGTATTGAAACAATGTAACCCAGTTCCGTATAAATATGACTGCATTTTATTGTTAGGGGCTGCATTTTTGATTTTGGTGTCGAATGCATACCTAGAGAGGAATCAAACCTCTTCTAGTATTATCCTGGCTGAATTTCTTTTTGGTTTGAACTGCTCTGCTGTATTGATGTAACTTGGTAAACCTCGGATGAGAACAAGTTCATATTTACTCGATTTGCTTGAACTGCTGATAAGGTAATTAGTTTTTGTAATTATTCAATCATACAGGACTGCCCTGTTGAGATTGAATAAGCTGAAGTTTTATATCCTGTAACATTTTCTTTTTGATTTGCTACAAGTATTGATTTTTGTATTAACAGTGTTTTAATCTTTTGTATAAATACATTTTTATTTCTAAAGACAATCACTGTGAAGTCTTACTTCAGCTTTTACAAACAGTTCTAATAGCAATAGACAGAGCAATACATTAATCCTTTATCATCGAAGATATACAAGGGTTCCAAGAGCGATTCAGCTGGAAGGTAAGCATGCTTTTAATTCATATGTCTAGTTAGTAATGTTTATTATTGTTTCCTTGGGAGTGTAGGGACTACACTTAGATTTACTGGTATAAATGATAACAAGCAAGTTGAGGGAGTAATTTCCTATTCTGACCTGACAGCAAAAGATCACCTAGACACATTGATACTAGGGGTTAATCAGGAACGTGAGAGCAATACCAGATCTCACCACACCATCAAAGTCCCTGCGTCACCACTCTCCTGCTGTCTGCAACGTGTTGGACTTTGTTATCTTCTCAATAAAGAGATTTTACTTGCAACTTGCATCCATGTATATTTACATAACAGAACGATCTGACCATCATTATGGATGCAGCGAGTTCCGCTTCACTGACTGAGTTCATCAACTACAGTATCTATCGTATGGATCAGCAGCAGGAGAGTATCACCACCACGGGGCGCGCTGTGCAAGCGCTCGTGATGCAGGTCTCCGAGCTCTGCCAACAATTCCAACTCCTGAGAAATCCCACTGCGCCGCCCACACCGCCCCTTCCCCCCACACCACCGGAGCGGAGTAACCAACCTGAGCCACGCCTACCTGTTCCTCAGAGCTATGCTGATGAGCCCAATTTTTGCAGAGCCTTCCTTACACGGTGTTCTATGCACTTCTCCCTACAGCCCAGGACATTTGAGAAAGGGAAGGACAAAGGTGGCGTTTGTACTCACCCTTCTCACGGGTCAGGCGGCACTATGGGGGACGGCGGTGTGGGAGAACCAAGATCAATGCTGCGCCTCATTTCAGGCACTCGCCGCCAAGATGAAGAGGGTCTTCGACCGGGCAGTGGCAGGCAGCGACGCTGCCAGACTCCTCGCGGATCTAAGACAAGGTGATCATACGGTAGCTGACTACTCTATCGAGTTCCGAATGTTGGTGGCAGAGTGCAGATGGAACGAGGAGGCGCAGTGGGACATGTTCCTGCATGGGCTGGCCGACCGTGTCCAAAGAGCGATATACATCTTGGACCTTCCCCAGAGTCTTAATGGACTGGTCGACCTGGCGTTGCGAGTGGATGCTCGTCTTAATCGCCTGGAGCAGTACACTCGTCCTACCCGCAGACTCGGAGGCGCTGAAGACCGATCGACCAGCGAGGGAGACACGGTCAGCCCCGTCGCCGATCACAAGCCCATGCAGGTAGGGAGAGCTCGGAGGAGAGAGAGAGGCGGAGATCCCGAGGACTATGCCTTTACTGTGGAGGAACGGGCCATTTCTTACATTCGTGTCCGGTAAAAGAGCAAGCCTGATAGTAATGAAGAGGCTACTATCGGGTGGGATCTCCGCCGAGAAGTCCTCACCATCCACTCTCCTTCCGGTAAGACTGAGATGGGCCAACCGCACACACACCTGCCAAGGACTCCGGAGCCGAAAGTAATTTCATGGACATTCACTTCGCTCAGAAATTTCATCTTCCCATCACGTCACTCACCAGTCAGATGTCCGTTAATGCTCTCAATGGACAGGAACTCCCCAGTATCTCCCTTACTCTCTGTCCCATAACCCTTATCACGTCAGGCAACCACACAGAAACCATCACGTTTTTCCTCACGGACTCCCCTCTGGCACCCATAGTTCTTGGTCACCCCTGGCTCAATCAACACAATCCCAGGGTGGATTGGCGCCAGCACTCCATCTCTGAATGGAGCACTCAGTGTTATGAGTCTTGTCTTGTGTCTGCTTGTCCATCTGTGTCTGGTTCTGTATTTCAGGAGAAGGCAGCGGATTTATCAAACGTGCCCGTGGAGTACCTTGATCTGAAGGAAGTGTTCAGTAAGTCCCGTGCTGCTTCTCTTCCTCCGCATTGTCCCTATGACTGTGCTATAGATTTAATGCCAGGTAAGTCTCCGCCTAAAGGCAAACTTTACTCTCTTTCTGTTCCTGAAAGGGAGGCCATGGAGAAATATATTTCTGATTCTCTGGCAGCGGGGTTCATTCAACCTTCCTCTTCTCCAGCGGGGGCGGGGTTCATTTTTGTGGGGAAGAAGGATGGTTCCTTGTGACCTTGTATTGATTACCGAGGGCTGAACAACATCATGGTAAAGAATACCTATCCTTTGCCGTTGATGTCTTCAGCTTTCGAGAGGATGCAGGGAGCACCCGTTTTCACAAAATTGGATTTACGTAACGCCTATCATTTAATAATACTAATAATAAGTTTTATTTATATAGCGCCTTTCCAGAGCTCAAGGACACTTTACAATAAACAAACAACAATAAAGGCAGTTGACAAAGACAGCAGACAGGACAACAGTAGGCAGTTGAGTATAGTAAGTGAAAAATTGGGTAGATGGGGCGGCAACCAGCAGAATACAAACAGATATAACTTTGAGAGAAAAAAAAAAAAAAGGGAAAATTAAGAATTATAACATTCAGAAAATAGGTGAGTTTTGAGCATGGATTTGAATTCAGAGATAGTGTTAACAGAACAGAGTGATCGGGGGAGAGAGTTCCACATTTTGGGCACAACAACACTGAATGATCTGCCCCCCATTGAAGCAAGGCGATGCCGAGGGACGACGAGAAGGCTAGAATCAGCGGATCGTAAAAAACGAGTCGGGTGTAGGGGAGAAGCAGGTTACAGAGATAGGGGGCGCCAGGCCGTGCAGAGACTTAAAAGTGAGAAGGTGAATTTTGAATTTGATACGGTAAGCCACAGGAAGCCAGTGAAGATCATGCAGAATTGGAGAAATATGTGCAGAACGCTTGGTGTGGGTGAGTAGTCTGGCAGCAGAGTTTTGAATGTATTGTAATTTGGAAATGGAGCTAGCTGATAGGCCAATGAAAAGTGCATTGCAGTAATCAAGACGTGAGGTGACAAATGCATGGATAACCGTTTCAGCATCTGAGATACTGATAAAGGGACGGAGCTGAGCGATACGACGTAGATGAAAGAATGCCAATTTAGTGATAGAATTAATGTGAGAGTGGAAAGATAGAGAGGAATCAAAAATTACACCAAGATTTTTAATAGTACTAGATGGTTTGATAAGAGAGCCAGCGATCTCACAGGTGAAGTTGGTAGGAATTTTATTATTGAGTGACGGAGGTCCAGTGAAAATAATCTCAGTTTTGTCCATGTTAAGTTTTAGAAAATTTGAATGAAGCCAATCTTTTATTTCATGTACACAAGCAGAGATTTTGTCAGTTGTGAGAGATAAAGTCGATGTACAGGTAGTATATAATTGAATGTCGTCAGCGTAAAAATGATAATTAAAACCATGACGGCGGAGGATCTGACCAAGAGGTATTATATAGATTATGAATAATAATGGCCCAAGAACGGATCCCTGACACCTTGCTTCAGGGGGACAGTAGGTGAGCGAAAATTCTGAAGTGAAATGTAGAATAGTCTGTCAGAGAGATAGGAGGAAAACCAGGAAAGAGCTGCACAAGAAATACCCACATCCGAAAGGCGCGAAATGAGTAGTTGATGGGAGACAGTATCGAAGGCAGAGCTGAGGTCAAGCAGCAGGAGCATAGACAGAGAACCAGAGTCACCAGAGAGAAGCAGATCATTCAGTACCTTAACTAGTGCAGTTTCAGTACTATGCAAAGGGCGAAAACCAGACTGAAAAGGATCAAAAAGATTATTTTCAACTAGAAAAGACTGAAGCTGGGAGGCAACAGTACTTTCTAGTAATTTAGCTATGAAGGGGAGATTTGAAATGGGACGATAATTAGATAAAACTGAGGGATCAAGGTTGGGTTTCTTGAGAACAGGGGTAACAGCTGCAGTTTTGAGTGACAGAGGAAATGAAGCAGAGGTAAGAGATGCATTGATGAAGTGAGAGATAGGTGCAGTAATAACTGAATGGCAACGTTTCAGAAGAGTAGTAGGAGCAGGGTCAAGATGACAAGATGAAGGGTTGGATTTCAAGATTAACTCAGAGACAGAAGAAGGAGTAGACAGAGAAAAGAAAGACAGGGATTGACCAGGTTGATTCGGCACATAACTAATGTTAGTAGCATCATTAAAGAGGCACTGGTTTACGGCATCTGTCTTTTCTAGCAAGTAAGTCAAGAATGAAGTGCAAAGTTCATCAGAAGCTGGAGCAGCATGAGATGGAGGTTTGGTAAGTTTATTTATTGTGTTAAATAATGCTTTTGGCCTGTTGCTTGATTTGTTAATTGTAGCAGATACAAAACTGGAACGAGCCAGGTTCAGGGCCGATTTGTACTTTTTGATATGTTCAGTAAATGCCAAATGGTGAACAGTCAGGCCAGTTTTCCTGTAGTAACGATCAAGCCGTCTACCAGTGGCCTTTAAGATACGGAGCTCAGGAGTGTACCAAGGAGACGAATGTGTGGAAGGGACACTTCTGGTCTTGACAGGAGCATGCTTATCTAAGATATCCGAGATTATGGAGTTATAGTTAGATAGTATCAGTGAGGGTGAAGAGATATCAAAGACATCAGAGAGATTAGAAGAGGAAACGGAGGTACAAAATAATGCAGTATCAACAGCTTTCAGATTGCGGTAAGATATGACAGTTGTAGAACAATTCTTAAGCATAGGCAGGCTGAGGCTAAAATCAAGGAATTTATGATCAGAAATACCAGTGTCAGTAGAAGTGATGGAAGAGATATTGGCCCTTGATGTACAAATCAAATCGAGGGTATGACCACGCGTATGAGTTGGAAAATTAACATGCTGAATTAGATTAAAACATTCAAAGATAGAAAGTAACTGGTTGGTGTTAGAGCAAACAGCATCAACATGAATATTAAAGTCACCAAGCAGTAGAATGGGAAATGACAATGAGCAGGCAAGGGTCAACAGTTCACTGAGTTCAGAAAAGAAGTTAGACAGGACCTTAGGAGGTCGATAGAGCAAAATAATTATGAGAGAGTCAGCCTTCAAAACCATGTACTCAAATGTATTGGTGTCATGAAAGTCAAGTTGCTTGATACGGAAGTTATCACGATGGATGATAGCGAGACCACCCCCTTTACCATGGGGTCGCGGTCTGGACAGATAATTATATCCATCTGGCGTAAGTAGATTTAACTGTAGAAAATCTTCAGGAACTTGCCAAGTTTCAGTGAGAAGAAAAATGTCAAGGTTATTGTCAGTGATCATTTCATTGAGATAAGGGGCTTTGTCCGAAATTGATCGACAGTTCAAAAGTGCAAAGTGATGATGTGAGGGATTCAAATTAGGTGTATGTTGCTGATCGCTATCAGTGAGATAGATCAGAGAACGCTGAATGGTGGGACCGGCAGGCAGTTGTCTAGGCATGGAAGATAGTCTATGAGATGCAAGGAGGAGCGTCAGGCTTTGAACAAAAGGAACTCAAGAGTGTGCGCCGCGAACGGTGTATGTATCTTGGGCGACGGAGAATCCCTAGTCTCTGACAGTATTCATACGTCACCGAATCAAGACGTGGGCGGCAGTTAAAGGCCCTCAGTTGTGATGTAGAATATTCAATATCCATCACAGATGTAAGACAAAAAATAATGCAGAGGAAAAAAGAAAAAAATGTTTTTGCACAAGGCATGTTGATGCTGAGAAAGTGAAAGCCCAATCACAAGCAAAACCACGTTAGCCAAACCTGAACGTCACTTCACCAAAACAGCTGACTAAATAGGAGGCAACGCACCCAGATAGTAAGCAGTAAACAAACAGCGCAACCGACAGAGAGAGCGGTAACTCACCCATCCGAGGAGCCGAGTGTGGTAGAGATGTAACAGGGAAGAAAGCTCGCAGCAGCCCGATGGCAGACTTATCAACAGTTCAGTTCAGAGTTTAAACAGTGAAAAAATTGAGTAATCCAACCAGGCGCGAAACAGCTGCACAGACACGCACAGTATTCTCAACGTCTTGCAGACAGCAGAGGTGGTCAGTGCAGTGACAACAGTCCAAGTCAGGGAGCAATAGTGAGAAACGGAGTAATCAACACAGAGTTCCGATGAAAAAGAAAAAAATATCCGAACCAGACAAACAGTACAAACAATCCAGGATTCGAAGCGGCAGCACAAACGCGCACAGCATACTCGACCTGGAAACCGGAAGTTTTCCAAACTTCAGAGGTGGGGGTAGGTGCAGTTGTATCCCAACTTTCTTCCACAGACGACAAGATGCATCCCTGCGCGTTTTTGTTCCATCGTTTATCACCCGCCAAACGTAATTATGACATTGGTAACAGAGAGTTGTTGGCAGTCAAGTTAGCCTTGGAAGAATGGCGTCATTGGTTAGAAGGGTCCGGGGGTACCTTTTATCGTTTGGACTGATCACAAGAACCTGGAATATATCAGGTCTGCTAAAAGACTTAACTCCAGGCAGGCTCGGTGGGCACTTTTTTTCCGGACGATTTGATTTTTCTCTCTCGTACCGCCCGGGTTCCAAAAATGTCAAACCCGATTCTTTGTCGCGTATTTTTGATCCTTCCGAACGCCCGTCTACTCCCGAGTGTATTTTACCTGAGACATTAGTGGTCTCCACTCTGACATAGGAGGTCGAATCGAGGGTCAGAACGGCCTTAGAAGGGGTAACGCCTCCGCCCGGTTGCCCACCGAATCGATTATTTGTGCCGGAGGGGTTACGGTCCGACGTTATTCAGTGGGGGCATTGTTCCAACGCTGCGTGTCATCCAGGAGTTAATCGCACCAGTTTTATGGTCAAGCAACGATTCTGGTGGCCATTGATGGCTCACGACATTTGCAATTTTGTTTTGGCTTGTTCGGTTTGTGCCACTGGTAAGACTTCCAATCGACCCCCAGATGGGCTACTCCAACCGCTGTCTGTCCCTTAGAGACCCTGGTCCCACATTGTGCTAGATTTCATTACCGCCCTCCCACCCTCCCACCCTCCCAAAGGAAAACGGTCGTCTTGACCTTAGTGGACCGGTTCTCGAAGGCGGCTCATTTTATTCCCTTGCCCAAATTACCATCTGCCAAGGAGACAGCGGTAACTGTCGTAGATCTTCCTCCTGGAGTCAACAACTCTCTATGGTGAGTACGCTTATAACTCGTTACCAGTGTCATCCACGGGTCTCTCTCCGTTTGAATGTAGCTTAGGTTACCAGCCACCTATTTTTACCAGTCTGGAATCCGAAGTCGCGGTCCCCTCCGCTCACGCCTTCGTCCAGAGGTGCCATCACACTTGGAGCAGAGCCCGTGAGACTCTTCTTCAGGTGGGGGCGCGCACCAAGGCTAAGACCGATCGCCACCGGTCGAAACCTCCCGTATACGTTGTGGGTCAAAAAGTGTGGCTTTCTACCAAGAACATTCCGCTCCGCTCCGTATCTAACAAGTTAGCTCCCAAATTTATTGGCCCGTTCCCTGTCACCAAGATCAGTAGTCCGGTGACAGTCCGACTCAAACTTCCTCCGGCGTACAGGAGAATACATCCTGCCTTCCATGTATCAAAAATTAAACCCGTGTTTAACCTACCCAACGTTCTTGGGGATATTTGGGGATACTTAATTTAATTAATCAACAATACTATCGATCAGCATTACCAAACGTGGACGTTTTACACTAGAAACAAGCATTGATGTATTATTTTAATTTAATACTGTGAAGCTGCTTTGATACAATCTGTATTGTGAAAAGCGCTATATAAATAAACTTGACTTGACTTCCACAGACGACAAGATGCATCTACTTATTAACAACCTACTTATTCAGTAAACCGTATTCTGGACTCGAGACGGAGGGGACGCGGATTTCCAGTACTTGGTGGACTGGGAAGGTTACGGTCCGGAGGAGAGAAGTTGGGTGCCTGCTAGGGACATCCTGGATCACTCCCTTATCGATAATTACAATCGGCAGGTAGGTTCGTCGGGGAACGCCAGGAGGCGTTCCTAGGAAGGGGGGTACTGTCACGGTTGTTAGATCCGCTGTCTCTCTCTCTCGTCTTGTGTGTGTGTGTGCGTACTGATTGTTTGTGTGGGCGTTGCCGCTGATTGTTTGATTCCCTCATCAGCGCCAGCTGTATTCCATCAGACAACCTATTTAATGCCTTGTCTTTCGTCTTGTGTTTGTCAGATCGTTGTTGGAGCTTCCCCGTGTTGTTTCTTGTTCCTGTACTCCTCGTGTGTTCTCCATTCTGATTTTGGGATTATCGTGTTGTGTCTTGTTTATGGATTCTACACTTTGATCATCACTCATCACTCCGGAGATTTCAACACTCACTCTACCACTCAGCTGTCCGGGGTTGCCCATCGAAGTCCCTGCGTCACCACTCTCCTGCTGTCTGCAACGTGTTGGACTTTGTTATCTTCTCAATAAAGAGATTTTACTTGCAACTTGCATCCGCGTATATTTACGTAACAACTTTAATATGTTAGACGTCAACATCCCTTTCAAAATTGCAATTATCTAAAACTGTACAGCTCTGAAAGTCTATGATCTGAATGATCCACAACAAGCAAACTGAAAATGGTCGGAAAATTAGAAAATTAAAGTTTAAAATTAAAAGGGAATGGCCCAATAAAGTCCAGACTTCAATTCCATTAAAATGCTGTGGAAGGACTTGTAACACAGTTCATGCTGGAAAGCCTACAAATGTCACTGAGCTGAAGAAGTTTTGTAAGGATGAGTGAGACAAACGTAAAAATACCTTCACAATGCTGTAAAACACTCATAAACTACAGGAAGTGTTTAGTCGAGACTAGCTGCAACCTGAAAGCAGAATCAAAGATACACAGCTCCCTCAAAAGCACTAAAATACATTAATCCTGTCACATAAAATATTAAGATAAGTGATTTCTACCAGATCTCACCCTCCTTTCTGTGGCAGATTTACCAGCTCTAACAGAATCATCTGAATTCTGACTCAACATTGGTATGAAAATAACGACAAAATCACTAGACTGTAAATTACTATAAACAAAAACAGCACAATTTAAGTGTTAACTTATTAGAAGTGGAATATACATATATAGAACATACTTTATCCACTAAATATAATCCCCTGCAATTATTTTGCATTACAGTGCAGCACCAAATGAATGCAGCACAAAATGAATACTTAAGTCACTTCAGTATTACTCAGTGAAAAAAACACAACAACAATAAAATGGCACAGTGACAACCTCGCTTATATTGAACATCAAACTTTTATCAACAAAACAAATAGGACAGATGGCATAGTATACCCCTGTTGTAACACTGATAAATGAAGGTCTTTTGATTACCCCCTAAATTTAAAACAAATGCTTAGTTTGTGGTTCATTAGTATTGATGAAAATACGTCAATAATAAAATAGTACAATGATAAATTCAATTATATTAAACATTGGACTTTTATTAACAAAATTGATATTGATGATATGCTTTACCCACATTGTAACAAATAAATAAAATATCTTTGGATTGCTTAGTTTGTGGCTCATTGTTATTTTGAATGAAAAACACAATAACAATAGAACAAAGACAAACTTACTTATATTAAACAAAGAAATGCAACATTTATTCATAACTTTTAGCCTCCGGGATCATCCTGTCAGTCATTGCACCTTACTTTAGTCATGTGACTCCTGTGGCTCAACTTACCTCAGTATCTCTAATTTACACTTTATATTCTTCAGTCCGGTACAGAGCAGCTTCACTCCTGAATCCTGCAGAGTATTATTGTTCATGTTCAGCTCTTTCAGATTGGTATCTGATCCAAGAACTGCAGCCAGAGCTGAACAGCTTTTGTCTGTTAAGTTACAATCATTTAACCTAAAATAAATCATAACACAGAATTAGATGGAACACATACAATACATTTTCTATATACAAATAAATACATATATATATTTTTTTTTTTACATAAACAGCATACAATGCATTCAAACAGCATTCATCTTCAAAAACTACTTTTTTCCAGTACATTAGTAATTTTTATTCAGTGACAAATTTAATAGATAAAATGAAGCATGTTTGAAAAATAATATTTGTGTTAAGATTTATAGCTATAGGATTTCTTCTCTATTTCTGTCACCTGATGGAGTTTGGGTTTTTGCCACTGTTGCCTCTGGCTTCCTTAGTTGGGGACACTTAATATTCAACAATATTATTGACTTGACTGCACCGACACTATTAGATGAGACAGTTCACACTTTTATGGCAAGTTAAAGGCCTTTCACTATAATACTAAAACTGCCTTCATTTACATGTACATGTCTTTTTGATATAAAATCTTTAATAATTTAAGTAAAGCTAAGATTACTTAAACCTAAGAAATCGTATTTGTTTTTAATATTTCAAGATTAAGTTTAACCGATGGCTGATGCCGATATCTTAGAGAGCATGCAGGGTGATCAATAGGTGATATATCATTAATTTAAAGATAGTAAAAAAGCATCCATAACAATTACTGAAATTAAATTTATAGTTATTTTACTTAATATTTACTAAATTAGAAAAAAAGATTTAAAAAAAAAAGATTTTGAACTTGATAAAGTAAACTTTTTTGTAGAAAGAACATCTTAAAATGTGTACATCAAATATGATACAACAGGCTTTTGATAAATGTTTATTTGTAAATATCTCGATCTACATATTACATTACATTATTATTACATTAAACTACAGAATTACTGATAAAAAATAAGCATTTAAAATGTCTAATTACTGGGAGATACAGAGGGACTGTCACGGTGTGGTGCAGGCAGAAGAAGGACAATCAAAAGTTCCAATGCAAACTTTTACTCACAATATAAATAATACAGGTACATAGAAGACGGGCAGAAGGTTCACACACACTAAATACAACGGAGATCAGACAAGGACTGACTGAACAGAATGGAACTTAAATACAAACACACATTACACTGATTAACAGAACACAGGTGAGATAGATGACGATGAACAGGTGATACAACTGAACTGATAATGACGCTAACCATAGAAACAAAGGAGTGGCGACAAAGGCAAACAGGAACCAAGCAAAACTCAAACTGAAAGTCCAAACAAACTCTAACACGTGACTACCTCACCCTCCCGGAAGGCGCGACCTCGTGCCGTAGACAGACCAACTGAGGAGGGAGGGAGGGAGGGGGTTCAGAAGGAGGCCGAAGAGCAGGTGAAGGGCAGAGAGAAGGCAGGAGGGACCAGGGCGGAGCAGGCGGCCAGGGCAGAGCCGAAGGGGGGAGGAGCAATGGTGGAGGCAGGCCTGACAACTCCAGGGGGCCGAATGACAGGAAGCAGGTGGGAGAGGAGAACAGGGTGGAGCTGGAGAGCAGATGAGCCCAGGCGACACAGAGGATCCTGCAGGACATATCGATGCCGCAGGCTCTGGCAACTGAGGTGCAGGCGGGGACACAGAAGGCTGCAGTGGAGTCGGAGTGACAGAGAACCAAGGTGGAGCTGGAGGGAGTGAGGAGCCCAACGGTGCCAGAGAAACGAAGGGACAAGGAGAAGCCAGAGGAGTGTAGTCTCGAGGCGAGGGCAGGGCGAGGAACGACCAAGGCAAAGCCAGGGGGACGAGGGAGCTCGGCAGAGCTGGTGGACTGATGGGCCACGGTGGAGCTGAGGGAGCTTGCTCAGAATGATAGGGCCTGATAGCTCCTAATAGGCCATTAGGGAGTGTCTTTGTCTTTCTCAGGTGTGAAAGGCTTGCATATTAATGAGGTGATCCGCCCCTTCACATAAAGCTTTCTCACACAAAACACGTCTTACAGTTTTTAAATCAATATATTGTCTTATCTGAATGAGCTGTCAGGGTGATTTTCACATAGTTTTGGAGCAAATATTCTAGGCTACGTGATACAATTTTCAAAAGTCTTGTGAAGAAATAATCAGTATGGGTTTCATGGCCTTATTTCAGTGACAATTGTTTTTTGTATTTTCACAAACCATGCATAAACGTCATTATCTCAAAACTACAAACTTTTACACACATGCTGCTGACATATTATTGTAGCAGAGTTTGTGCTAAATACAGTGTAATCAGACTTTAGCCATGAAAATGTCACAAGTAACAGAAATAAGCACAAATGTCAGAGCATGTCAGAACACCTCCAGGCCCAGAAAACACCTCAGACCCCAGAGGGTTAAGGATGTAGCACTGTCTGATCATTTCTGTATTTTCTTTGATATATTGATCTCTCCTACTATTGAAGCTAGATCTGTGTCTGTCAAGAAGAGATGCTTAACCCTAAGGGGACTAAGCTGTTTCTGGGGTCCTTGAGATGTTCTGACATGCTCTGACATTTGTGCTTTTTTCAGTTATTTATAAACATGTTAATGGCAACTTGTAAATTCACTCTATAGCACAAACAGGGCTACCATAATATGCGAGCAACGTGTATGTAGATGTTTGTATTTTTAAGAGAATAATTAAAAAAAAAAATTTAAACGAAAGTTGCTGAATTAAGACCACAAAACACATATTAAATATGTGTCCACAAGACTTTTGACTAATGGATGTGGTCCCTTTGAGTTCTAGCTTCAAAATGATGTGGAAATAGTCTTGAGCCACAATGCAAGGACAAAAGATGTATTTAGAAGAAGACTTATATTGACCATTTAAGATTTCGCTTACATCTATCTTGTAAATATGTTTTGCTATTTTATTAAAAATGTTACAATTACAACAATAATTACAATTTCAACAATATTTCAAGTGTACTCTTTCTTTGTAAAAAAGAAAAAGAAAAAAGATTATAGGCCTACATTTTATCATATGTATTCATTAGTTTGAATATAGCAAATATATATATATATAATATATATAAATATATATAATATATATAAATAATAAAGTTATATATAGTTATATAAATATATAACGTTAGATATGAGCAGAAATTGCTAAACAAAAGATTATTTGATGTGGCAGTATATTCTACAGTAGCCTAAAAACTGTACCCAAATCTAGTCAACAAGTGACTGACTGTAACGTTGTTTTTATGAAATATTAGGGCATATAAATGCAAATTTGCAGTTTAATACGTTGCTTATACAAATACATTTTATTTCAACATATTCCAGTCGATTTTTACTCATCTCAGTAGGCTATAGCAAAGCAGTTTATTCTTTCACACACAGACGCGCGATTCATATTTAGGCTAAACAGTCTTTACAAATATGTACCCTTCATTCATCTCACAGAAAGGCGAGTCATATTATAGAAATGCGATTCATCTTTTTGCGGTTTGCATAGGCCTACACTAACGTTATTCCATAACGTTATTCCACACTTGAGAAAAGAAAACAGCCTACCTCACTCCTCAGCGGGATCTGCTCCTCATATCAGGATATATTGCTCCTCATATCAGCACTGTTCTGAGGAAACTTATGCCTCACTCGATTGCGACGCGCTTTGTTTACAGCTGATGTGGGGGCGTTTCACAGACTGAAATGGTTCTCAGAATTTGCATTTGAATAGCGCGCGCTCTCCGGGGAGTGGTCAAATTACTTTTGAATGGCTCGTAATGAGCTCGACTGGAGTCGCTCTCTTTTTGTACAGATTACAGAAGCTGAGAATATTTGTTTTTTATATAAATTACTTAATTTAAAAGATGCGATCTCAAGCTTTATGCCCGTGGGTCTGTTTGCCTGTTTGACTGAATTTTCGCGGAGTTATAGATCATTTTCGAACGCGTTTCAAATGGGAGTTTACTGACAGAGAGAAGGCAGAAATCGCATCATGTTAATATTTCTTTATTTGTCAAAAAGCAAAACACTTTATTTTTATTGTGAGTATACAGAAAAAAAATAGAAACTGAACAGGATCGATTGATGTATTACACGAAAATGAAAGATCAAAATCAACAGAGCATTTAGTGTTTATTTTCATTGCTAAAAAAAAAAAACGAGCAAAACGCGCGGGCGCGTTTTTGGTCCCCAGAGGGTTAAATGAGAACACTAGTGTACTATGTATGAAGGCTATATCCTTAACACCAAGCATATCTGCTGACTCTGTTGATTTTCTCCTTGATTCTTTTAACTCAAAAGTTAAAAATGTAATTGATCATATTGCTCCTGTGAAAGTCAGGAAGAAGTGTCGCAGACAAAAAGCACCTTGGAGAAACTCAACAGCAGTGCAAAATATGAAAAGACAATGCAGAAAAGCAGAGTGCATGTGGCGGAAGACAAAACTTGTAGTCCATTATAACATCTACAAAGATAGCCTTCATGCTTTCAATATAGAACTAGGCAAAGCTAGACAGACTTTCTTCTCAAATATTATAAACAGCAGTTTAAACACACGCACTCTTTTTGCTACTGTAGAGAAACTGACAAACCACCCAAGCCAGATTCCCAGTGAAATGCTCAGACAGCAAGTGCAGTGAGTTTGCTTCTTTCTTCTCTGAGAAAATCAATAATATCAGAAAGGTGATCAGCACATCCTTGAGTTGTGCTGGGGTCAGACAGATCAAACCACCTGAGAAAGTAGTTACTATGTCTGATTTCAAGAAAATTGATGGCAAAATTTTGGAAGAAACCATACAGCACCTTAAAACATCAACCTGCGCTCTTGACACACTTCCCACATCTTTTTTCAAAACTGTGTTAAACAGTTTAGAAGCAGATCTTCTAGAAGTGGTAAATGCCTCACTTCTCTCTGGGAGTTTTCCAAACTCCCTGAAAACTGCAGTTGTCAAGCCCCTCCTGAAAAAGAGCAATCTGGATAAGACCATATTAAGCAACTATAGACCGATCTCAAATTTTCCTTTCATAGGCAAGATCATTGAAAAAGTTGTCTTCAATCAGGTGAACAAATTCTTATGCTCGAATGGATACTTTGACAATTTTCAATCTGGTTTCCGACCGCACCACAGAGACAGCGCTCATAAAGATAATAAACAATATTCGCTTAAAAACTGATTCAGGCAAATTATCAATGCTGGTGCTACTCGACCTCAGTGCTGCATTTGACACTGTTGATCACAACATGCTTCTTGACAGGCTGGAAAACTGGGTGGGGCTTTCTGGGATAGTCCTAAAATGGTTCAGGTCATACTTAGATGGGAGAGGTTATTATGTGAGTATAAGAGACCAAAAGTCTGAGTGGACATCCATGACATGCGGAGTCCCTCAAGGCTCAATTCTTGCGTCACTCCTGTTCAACTTGTATATGCTCCCAACGAGCCAAATAATGTGAAAGAACCAAATTGCTTACCACAGCTATGCAGACGACACACAGATGTACTTAGCCCTATCGCCTAACGATTACAGACCCATTGACTCCCTGTGCCAATGCATTGATGAAGTCAACAGTTGGATGTGCCAAAACTTTCTTCAGTTAAACAAAGACAAAACTGAAGTCATTGTGTTTGGAAAGAAAGATGAAGTTCTCAAGGTGAACACATACCTTCACTCTAGGGGTCAAACAACTAAAAATCAAGTCAGGAATCTTGGTGTGACACTAGAGTCAGACCTTAGTTTCAGTAGTCATGTCAAAGCAATAACTAAATCAGCATACTATCATCTGAAAAATATTGCAAGAATTAGATGTTTTGTTTCCAGACAAGACTTAGAGAAACTTGTGCATGCTTTCATCACCAGCAGGGTGGATTATTGTAATGGACTCCTCACTGGCCTTCCCAAAAAGACCATAAGACAGTTTCAGCTCATACAGAACGCTGTCGCCAGGATTCTGAGCAGAACCAGAAAATATGAACATATCACACCAGTCCTCAGGTCTTTACACTGGCTCCCAGTTAGATTTAGGATTGATTTTAAAATATTATTACTGGTATATAAATCATTCAATGGCCTAGGACCTCAATACATTGCAGATATGCTCACTGAATATAAACCCAACAGATCACTCAGATCATTAGGATCACATCAGCTAGAAATACCAAGGGTTCACTCTAAGCATGGCGAGTTCGCTTTTAGCTATTATACCAGCCGCAGCTGGAACCAGCTTCCAGAAGAGATCAGATGTGCTCCTACAGTAGTCACATTCAAATCCAGACTCAAAATACATCTGTTTACCTATGCATTTACTGAATGAGCACTGTGCCGCTGTTCGTCCGACTGTTTGTACTGTACTGTATTTTATTTTATTTTTCTAAACTGTTTTAATTATTCTTATTTCTTTTTATTATTCTAATTTATTCTATGTAAAGCACTTTGGATTTCCATTGTGTATGAAAAGTGCTATATAAATAAACTTGCCATGCCTTGCCTTACTGGCGGTGGTGCGGTGGTTGGGGGGTTGTTTTGAAATAAAAAAAATATATGTTTATTTGAGCAAAAAAGTGTTTATTTGAGCAATTCCGTCAAAGAAACAACACACTAAAGCCTGTAAAGCATTGAAATAAATATCAGTAAATACTGGTAACTTAAATAATATAATAAAGTTGAATCTATTTAAAAAAAATAAAAAAAAATAGAACTTTAGTTTAATATTTCCACACAAAGATGCGTGATATAGCCTACCGCTCTGCGCTTTGAGAGGGATGTGGGGCACGAGCAGGAAAGAGACCATCGATCTTCTGATATCTTCATTTTTCTACTTGTTGTAAAAGGTATGTGTCACGGCTTTGCCTGGCTCCTCCTCCTGTCTGTGTGCTGCGTCTGTCTCCTACAGGTGAGCTGGGCGCAGGTGTTTGGAGTCGTGCTAATCAGTTCCTGGTCTAGGCCTTTAACCCCCTGGGGTCGGCGGTATCGCTTTTTTTCTTATCAGTACAAAAGAGAGTCTAAATAGTCTGTTGATTTTGATTTTACATGTAAGTGTTATACATTAATCAAAACGCTTAAATGTCTTCTTTTATTTGTGTACACTCAAAATAATGTTGTGTTTTTCGTAAAATAAAGAAAATAAACATGATGCACGTTCTGCCGTCTCTCTCAATGTGAAACTCATTCTGAAACGCGACAGAAAATGACCTGTAACTCAGCGAATGTTTGTCACACAGACTTGAAACGCATGTCTATAAAACGCTTGGAGTCTCTATTTTTAAAGTATGTAAATTATATAAAAAACAAATATTCTCTGTTTAAGTAATCTGTATGAAAGGAGCGGCATGTACAGTTTCTCAAACGCTTCCTCATTAACTCTAATGTGACCACGCGCGCACGAGCGATTGACATGCAAATGATCCACGCGGAGAAATGCAGACCTGTAAACACCCTCATCACCTCAAAACAAAGAATTAGAGACTTCGTTAACTTACTCCTCTGCTTTTCATCGAGTTTGGAAGACTGTGTTTGTGCTGTGCTGTGCTGTTTCACTTGGATTTACCTCAGAAGAATTAGAAGAACGCGATTTGAAGATGAGAAGATTTTTAAGGTAAGACATGTTAAACTGGTGGTGCCAGATTAAAATGCATGTTATGAAATGAGATTGAAGTAAAAACATGAACTAAGCCTAATATCGTACATGTATATGTATCTATAAATAGACAACATGTTGAAATGTGAACTAGACTGGTAGGCAATACATGTCCGACACAAGGATGTTTTTATATTCAATAATAAAACACAGCATGATAAAAGTAGGCTAGTATGAGTGTATACTATGGTGAATATTATAATGTTTAGAACCGTGTTTACTGTTAAATACTGTGTTTATGGATATCTGCTGAAACATAGATGTATAACAATAATTAGTTTAATAGTTTTGAGTGGCTTGATCGCTTCAGTAAATGTTATCTGCACGCGTTTGGAAAGCAAAATGCGCCAAACAATCGGCATCATTTTTTTTTACTCCAAATGTTTATTTTCGTTATGACATTATGAAATGAGATTGAAGTAACATATGATTATCAATATATGTTTCTCTAGTGCAGTGAAGTGTTGAAGTGTTCCTTTTTAACGATTTATAGGCTATTGCTATTATTATTTTATGCAGCACAGTACATAGCTTATGCCTACAAGGCACAACAAACCTGGTGTTCATTATATATATATATATATATATATATATATATATATATGTGTGTGTGTGTGTGTGTGTGTGTGTGTGTTTATGTGTGTGTGTGTGTGTGTGTATGTGTGTGTGTGTGTGTGTGTGTGTGTACTATGTTTCAGGAATGGCACAAAGGTGTATAAGTCTGGTTAAGTCTCTGTCTTTAGTTCAGTGTGTTAAATAATGTGCTTTTTTGTCATTTGTTGTGTATATTTGGATCATGTTGTGTTGTAAATAAATCCAAACAATCAAAAAATCATTCTTTTTTAAATCTCCTCATTCTTTGTGCAAGGTTGCTCAGAATGATAGGGCCTGATAGCTCCTAATAGGGCCGTTAGGGGAGGGTCTTTGTCTTTCTCAGGTGTGAAAGAAATTAAATATTCATGATGTTCACGCCTCTTTGCATAAAGCTTTCTCACACAAAACTTTATCAAATTTAAATCAATATATTTTCTTATCTGAATGAGCAGTCAGGATGATTTTCACATAGTTTTGGAACAAATATTCTAGGCTACATCATACAATTTTCAAAAGTCTTGTGAAGAAATAATCAATATGTTTTTTTTGTGTGTGTTTTCACAAACCACGCATAAATGTCATTATCTCAAAACTACAATCTTTTACATACATGATGATGACATATTATTGTAGCAGAGTTTGTGCTGAATACAGTGTAATCAGACTTTAGCCATGAAAATGTCACAAGTAACAGAAATAAGCACAAATGTCAGAGCATGTCAGAACCAGGGCTCTGAACCGGTTCAAGGAACGAAAACGAAAACCGGAAACAAACGAAATTTTAACAGGAACAAAAACGAAAACGAAAACAAAATCAATTTTAATCGTTCTGAACAGAAACGTTTATTTAAAATGACTATTAACCGGTTAATAACGTTATTTTATCGTTCTCTTTAATATTTTAATTTGCCATTGACCAATCATGAATTTAGTCAAAGCGTGACGTTGACGCATTAACGAGTGACGTTGACGAGTGAAATGCCCGCGCAGCAGTCATCGGCAGACAATCTCTTCGGCATAGGCTATTCAAGAGAAGCACACCTTAAGAGGAGTGAGTGTACTTTTAAGTCTACTGGGCAAGTGTTGCTCTCACTAACCCAGATTTGTACAAACTTGCTATGAATGTAATTGCACTACCGCGCCCGCGGTAACGCAAGTCAGCGTAGATTGCGCATTTTCATGCCTCAAGTAGCCTACATTCTTTCCTCACTGAGTAGGTCTTCAATGAATGCACAGGTATTGGAGGACATTATTTTCGTACGTTTAAACAAGCTAGCCTACGGACTTTAAGCTCAAGTAGTTTATGGATTTCGTATAAGTAGCCTACTAGCAAGTATCGCACATTTTTTCTATAGTCTTTCAGGTAGCCAAAAACAGGACAGGTCAAATGTTTTCTTTATAGACTTTTAATGCTTTGTATTAAAAATAGAAAATGTGTTGTAGTTTTACAATGTTATTGCATTAAATGATCGTGCTTTATTAGCAGACTGAAATTGGTTAACGTTATGTGATGCAAGGATGTGTTGCGCAGTGTTTGCTTTGAAATTAGCAGTTGACGGTGCATTAAAAGAGCAATGATCATCCAGTTTATATAGGCCTACTTTTTATTCATGTAATTTCTAAAACAATTCGTGTTGCAATATATATATATATATATATATATATATATATATATGTGTGTGTGTGTGTGTGTGTGTGTGTACAAATAATTGTATCACTCTTCTGAAAAGAATTAGGCATAAGAGTGCCAATTTCGATTGTCTAACGGTCCAGTAAAACAGGTCAATATTTTTCCAGCTGTTTATGCTTTGTAATTAATACAGGTATTTCTGTAATGGTTTTAACAATGTTATGAAATAAATGTTCAAGTTTAATTATCATGTGTTATCTTATTTTTGAGTGAAAATTAGTCTTATTTATACATATTGTTTAAAATATAGGCTAAATTAAAATAACGTTATTAACCGGTATTTTATCTAATCAAACCGGTTTCGGAACGGTAATGTTTAACGAGGAACGCAAAAACGGAAACGTTAAAATATTGATTCTGCTCGGAGTGAACCAATTGAATTTTTTTTTCGTTTTTAAGCCCTGGTCAGAACACCTCCAGGGCCCAGAAAACAGCTCAGACCCCAGAGGGTTAAAAACGCTTCAGATGAGACAACATCTGCGTTCCATCTCTCCCGCACCGTTTAGGATTTTGTTTTGTTTATTCACTGCACTGCACTACACTGATTGCTTACACTTTTATTTTTCAAAGCCAACTTCATTACTGACTGTATAAAATCTATTCTGTTAAATTCTATTTATTTAATAAATCTAATATATATATCTATATATATCGCTATTCCGCGTGTGGTCTTTCCCTACTCTGTTGCTTGCTTTGAGCCAGGCTTGTAACAGATATGGGGGCTCGTCCGGGATTTTGAACCATCGATCGGTAAATATGCGGGGTTTTTTGCATTTCTCAATTGGGTTTGAGTAGTTAATATTGTTCGTTGTTAAACGCACTTAGGGCCCTATTTTAACGATCTGAAACGCAAGTATCAAGCGCAAAACGCAAGTAACTTTGTGGGCGGGTCTTGGGCGCTGTTGCTATTATACCGGCGGGATAAATGACTCTTGCGCCCGACGCAAATCTAAAATGGGTTGGTCTGAAGTAGCTTCATTATTCATAGGTGTGGTTTGGGCGTAACGTGAAATAAACATTGATTATGCCAAGCATGCGCCCTTAAAATAGCATTTGAATAACATGCGCAACGCGCCACTGACTTTAACCCTCTGGGGACCAAGCTGTTTTTGGGGCCCTTGAGATGTTCTGACATGCCTTGACATTTGTGCTTTTTTCAGTTATTTATAAACATGTTAATGGCTAAGGTGTAAATTCACTCTATATAGCACAAACAGGGCTACCATAATATGCGAGCAACGTGTATGTAGATGTTTGTATTTTTGAGAGAATAATGTTTATGCGTGGTTATTGGAAAAAATAAAAATGAAAGTTGCTGAATTAAGACCACAAAACACATATTAAATATGTGTCCACAAGACTTTTGACTAATGGATGTTGTCCCTTTGAGTTCTAGCTTTAAAATGATGTGAAAATAGTCTTGCTTTATCGTTCACAAAAAAAAATACATTGATTTAAATGGTGTAAAACAGGTTTTGCTTGGAAAGCCAATATGCGAGGAGGAGGAGTAGTTTACACCTTAGATTACAATGTCCCACCCACTCTGCATAATGACTCTGCATAATGACTCTGCCTAATGAGCCATTCATTCAGGTGTGACACTGACTGAGCCACAATGCAAGGACAAAAGATGTATTTAGACTTATATTGACCATTTAAGATTTCGCTTACATCTCTCTTGTAAATATGTTTTGCTATTTTATTAAAAATGTTACAATTACAACAATAATTACAATTTCAACAATATTTCAAGTGTACTCTTTCTTTGTAAAAAAAAATATTATATTATATTATATTATATTATAGGCCTACATTTTATCATATGTATTCATTAGTTTGAATATAGCCAACACTGGAACATCTAACATCTTAGTCTATGACTTTATTTTTGACAAAAATAGTATTTTATATATTATATATATAAAATATATATATATATATGAGGGATCTGCTCCTCATATCAGGAGATATTGCTCCTCATATCAGCACTGTTCTGAGGAATCTTTTCTCCATAAGGTAGGCTATATTATGCCTCACTCGCGGCGCGCTTTGTTTACAGCTGATGTGGGCGTTCTCAGAATTTGCGTTTGAATAGCACGCGCTCTCCGGTGAGTGGTCACATTACTTTTGAATGATCTCCTAATGAGCTCGACTGGAGTCGCTCTCTTTTTAAACAGATTACAGAAGCTGAGAATATTTGTTTTTTATATAAATTACTTCATTTAAAAGATGCGATCTCAAGCTTTATGCCCGTGGGTCTGTTTGCCTGTTTGACTGAATTTTCGCGGAGTTATAGATCATTTTCGAACGCGTTTCAAATGGGAGTTTACTGACAGAGAGAAGGCAGAAATCGCATCATGTTAATTTTTCTTTATTTGTCAAAAAGCGAAACACTTTATTTTTATTGTGAGTATACAGAAAAAAAATAGAAACTGAACAGGATCGATTGATGTATTACACGAAAATGAAAGATCAAAATTAACAGAGCATTTAGTGTTTATTACGCGCGGGCGCGTTTTTGGTCCCCAGAGGGTTAAACTATTTTTTTTCGGTTAGTGGCGGAATTGTTTTCTAAACCTTCAAAATAGCATGAGGGAATGTTTGCGCCGGAACACGCCTCCTCTTTGCGCTGAACCGCCCCCGCGAGCGCAAGTGTATTTCTTAGTTAACCGACGTGCGTCTGTGGAGGGAAAAGTCCGCTGTGCACGGGTGCAAAATAGGAATGATACATGCGTCGGTGTACAAAGTCAATTGCGCTGGGTGCAAGATAGGGCCCTTAGTATTGTAGGCCATTTTGATTAACGTGCCTAATTTGTTGACTGTATTCGGATCCTATGGTGATCCGGTGCAGTAAAGTTGATTGGGCATTTAACGCATGGTAAATTATTGGGAAAGACACACGCGGATCAGTTTAATTAGGTTTGGAAATTTTGTTGCATTACGTCGGTGTGGGAGACAAGGAGATAATTTGGTTTGTTTGTGCCTGGGGTTGTTTAAATACAGCCAGGTTAAAGTATTGGGGGTGGTTCATTGTTGGGTAAGTGCGGGCCTTCGCTGTGTTTGCGAGACAAAAATTATTTATAACAAATTGATGGTGTAGCCATTGGAGCTTTGCGAACCCCTGCTAAGCGCTTAACGCTTGTTTGTTATTTTAGTTATTTGTTTTTGTGCTATATCCTGGGCGGAGGGCACAGTCGTGGATGCCTGCTTTAACGGCATTTTGTTGGGGAAGTTAGGTGCCGCTGATATCGTGTATTAAAAATCTCTGTTCTTGGGGTATGCATGAAGTGGATCGATGTGTGCAGGGCAGCTCCGTTTGTTTTTGTCTTGTAACTGCAATGTGGTGGCCGCACTTACATTGATAAACGTGCTTATTTAAAAATTTGGTTTAAGGGTTAAAGCAAAACGGCAGAGGCAATGAATGGATACTTTTGATAATTTTTTCGCTGCTCCATCAGATCAGGTTTTAGATACGTTGACTAAGGAGCAGTTGCGTGACGTTAGTGAACATTATAATTTTGAATTGGGCGTGAAAAAAAATGCGCAATTGGCGCAGATAGGGCAGGCTGTTAGAACTCAATTGGCTGAAAGAAAAGTTCTCCCATCAATAGCTTCAATGGATGAGTTGGAGCCTGAAGGTGCTTCAACGCCACTGGCAACATTGGGTGAGTCTCGCAGTAATTTTGGTCTTACCTTTGAGCAACAAAAAGAGTTGAGAAATGCAACAAAGAGAGAGAGAAGCTGAACGTAGAGAAAGAGAAGCTGAACGTGAGGCCGAACGTAGAGAGAGAGAAGCTGAACGTCAACTAGAATATGATAAAATCAAAAGTGATCGAGAAATTGCTTTAGAACGTCTTAGGTTGATTGCAGAAGGGAAAATTACTGGTGATACCGGTGGCAATGTTCCGACTGGACCAGCGCGCACCCCTGATATCTCCAATATGGCCAGATTGCTACCAAGGTTTAATGAGAAAGATCCGGATGTGTTCTTTTCACTGTTTGAAAGTGTGGCAGATGATCGTGGGTGGAGTGATCCTGAACGAACGTTGTTACTCCAGAGCGTTCTAGTTGGAAAAGCGCAGGAGGCGTTTATTGCTTTGTCTGTGCCTGAAAGAATGATTTATAAAAGCGTGAAAGATGCTGTGCTTAAAGTATATGAGTTAGTTCCAGAAGCATATAGACTGTGATTTTGTAATTGGAAGAAGGGAGAAAAGCAGACTTATACAGAGGTAGTAAGAGAGCTGAGTTGTCATTTCAATCGTTGGTGTGCAGCAGTAGGCGTCTCTACCTTTGAAGAGTTGTGTAATTTAATTGTTTTAGAGCTATAGGGAACCCATTTGAGCATTTGCTAATCGACTGTGTTGGACCATTGCCTCCATCTAAGTCAGGGTGTGTTTACATTTTGACTGTGATGTGTCAGGCCACCCGTTACCCCGTTGCCTATGCGTTACGTACAATTTCTACCAAGTCGGTGGTGAAGGCTCTCTCTCAGTTTATCGTAAGTAAGTTTGATTTACTTAAAGGCTACTATCAGGTTCCTTTGACACCTCGGGCTCAGGAGGTTTCAGCCCTTTCAGTACTCTTTGATGAGCTTTGGGTTACGCAATATGCCCGCCACATTTCAGCGACTAATGAACCGCATAGTCTCTGGTTTACAGGGCTGTGCTGTTTATTTGGACAATGTGGTCGTGTATAGTGACGGGAGGTCTGAACATCTTGAGCGTATCTATGCTCTTTTTACACGGCTAGTTGAAGCTCGCCTCTCGCCTCAGACGCTTTTTAGGAACGGTGGGGTATTATCGTGGCTTTTGTGCTAACTTTTCCACTGTCGTTGCCCCATTGACCGACCTTTTGAAGGGCCGTATTAAATTTGATTGGACTGCGATTTGTCAGGCCACATTTGATAATGTGAAGTTGTTGTTAACATCTGCTTCTGTTTTAATAGCTCCCCGCATGGACCAGTCATTCCAGATGCAGGTCGACGCTAGCCACGTGGGTGCTGGGGCCGTACTCCTGCAGAGGAATGAGCAAGGCGTAGACCGGCCAGTGTGTTTCTTCTCAAAAAATTTGTAAATTTCTCAAAAAATCGAGTAAAAATTACTCGACCATCAAGAAAGAAACACTGGCTTTAATATGGGGATTACAATACTTTGATGTTTATTTAAGTGGGGGTGCTGTTCCGGTTACCATTTATTCTGATCATAACCCACTAACGTTCTTATATTCTCTAAAGAGCCCAAGTCAGCGCCTTATGCGCTGGGCGTTATTTTTACAACCGTATAGCCTACTGATCCGGCACATCCGGGGTGTGGACAACATTATGGCTGATGCCTTGTCCCGTGCCCCGTGTGAGCCGGAGTGAGTCAGTGTCTTGTCCTGTCTGTCTCTCTCTCTGGTGTCTCCCATCTCTTTCTCTGCCTAGTCTCCTTACTTGCTGGAGCCTTGGGTTCGAGGGAGGGTAGTTGGAATTACTGGGGAGGGAATGAGTGGAGGGGGGGGCCTGCTGGACTCAAGTAACAATTTTGCATCTGCTTTGCAGGCTTGGGCGGAGTGTCCAAGCCATAACCCCTAGACAAAGTTGAGTATTTTTAACATCTGACGTTTATTCATAAAAAAAAAATATATAAAAATTTTCCTATAAAAAATAATAATAATGATATATATATATATATATATATATATATATATATATATATATATATATATATATATATATATATATTCACGGCTTTGCTTGGCTCCTCCTCCTGTCTGTGGGCTGCGTCTGTCTCCTACAGGTGAGCTGGGCGCAGGTGTTTGGAGTCGTGTTAATCAGTTCCTGGTCTAGGCCTTTAAAAACGCTTCAGATGAGACCAGGGGGAAAAGCCGCCGCCGTTCCATCTCTCCCGCACCGTTTAGGATTTTGTTTTGCTTATTCACTGCACTGCACTACACTGATTGCTTACACTTTTATTTTTCAAAGCCAACTTCATTACTGACTGTATAAAATCTATTCTGTTAAATTCTATTTATTTAATAAATCTAATATATATCTATATATCGCTATTCCGCGTGTGGTCTTTCCCTACTCTGTTGCTTGCTTTGAGCCAGGCTTGTAACATATGAAACAACAAGGACAGTGAAAGCGAAACTAAAATGAAGAGCGTATAATAATCCCTTTCGGAAATGGGTGAGATGCGACTGAAGATATTGGAAAAGAAACAAGAGATTCCATGCAGGGATGAGTCACGATTTTTGAATATTCGATTAGTTGATTTAATTATAGAATATCTATAGGTTGTACGATTATTCTCTAAAATAAAATCTCCATGTTTTCGGTGCTGATGCAATTCAAGCTTTCTATATAACTAGTGGAATATTGTTAAATTCGCTGATAATCGGGCAACCAGATCGCAAACCAGAATTCAAAGCGACAAAGCTTAAATTTATGGGCTCACGCACAACTCTCTCAGTCGTCGTCATGAATCCAAACTTTTCCATGGCTGCGATGTAACATTTAATTGCTAACCTATTATTTATTTTGTAAACAAAGCTTTGCGCTTCACTCGTGTCATAATATTCATGTAAAACAGCATTCACATGCAAAAACTTTGGCGGACCACCTTGTCAAGTTTACCAGCACAGCCCTACCAGAAACTATTGACAGTCTCTTTCCAGTCTAATCCTGTGGTGTCTGGGAGGTCGCTATGATGAAGACGGAGAATGTGAGTGAGTGCTGTGTGATCAGGCGCTGCTGTTCTCTTCTCAGGCGCTGGTGTTCTCAGCACCGCCCGTCAAAATAAAAGTCCCGCTTCCAACACATCGGCCAATTAGAAAAACGTATCGGCGGATGCCGATATTTTAAAAATAAAACGCCTTGGCAACCACTAATGACGATAATGACTAAACAGGTGATATAACTGAACTGATAATAACGGTAACCATAGAAACAAAGGAGTGGCGGGAAAAGAACAAAGGCAAACAGGAACCAAGCAAAACTCAAATTGAAAGTCCAAACAAACGCTGACACGTGACAGGGACAACTAATATATAATGTGGTAATATATATGTACTTCATTTAAGAAGCCTGTTTTATAAAAATCGCAATGTTTTATATTTTAACCTTTAAGAATTTCATCTTACTTGTTGACATTATAAATAGCATCTGTACCAAATTACATTATTTCCCCCACGTTTGGGTATATTAATAAAATTAAAGGTAAATCAATAAAAGTATGAACATGAGCTAATATATAATTCTTAGGGATGCACCGATGCATCGGCTGAACATCGGTAACGGCCGATATTTGCCTCGTTAACTGCCATCGGCCATCGGGAAATAAAAATGACATTCGCCGATGTCACATATGGGCGTCAGTTTGGTTTGATATGCTGGGGACAGAGACGCATTCGGAAGTGCATTTTCAGAAGTGCTGGACCAATGACGCATTATTTTATTTTTCTCTCTCTTTCGCGCAGGTTATGTTTTAAAAGACGATGTCCTTGTAGCTCAGGCACGGCCCCACTTTTCAACAGGCCCACCCAAAACTTAAAAAAAAATTATAATTCACCCGTGTTTTTTCCCTCATAAATGCGAACACGAAAAATAAAATGAATATAATGTTTTTTTTTGTTGGGTCAGACAATGATTACCAAATTTCTCTCTCATATGCTCTTCATAACAACTGAAAAAGAACTTGCCATAAATAAGGTTATAACTGTCAAACAGAAAGTGACATTAAAGGTTTTTTTATTTCATAAATTGGTCTGATTGAATTTGTGCTCATTCTAGGATAGTGTGATCAAGAGCCGAAAGACTTGTATGTTTCCGTGGCACAAAAGAAGGAATAAATAACAAAAAGAAAAAACATCGGCATCGACATCGGCCATTGGCCAAGTTGTTATGTTAAACATCGGTATCGGTATCGGCCCAGAATTTCCCAATCGGTGCATCCCTAATAATTCTATATAAGTCATAAAAGTCTGGTGTATCATATGATACAAAACAAACATGCAAACATTTTTACATGGTCTTTTATATTTTGTCTAAAGGTTTGATAAACTCTCCACAAAAAAAAAAAAGATCTGACTATTATTTCATACGTCAGGCTTTACAGGGATAAGTTCATGTTCATGATGAGGAATCACTATAGAGTAATGTAGATAAAGACATTTTTCAGATGAGAGCAAAACATAAAATATATTAAAAGACTTACAGAGCTCTTCTGGAGGTTTTGATGACTGCCGATAATCTAATGAGACACTCGTCTGATTTCTTGAATTTCTGAAGCTCAAACTCCTCCAGCTCTTCCTCTGATGTCAACAACACAAAGGCTAAAGCAGACCACTGGGCAGGTGAAAGGTCACCAGATGAGAGACTTCCTTTGCTAAGGTGGGTCTGAATCTCTTTCACCAGAGTTTGGTCGTTAAGTTCATTCAGACAGTAGAACAGATTGATGGATCTCTCTGCAGGAAGATTATCTTCTATTTTCTGCTTGATGTACTGAACTATTTCCTTGTTGCTCTGGTCATTGCCGTCTTGCTGTGTCAACAGACCTCGTAAGAGTCGTCGATTGGACTGAAGTGACAGACCGAGGAGGAAGCGAAGGAAAAGGTCCAGGTGTCCATTGTCACTCTCGAGCGCCTTGTCATCTTGCTGTGTCAACAGACCTCGTAAGAGTCGTCGATTGGACTGGAGTGACAGACCGAGGAGGAAGCGAAGGAAAAGGTCCAGGTGTCCATTGTCACTCTCGAGCGCATTGTCCACTGCAGTCTTGAGAAAATCAATCATGGTTTCATTTCTGTTTTCCTGTTCTGTAGACTCATGATCAAACACACTTGTCTTGTTGATGTCTAGAAACAGATGTGCATAAAGGGCTGCAATAAACTCTTGAATGCTCAAGTGAACAAAGCAGTACATGATACCAAGAACGATCCCTTTTTCCTCCTTAAAGATCTGGGTACACATGCCTGAGTACACTGATGCCTTATAGACATCAATACCACAGGCTTCCAGGTCTGTGTCATAGAAGATCAGGTTGTTTCTTTCCAGCTGATGAAATGCCAGTTTCCCCAGTGCAAGGATGGCGTCTTTATCCCAGGAAACATCTGGTGTGTATTCTCCATCATACTTTCGGCGGCTCTGCTGGATCTGGAAGCGGAGAAAGTGTGTGTACATTTGTGTCAGAGTCTTGGGAGTGTCTTCAGTGTTTGATTCCTGCAGTGTTTTAGAGATCTCATCAGCCTGAGTGTTTTTCACATCATTATTTATTTTCTCCTCCAGAATGTTCTGGAGAACCGTGGCTGAAATCCAGCAGAAGACTGGGATGTGGCACATGATAAAGAGACTCTTTGATTGTTTAATGTGATCTATGATTGTGTTGGCCTGATTCTGATCAGTGAATCTTTTTTTGAAGTACTCTTGCTTTTGTGCGTCACTGAATCCTCGTATCTCTGTCAGCCGGTCGATACAGTCAGGAGGAATCTTACTGGCAGCTGCTGGTCTGGTGGTGATCCAGATGAGAGCAGAAGGAAGCAGATTTCCCTTCATGAGGTTCGTTAGGAGAACATCCAGAGAGGCTGGTGACGATACATCATGCCACGTCTCATTACAATCAAACTTCAGAGGAAGGCGACATTCGTCCAGTCCATCAAGGATGAACAGCACTTTGAATTGATTCCTTCTTGTAAGGTTCAGTCCTTTTGTCTCTGGGAAAAATTTAGTTATAAGGTCCATCAAACTTAGTTTTTCTTTCTCCTTTAAGTTCATCTCTCTGAATGGAAGAGGAAATATGAAGCTGATATCTTGATTTTCTTTTCCTTCAGCCCAGTCCAGAACAAACTTCTGCACAGAGACTGATTTCCCGATGCCAGCGACTCCTTTTGTCAGTACAGTTCGGATCTCCTCGTCTTGTTCAGGAGCTTCAAACAAATTTGTGCATTCAACCTGTATCTCTTGTGCTTCATGACGCCTGGAAGCAACTTCAATCTGTCTCACCTCATGTTCAGTATTGACCTGTTCACTGCCGCCCTGAGTGATATAGAGATCTGTGTAGATGTTATTCAGAAGTGTGGAGTCACCTTGCTTCGCAATTCCTTCAAACACACATTGATACTTCTTCTTTAGGCCACATTTCAGCTGATGAATGAAGAACAGCTCATCTAAACACAGGAACAGAAAATAGATAGTTTTAGTCTTCATTTTCTCTCCTGCATTTATAAGAGACAATCAGACAGATGATCATGAGTCTCTTACCTTCTAGAGCATCAGCAGCTTCATCTTGCTTCATCTCTCTCAGGTAATGTAGTGTGAGATCAAGAGCTGATTCTTTGATACTGGATCTGTTCTCAATAAAGTCCTTCACAAAGTGTTGTGAGTTCTCTTTTTGTAATATTTTCTTAAACTTTTCCAGTTCATTCTTCAGAAATGTGATTATTTTGCTCTCAAGATCCTACAAACAAAAGTAAGAATTTACATCTACATTTGGTCAACACAATTTATTTAATAACTATAATATCTATATAATACAAAATCCAGATAAAGACTAACATGTTAACCAGCTGTTATTTGTAACAAATAGAAAAATAAAAAATATATAAGTGCTTCAAAGGAAATATAGTGATCTGGAGGAATTAAATAAAATGTCTTTGTTCAATAACATATTTGTTTGTTGTAAATATTAAACATTTATAAAAATGTGTTTTCCTACCTGGAAGATTCCTAGAAGATTGTCTTTGAAATTCTCGTGGTTCCTGTGAGTCTGAACGTCTGAGTCTAATGTCTCATATTGAAGCCTGTAATCAAATAAATAAAATAAATACTGATTTTCCGGGCAAAATATCACAGAAAGAGAAATAAGCATTTGCTGTGAATACTCTAATAAATATTTGATCGGATTTATGATAAACATTGGATCTAAAAATGTTTCATGATTGGTATTCACTGATACAACTTTTAAACACAGTCAGCGTGTGACAAAAAATTTTAAACTCATGAAATACCTTTTATTAGATGATGGTGTTTTCTCACTGAAGTTTGGTGGATCTTCACCTTTAGACCGATCACTCTTCAGAGACACAGAGCTGGACACATGTGAGCCTGATCTTACACTGATGACACAAAGAACAGAGAGAGAGAGAAAACACTTTAGTAAAGGAGATACTACAGTCTCATTTGAAAAGGTTTAATATTGCAAATAGTAATTAAATGCAGTATAGCTGTGCATTTGTCCATTTATGACTACAGTTTGATGGATAAATATATACATGTTTAGTTTCATGATCTATTTTCCATAGTGTATTTGTGTCTCCTTGTGGCTGCCTGTGTAATTGTGTTACTGAATGAGTTTCATAAGGTTCCAGGAATTGAGTTTTATTGTGACTTATAGTTTTATTCAGTCAAGATCAATCATATACACCACTGTAGACAAATAATACAACAATATAATGTAATGTAAACACACAAAATACCTTTTATTAGATGATGGCGTTTTCTCACTGAAGTCTGGTGGATCATCTTTAGATCGATCACTCTTCAGAGACACAGAGCTGGACACATGTGAGCCTGATCTTACACTGATGACATAAAGAACAGAGAGAGAGAGAAAACACTTTAGTAAAGGAGGATCAACTGTGTGTGAAACACATCTGTGTCTTTATCTAATCCTCCACAGAAATACACACACTCACACAATTTATTGTTTTATAGTTAATGATCGTTTTATTTCATTCATATATTGGTTTAACAATTTCTTTAATATACATGAGAGAGATTAAACATGTTAAAAAATACTTGACTCTAATTTATGAGAACATTTCAAGTTTTTGTTTATTGACAGAAATAGAGAGCAGAAATGTCTGTGTGACACAGTTGTGTTAGCATACTTGAATTAAATTAAGTGTATAGTTGTTTCCTAATGTCTGTCAATAATTTTATGATCTAAAAACTAAAGTCATTTATTTGGATTAATTCAGCGTCTAGATTGGATTAAAGCATTTGCAAATATAAAACAATATAAATAAACCAATGCTTAAAGTTGTGTTATTGACAGGGAAACACAAAGTCCAGTGGAGTTTAAACTGATGAAAACAGACGCAGTCTTACCTGTGTTTCTCTGAGAGACTCATCTGAGAGAGAGAGTCCTTTCCTCTTTCCTCTGACATACTGCAGCTAAACTGACACTGAAAACTGATCAGCACTGCTTTCTGAAAACACTCAATCCTTCAGCATCACCTGGAAATGACACCATTTTACACAGATGAAGAACATCTTATTTAAGACAATAATGAAGAATGCTGAGTTATCATCAACAACAGCAACAGCAAAAACAATCTATAAAATAAAGTGAGTTACAGACAAATATATTGCCATGTAAAAAAACCGAATGGTCTTAATCATTTCTGATTGTTTAATGAGTTTAACTGACTCTAAATATTAATTCATTGGGGAAAAATGTTTAAAAGTGTTTAAAACTTTGAGCGGGAAAACTGAAGCTGATTTGTAATATTCTCTATTACAGTTATTATTATTTTACAATCATATTTACCCAATCTTTATTAATTGTTGAATCGTTTGTCATTTAATCATTACTTCAAGTTCACAATGATGGTTGATTTCATTACTTTCAAATGATCCTAAAATAACTGATTGAGTAAAAGTAAGCAGAATTATAATAGTCATATTGTATTTCTACTAATCATAATTGCTATGAGCTGAAATATTCAGTTTAATAACAGCAGATTGTTGTTCATTGCCGTCAGGCTTCATCTGTCTGTCTACTGTAAATGTCTGCTTCAAATATACTTTCGATTTCACAAAAACAACAGCCTAAAACTGAAGAGGAAATGGGAGAAAACTTTCAGAAACATGTTTGTTTTAAATAAACCTTTCTCAATAAAACTTCATGTTTTAACTTCAAAAGATTGTAATTTCTGGCAGATTCTTCGTCTGTAATCATTTGTAATTATTAGGAACTTCATATTGTATATTAAGTGAGATTTAAATGTGAAGTTACAGAAGGCTGTTCTCGGAGTAGCAGAAGAACAACCTTCTGTAACTTCACATTTAAATCTCGCTTAATATACAATATGAAGTTCCTAATAATTACAAATGACTGTAATGGACAGTGTAATAAACTTACTTGCAGTCTTGTCCACTAAGAAGAGAGTTTATCAGTATTTTAAACTCAGTAACGCTTGTTGTCAGTCCGCGCGCGTCGTTCTCAGAATCTCTTGCTGGTCTCGATGGATTGTGGATTAAACACAGAAATGGCCGCGAGTGTTATTAGTGAGCGACAGGTTTAGGTTTCAGCAGTTTTTTACTTTCGTTTTCCTCTTCTTCGTGTGTTTTACAGGAGGGTTTGGAACAGCTGAACAGTTGCACACCGACACCTACTGCACTGGAGCGGGATATTATACCACATATATCTCTAAATCCTGTTTAAAACCTCTTAAATAGACATTTCAACAGTGCATCTGTTATATTCCCTGTTTCTGGACTATTATCTAAGATGCTGGATATTGTAAATGACTGACATCCTGAGGTTTGTATTTATTATACATTCAATCCTTTTGTTTTGTATTAGGACACAAATGTTTCATGATTCAAAAATAGAGCTGGATATGGCCAAAAATATCATCATAATTTGTTTGTTCAAAATTAAACTCCACAGAGTAAGCTACCTTTTAATTTAGGGCCCACATTTATATTCTTATTTTTTTCCCTAAAGTTTGTTTTTTATTATATTTTTCTGGATTCTATGTTTTATGATTTAATATAAATGTATCATCACATATGGTGTCTATATATGAGGGCTATCAACAGATGGCGCTAATCTGACTTAAAAAATGGATTTAAAAGGCCTAGTCTATATATTAATCTGAAATACTGCATTCATTGAAATTTTTTTTGTTGAAAAATTAGGTTTTTTTATTTATTATTTTCAATTGCAAAAATTTACCATAATTAATGCACAAATATTAACAAGTACCATCAAATCCTCTCAAAATACAAAATAAAAAATATTACTGAACAAAAATAAATTGCATTGGTTTTACTGGGGTGGAAGTTTAATTTTTAGGTGTCCAGTCACTTCATGAGAGGAGGCCTATATATAGTGTGTGTGTGTGTGTGTGTGTGTGTGTGTGTGTGTGTGTGTGTGTGTGTGTGTGTGTGTGCAGATGCTGAAATAACTGCTTGAGTTTGTGTAGGAGACTGTTGTCATGTTGATTTATACTGTGTGATAGGCTGTTAGATTAATCCATATAGACAATCAGCCATAGTTTCATTAAAAAAACATATAATTCTTTTAAATGTCTCTTCAAATGTTTATGTAGATCCCCTTTGTGCAGCGGAGAGCCCAGAGAGCCCAGCCGAGGAGTGGACAAGGCTGGCGATAGTGACGACTGACAGCTGGAGACGGCTCATCCGGACAATCCAACTCAAATTAACAGTGTTTTAATGTTATGTGGTCTTTCAGAGAAACAGGACAGCAGAGAAATAATAAAAATGAGTGGGAGAGAGATGGATGGGCTAGGCTTGCTCTGATAGTGACCTTCAGCTCATCTGTATTGTTGGGTGTGCAGTAACTCGTCTCCCTCACGACATTATCGCATAGATCTGTGCGGTTCAGGTGAGTTAACTGGCTAGTGCTGACGGGAGAGAGACGGGATGTGGGACATTCTGTTACATGTGGACGAGACGAGATGATGGACCATGAGGTGTTGCTTCCATTCCCTGTTTGGGATTCACTTCCCAAAAGGCAGGCACCACATAGTCTATCCTAGTGTGTCACTGACTGTGTTGCACTTGGCAAAAAACACTGTAAATTGACAATGCCAGAAGTTCAGATTAAAATAAAATATATATATATATATTTCTTGTTTAAATTTCTATCTATAGAAAATGTCATTAGTTTACAAATGGCATATTGGTGCACAGTGCACTGATTGAAGTAGGCCTAATTGCATGGGATGCAGCTATATATTTGAATAAATGTTTTAAAGTTTGTTTAATGTTTGTTTGAATCATTTCATCCGCCCCATTGACAGTCTTCCAGCCTGAGAAATACACTACTTGGTCCGTATTCTGCTTATTTACCAGGCTATATAGTGATGACTCAATCAAATGAAAAACATTTGAACAGTGGTGGAAAGAGTACTAAAAAACTGTACTTAAGTAAAAGTATTGCTACTTAAGTAATAATTTACTTGAGTACAAGTAGAAGTACTGAAAAATAAAATGACTCAAGTAAGAGCAAATAAGTAGTTTGCTTAAAAACTACTAAAGTAACTATGTTACAAAGTACTTTATTATTATTTTTCTATTTTTACCCAAAATGGGGAGATGATAGTGATATGGAGCGCTAAACACTCTCATGTCATCTGTCTCATTCATACTGGAAGCCCAGTACATACTTATTCATACCTCGCGCAGAAAGTCCACAAGTGAGATTCATAGAAGAGATTCACTTATGATGTTTCAGGAAATGGCAATATGGATATAATAACATGCAAATAGAGACATTTGACTGATGAAACATGAAGACAAACACATGATAGCGATAATATATCTGTGTTCAATAAGCTATCTCAGGTATTTTCATAAGAATGATGTCTTTAAAGGGATAGTTCACCCAAAAAGAAAAATTAGCCCCTGATTTATTCACCCTCAAGTCATCCTAGGTGTATATGACTTTCTTCTTTCAGACGAACACAATCAGAGTTATATTAAAAAATGTCCTCTTCCAAGCTTTATAATGGCAGTGAACGGCTGGAGAAAATTTGAAGCCCAAAAAAGTGCATCCATCCATGATAAATGTGCTCCACCTTTACTCCAGGGGGTTAATAAAGGCCTTCTGAAGTAAAGCCATGCGTTTGTGTAAGGAAAATACCCATATTTATAACTTTATAAACTATAATCACTAGCTTCCGCCAGACGACCATACGCATCGAGTTACGGTGGAAGACTAACCCCTGACCTGACGCATAATGTGTATATTGAACTTGAACTTGAATTTGCGTAGTATGCGTACGGTCGTCTGGCGGAAGCTAGTTATTTTAGATTATAAAGTCATAAATAGTATTTGACTAAATCATGGGCTAATTATCATTTTTGGATGAACTGACCCAGTGGTTCTCAACTCCAGTCCTCAGGACCCGCTGCTCTGCACATTTTGTATGTCTCTCTTATCTGACACACTCAGTTCAGTTCATGGGGTCTCTCCTAATGAGCTGATGATCTGATTCAGGTGTGTCAAATAAGGGAGACATACAAAATGTGCAGAGCAGTGGGTCCCGAGGACTGGAGTTGAGAACCACTGAAACCCATTAATACAATGCTAATCAACATAGCCTGTATTATAGAGTTATCAAATAATATATTCTCACACATGAAACCACAGAAGTAATTTCAAGTAATTTTGATTTCGAAGCAAAACATGATATTAAACTCATAAATTGTAGTGTTTGACGGTATGCTAAGCAAACATACTAGCTTTCCCTGTTGTCAAGAGCAAATGTTTTATTACTAATTAGTAATTTTGAAAAGTAAGTCCAAGATCATTTGAATGTTGTCATTTGAATCATTTCATAATTGAAAGCAAAGGAGGTTAAGTGAAAGGTCCGATAAAAAAAGAGAGATGAAGTATGAATAAAAAAGTGGTAGTAAAAAAAATAAAAAATAAAAATAAGTGGGGTAGGGTTAACATGTTAGATTAAATGCTCTTTTTTTCGTTCTACCGAAGATGTGCTGGAGCCTACTATTGCTATAGTAACGAACTACACTTTTACATGCATCTGACTGACAGATAAATCATGCGATCTTATTTCACTGTTGTTGAGGGTTTTTCAGCTTTGGGCAAAGTTTGCTTCGTACATTTAGTTTAACTGTAGTGTTAAAGAGGGCGAGCTTTACCTTTCAGTTGAACTGTGTTAATGTTTTCAAGACACTTACATGTTCTTGCTCCGTCCATGCAATAACGGTGTCCATGTTATGAGCCGAGTTTTTTATTTACTTCAACTGCTCAGTGCTCAGAATATAATCAGAATATGAGCATAGCTTACTTACATTCACTAGAATATTGAAACGTTAGCGATACAGATTCTAAACACAAGCGCCAGTGATTGAATGTCAAAGCGCGGTTTGAACGCCCCGCCCCCCAGCTGAACTGGAAGTTTTGATTGGTTTTGCACCCGAGTCAGACCTGTCTGTTATTGGCTGAAGCGCTTCAGACCTGGCTGTTATTGGCTGAAGCTCAGGGCTGAGGGCTCATCAATTTTAAGGACAGAGAAGTAAGTATGTTGAGGGTTATTTGTAGGGAAGGACTACACAATGGTTTTTACACAAAATGGTGTGACAGTCGCGAAGCACTGGGGTGGTGACCAGCATGTTTATAGAGGGTTTTCACTACACGTCATCAATCCGAAAGTCGGACATTTTGGAGGGAACTGAACGGAAACAATGCCACTGAACTGAACGGACTCGCAAATCTGGCTGATTATTGCTGCTGAAAAATGGTTGTGTTTTGGTCTGTAGTAATCGGTCGCACCGGGGAAAAAAAAACTGATGAAAGATGGCGTTTGTGGTTGAGAGAGGCACAGCATCAGCCACATGTGTAAATGAAGCGTTAACTATGGCTAAAATGTTGACGTAAAGTAGTTCACTATGGCTACATTCACACTGTCAGTCCAAATCCGATTATCTTTGTATCCGATTGGAATGTGATCTGAAATGATGTCCACACTGTGTCTCGCAACAGTTCAGATCCGATTTGTGTGTCCACGCAGCTCTTTGACAATACGCCAATGATGTTGCGTTGATGGAGGGGTTTGCATTTGCAATAGAAATATTGTCTTATTTAAATTCTCCAACATGGAGATGTGTATCCGCCGTGCTGGACTACTGCGTCTGGAGCTGCAGAACTGGAGGAGGCTGGTATGACCAACTCTTTTTCCGTGCCGGTTTCAAAATACATTTAAAAAATAATAATTTTCTGCTCGTCTGGCACTTTGCAACAACACAGCCTTGTTTCGGCAGCGACTTTCAGCATGTTCCCTATAACAACATCTGATGTTTACATTTTACGTGGCGTGAGAAAGTCACATAAACCACACAAAGTCTGATCAGAGCGTTCAGACTGAAGTGGATTTCCTGATATGTGATTTAAATAGGATTTCAAACCACATATGGATGTAGCTTGAAACAGATTTCATGTGCTTTTTTTGGACTAACAATCTGAACATAGTAAATGTCGGGATAAGAAATAGAAGGAAGAATTGCAGTAAGGACTAGAGAAGCTAGCTCGTTCGGATCTTTACCACATATTAACTTAAGTTTGTCAATTTCGCGCTCTTTCCTGCTTACTAAGTCCTTCTCTATATGATTTCACAGCTTCCGTGTGTTTTTTCCGAGGTTTAGACATCATAAATTAGTGTAACAATGTGTTCAGTAGTACATAAACAGTGAAATCCATGCCGTTGTTTACATCCGAGTACCTCCAATATGGCCGCGCATCCGGGTAACTGACCGAATCGTGACGTAGGTGCAAACCCTCGATGGGGCTTCCATAGACATAATGATCGTGTCCAAAAAGCAAATAGTTTCAGTTGTCATAAACAGAACAGCCCCAGATCCTCCAGGGATAAACTCGAGTGTGAACTGAAGCTTCAGACGCTCACAGAGACGCAGGAGTTACAGACCAGACGAGCCTCGGGACACAGTGACACAGCATGTGTAAAGTTAGTCTGCGCTCCAGAGCATATACTTCCAGAGTTTCCCAAAGTTTTCTTAAAATCGTATCTTCTATTTATCTTCCTAGAAGACTTCTGTATAGTAGAAATGATTTTGCTTAAATTTAACCTGAGGTATTATTTTCACTTAACAGCATCTGTACTTAGGCTATTCATGCTGCATGGACAAAATACTGCTTGAATATTTTTGTATAAATAAGATCTAAAACGACTATGTGTTTTAAAATACAACTAAACCATGATAACAGATGATTTTTCTTTTGACAAACCTACATTTCAGATCATTTCCCTCGTGGTGTTTAACATCCAGGAGCTGAAGAAGTAGTTCTTTATGCAAAAAAAAAAAAAAAAGAATAAATTAAACAAACAACAACGATACAAATAGTTTAAGTTGACATAAACAATACACTCCCAGATCCTCCCGTAAGTTGTAATATGCATTGTACAATATGTAAATAGATTGTGTCAGATTTGTTAGAGGGACTGTACCTCATTATTGTAATGCAATCACACTGAGGACTAACGTCACCTGTCCCTTGTAAAGGCTATGGATCAAATGCATTCATAAGCTTTATGCAACAATCACGAGTGCTCAATTTACTACAAAAGTGTGTACGCCGTATAAGAAGAGACATTTAGCTGTAATGAATACATAATACAGAAACACTCTCTTCCGATCTATTGTAAAAGTTTGTAATCTTTGATTGTAAATGATTTTTTCCCCACTAGCGGATGACACCGCTTACATCGTGTTTCTCTGTACAGTGTTTAGACGAAGACTTCTCCTTGAGCACGGTCAAACAGGCGTAGGAATTAATGAACAAATGCAGCATTAGAAAATTACACGACACTTCTACATTAGTGTTTAAACTGTGATATTCTCTCAGGTCATCCTTCTGGTCTGTCGAAGCGGTCACAAGACACATAACAGCCCAACATGAAGAGTGAGGCTTGATGTTTTTCTGTTACATATACGACTGTTACACTTAAAACAAACCTATCAATTAAGCTACGCATTACGAGTCAAGGTGTCACAGACAGACAATCTGTCATGCTTGTCTTCACAATTTGTGTTTCTTTAAGAAAAACAGTCTTTGTCCCTCATCAGCAGAATACCAAAATTGTTTAACAAATCTTAATTTTTCACGATTATAAATATTGATTAGCATCAGCTCACAGCTCAATTGTTACCAAATGCTAGTGAAGAGATAATCTACAGAATGTCACTGTCACATTAGTTTGCTATTACCAGTGATAGCGGCTCTGGTATCGTCACATGACTGTGAGTACACATATAAACCACACAGTTTTGACTATGCAGCCAGGCCAAAAACAAAAACAGCAATTAGTTGTAGCAGTGTGGAGATTGAGTTATGTTTCTTTGATTTTGTTCTCATTTTTCTAAAACAGACTGTTTTTAAACTGTTTACCACGGTTTCATTCTTAACATCAGCATCTTATTGTGATGCCGGGTGTGATTGTAATGTTTTGTGTGGTGTTTTCTTTACACTTTCCCCTGGATATCTGTTTCCTATGTAATGTTAGTGAGCTCTAGGGGCCCTATTTTAACGATCTGAACCTAATGTATCAAGCACGAAACGCAAGTAACTTTGTGGGCGGATCTCGGGCGCTGTAGCTATTATACCAGCGGGATAAATTACTCCTGCGCCCGACGCAAATCTAAAATGTGTTGGTCTGAAGTAGCTTCATTACTCATAGGTGTGGTTTGGGCATAACATGAAATAAACCAATCAGAGCATCATCTCACATTCCCTTTAAGAGCAGGCGCGCTTGTTCTATGGCGGATTGCTATTATAACGGCAGATTTGCCAGGAGCGGTTCACAGCCGAGGAGACCGACGTTCTCATCAGGGCCGTGACCAGACCTGCGCAGTAGCGATCTCGGGACCAGACCCGCGCAGTAGCGATCTCGGCACCAGACCCGCGCAGTAGCGATCTCGGGACCAGACCCGCGCAGTGGCGATCTCGGCACCAGACCCGCGCAGTGGCGATCTCGGGACCAGACCCGCGCAGTGGCGATCTCAGGACCAGACCCGCGCAGTGGCGATCTCGGGACCAGACCCGCGCAGTGGCGATCTCGGGACCAGACCCGCGCAGTGGCGATCTCGGCACCAGACCCGCGCAGTGGCGATCTCGGCACCAGACCCGCGCAGTAGCGATCTCGGGACCAGACCCGCGCAGTAGCGATCTCGGCACCAGACCCGCGCAGTAGCGATCTCGGGACCAGACCCGCGCAGTAGCGATCTCGGGACCAGACCCGCGCAGTAGCGATCTCGGCACCAGACCCGCGCAGTAGCGATCTCGGGACCAGACCCGCGCAGTAGCGATCTCGGGACCAGACCCGCGCAGTAGCGATCTCGGCACCAGACCCGCGCAGTAGCGATCTCGGGACCAGACCCGCGCAGTAGCGATCTCGGCACCAGACCCGCGCAGTAGCGATCTCGGGACCAGACCCGCGCAGTAGCGATCTCGGCACCAGACCCGCGCAGTAGCGATCTCGGGACCAGACCCGCGCAGTAGCGATCTCGGGACCAGACCAGCGCAGTAGCGATCTCGGGACCAGACCTGCGCAGTAGTGAGCAGGAAGTAAAGCCGCGAAATCAACGCTCCGCCCTCACTCTCACAGAGAGAGTGCATTCTGCACACTTTTGAAAAAACTGATTGCAGTACGACAAGAGGCTTGTTAAAATAAAGTAAATACAATCTCCTCAGTCCTCCGAAGATCCCGAAAAAAATGTCCGTTTGTGCTTCAGTGACTACTTCGCTCAGAGAACCTGTCAATCACAGCTGTCAATCATGACGTTACACCACCGCATCACGTAACTAACTAAAAACCAACTTATTTTTGAAACAGACACTTGAACTTACATCAGCGTGATAAAAACGACAGCAAATGACAGAAACAACCTTTGGAAAAAAGATATTTGAAGTGTAATTTAATTGTTTAGTTGGTCTCACGTCCCGTTGAATAACACGGGGAGGCGGGGCTTATGACCTTGATGGAGTTTTTCGGTTCCTTGCCACTGTTGCCTTTGGCTTGCTCAGTTGTGGATATTTTGGGGATATTTAATTAGATTTTATCAATCAATAAATTCCACTAGAAACAAACCTTGTTGTATTATTTTAATTTAATACTGTGAAGCTGCTTTGATACAATCTGTATTGTGAAAAGCGCTATACAAATATACTTGACTTGACTTGACTTGACCGGGGGGGGGATTGAGACGTTTTGGCTTCACTTTTCAGGGCTTGTGCGGCACGCTTGGTTGCGACTATGTAATGTGACAAAATCAATCAAAAACCACAGCCAATCAGAACAGCGTGTGGGCGGGTTCTCTTGGCAAGTGCACAGCACTCACAATGAAATGGATAAGTACGTTATCAGATTCATAAATATTGCACCATTTAAACATCATTTAAAGTACAAGTGATTGAAACTATCTTTGTCATAGAATTCATACTTTGCAGTCACGTGACTACCATGGATACCTGGCGGGCAACAAACGGGTATTTTCAACGTAGAGTCTTGTAGTTCCAGGTCTTTCTAGTAGCTGTCAAGTCTGTTAGCGAGCTAGCTGCATAACTATGGACTAGGATTAACTCCAAGGTAGCTCAATTGTGTAAAGCAGACAAGGTTTTTTAAGATAATCGAGCAGTAATAATTCCTCCATAAATAATCTAGCTCTACTGTTGGGTCATCTCTGGTTCTCATTGAAAACCATAGATATCACAAACCTCAAAACAACCTATCACACACTTTTGTTGTTGTTAGCAAAAGACAACAGCTGTTACTGTGCGTTCACACCGCCACCGGCGAGAGCGTCAAAGTGCCCGGAAGTCATTCATTTTTAATAGCGATTTCAAAATCGCCGGCGGCGGTGTGAACGTACAGTTAGCCTAGCTTAGACTCATAACACAAACAGCTGACTCGCTGAACCAGCTGGTGATGTTGATTGACGAAACTACAGGGTAACTTAAAGACTCGATTAATTACATGATCACATTGTATTCAAACAAATGTTGAAATTACCTTTGATGGAGTGATGGAATGATCACTGCACAGACGTGTATACTGTGCTTATCTCATCTGCGGTTAGTGCAACCAATCGCACAACAACTATCTGGTGATGCAAATGCTTTATTTTTTTTTGTAGTGTTGTTCCAGCTGCAACGTCGTCACGTCACTAGAATCGTCAGGTGTCACTGGTAAGTGATGCAAATGCTTTGTGCGTGAAAAAAAAAAAATCTAATTGCATTGCACCCATGCACTCTCACCCTGCTTCTGGGTCAACAGCACACATGCATTGTGGCGCTCTTGTGATCGTGCGTCAGCGATCTATATTTTGTGAGAAAATATGTTTGTTTTTTTTGTTTTGTTTTTCACAAAAAACATATGTGCCACTTCCTAAATTTGAGGTTAAACCACTGGAGTCACATGGATTACATTTATGTCTGTATACCTTTCTGAACCTTGAAAGTCGTAGTTGCGTAAGCTGTCAATGGAGGCACAGAAATCTCTCAGATTTTCAAAAAGATTTTGTTCTGAAGATGAATTGAAGTCTTGTGGGGTGTGGAACAACATGAGCGTGAGTAATTAATGACAATTTAAATTTTTGGGTGAACTAACCCTTGAAGGAAAATTGTGTTCTCTTACTGAAAAATGGCATCAGCACTGTAATATTTCCCTCTACTATTGACTACAAGTCTAAAGCAATGTTTAATGATAAAAGCAGCAGCCCTGTCTTCGTATTCCATTTGTTTTTGTTTCCTTCTTTCTGTATTGTATTTGTATTGTATTTGAATCTTGACTTTTAGTTTATTATTCATGTTTTGTGAAGAATTTTGTGAGCTATTTGGTGCAACACCAATATTGTGCAAGTACCTGCTCATGTTTTCTTTTTTAATTCTGTCCCTTGTTTGTTTAATGTCTCAATACATATTCCACAATACAAGCACTTTTAATGGTGCTTTGCACATTGTTTAATTTGTCATATATCTATTGAATGCATTTAAGAATGTTTACATGAAAATGTTTACGAAAATAAACCATGTTCAATTTGTATATATCCTTCTTGAATTATTTGCTACCAAAAGATATGCTATAAAAATTCTATAAAAATAGAAATTTCTGTATAAGGATTATCCGTGAATAGTACAGAAAATGTACTGTTGATATACAGAATTTTCCGTTTTAGAGTTCAACTGTCCGTAATTTAACAGAAAATGTTCATTATCTGTTTGTTTTTTTTGGAACAATTTGACGTTAGAAATCAGGACAGCCTAAATACACACTTGTTTTTCATGGCCTATAATTAAGGTTGGTTTTACTATTTTCCATTGAGTTTGATACTGTTTTGCCACTCCTGGTTCTTTCCATTATATATTTGAGTCTGATATTGCCTTGCCACCTCTGATTTAAAATGTTGAGTTTGATGCTGTTTTACCACTCCTATTTTTCCATTTTATATCGGAGTCTGACACTGCCATCTCTGGTTTACTATTTTATATGTGAGTCTGATACTGTTTTGCTACTCCTGTTTTAAGGTTGCTCTTAGCTTTGTTGCTTATTTGTGTTGTGTTGTTATGCAGGCATTATTTTCTCTTAATTTGGCTGTTCTGTAAAGCATTTTGGTCAGCCAGTGGCTGTTGTAAATTGTGCTATATAAATAAAATTAACGTGAACATGAAAATACTTGCATGTAACTACAGCTGTAATTAACTTCTGTAATTGCATTTATAATTAGGCTACACTGTTAACCCGTCCCTTACACCTCAACCCACCCTTAAACCGACCCATACCACCAAACCTGTCCCTAACCTTACCCGTATCCCACCTCAGTGTTTTACAAGACAATATGAACACAATAAGTACATTGTACTTTTTTTATTTTTTTATTTCTGATGATAGTACATAGTAGTTAAAGACACCTAATATAAAGTGAGACCATAAACTGCAACACAAGAGATAAACTTATTTTAAGTAATGAATCACAAGAAAATCATACTGATGTGTTTTGGTGATTAAACCACATGCTCTCATTACCGGTTACAACAATCTTGTGTTTTGAAACAATGAATTTAACAACGAACTGTAATAAGAGAATGAGATCAGATTTTGTTAGGATGTTGAACTGTGTTATAAGTGTAATCAAATGTAGTTTTGTACGTAACAGCACCTAAAGCAAATAGCGAAAAAGCCCTCAACTTTTATAGACTGCTAAATTGCTTAAGCAACAGCCAATCACAGGGCTATTCCCTCCCCTACTAGTGTGCAGACACACAGATATGCATTGACATCGGCATCTGGTTTGTTACAGGCTGTCGTTGAAGCGAGATTACGTTTCTGATATGAGTGAAAGATTTAATAGTATAATAGAAAGAATGTGAAACACCCAGCAGCTTCCTGATCAGAGGTCTTCAGAGAATCTTGTAGAAAGGTATTTATTTAGAATATTCTCGAAAATATCTGCAAAAGACCCAATGCACAGCGTGGTTCATATGTGTAAAGTTTCCGTTCTTAACGTGTTCGTTTCTGATTATTTAAACACCGATACTTGTTTCGAAACGACATCAGATGCCATTTACTATAACGATACTCAACTACTGTTGGCATGTTTCTCTTCCACTGACATTGAGTAGGCCTAACTGAAGTGAGTAATGTTTAAGTAATGCTAATAAGAAAAAAGTCCATGATATTGTCTCAGTATTTGCACATAACTGCAAAAAAGTGTGTCTGGAGATGACTTCTGGAATCTGCCTTAGGCATAAACGAGGCCTTGCTTCAGCCTTGGAATCGCTTGCATAGGACCCCTCCCCAGGGTTCATACAAGGTGCTTAAAGTGCTTTTGATTTAAAGGGATACTTCACCTCTGGAAAGATGAATGTGTATTTAAAATGGGTCATTTATGTAGAAGAAATGTGAAATTATTTTTGAATTTGGAGCTTTCTAGACTGAGAAAAGCCTGAAAATGTATTTTCGGCTCATGTTGATGAAAGACAACAACTCCCAGAATGCACTTGCTTCGCTGCCCTACGAGGCCACGCCTACCAGTAACAGTTAAACAACTAGGCTAGGCTACTAGTTGACTCGAAACTTAAAGACGCCGTTTTATCGTTAGTCTCCGTGATGAGTCTGCCCGGGATTTTGAGATCGCCCAAAATGTCCAGGATTCGGCTTTTGCGTTCTACAGTCTTCATTCATCATGTTTACTGTGGCGAGCAGGACGAGACTGAGGGCCGCGGGAGAACGGCGCGAGGCCGGTGGCGTGATTACTGATGAGCAACACCTGTGAGACACACCGGTCTCGTAGGCTATCTCTAACGGAGGAGCGGGAATCTTCTTAGCAATGTTAAAACGCACATCAACCGATCACTTGTTTAGCATTCATGTAAACACTACGATCTCGACTGCCGGACATGTCCGAGAAAAAGAGGATGTATGGTAACCTCTACTACTCAGCTTTCTCCACAGAGCAAGAGCCTGTTAGCTTAGCTTCCAATAAAAGATGGCTGACACTGCTTGTACATTCTGTGAGTGAGATCCCCCTATGGGCGGGTTGAACACATGCGGGACAGCTCCTCCTACTGGCTGTAGTCTCTCGCCTCTGGACAAAAAAAACCCTCCGATGATGCAAAATGACGATTTTTGAGTCATCGGAGGATTTTTTCCAGACAAAAAAATACATAAATCTCTGGTCTCAGGGGGATATGAGGGAGGGAAGCACGGTAATTCGAAAATACTACAGGTTTTCTACTGATACAAAGCTTAATGTTAAATGCTGAAGTATCCCTTTAAAGTACTTAAATTGGATTTTTGAAATTGAAGTTCTGTAAAACCCTTGAAAACAGACATATTTACGAAGAGGTACTTGAAAAGTGCTTTACTTATTTAAAAATGTAAATAAGTTTATATAAATTGTATACAATATATATGAATTTTTATTTTAATTTTTTTTAAAACACAAACGCAATCTTTCAAGCTAAGTTAACACTGCTGCCCGTCTGATAAACCCCATCAGACCGTTTGAAATACGCCAACATTATAATATAAAATATTATTATTATTGAGCAATAATAGCCATTATAAACTTTGTATTTAATATATATTATTAGTACATCTAGAACAGGGCTGGACAAACAACGGTTTTAAATATATGTATTTAAATATTGTATTTGTAATACAATATCACTATTTTGATGCAATACAAGCAAAATCCTGTAGTTTGCGCGGACCTGCTTTTATCCTTTATGTTCAGTGTTTTCATTGGTGATTAGATGTAGCCTAGAAGTGATTTGATAATTGTTAATGACTCATTATAAAAATGAGGATCGTTTCTCACTATTCCAAAAGTTTGTTTCCAGAACAGTATTATAGACTATAGATTATTATATTTGTATTTATATCCAGTGATATGCACAGCGGTAGAGATAAATTAAAAAAACCTGTTTTTTTAACCTACACTAGTAATTAAGTGTCAGTTTTAAAGAAATAAAACGAATCCTTTTGATGCACACAGTGTGCAGCCTTTCCCTGGGATTCTGAAATGTGACGTGTCCTTCCGGCCTCGAGAAAAGGTGTCCTCTAACTTTTCTAATTTTACTTTCATCCCACCTGGACGGGTGTCATCTCTTATGGCCCACCAAAATATTTTTAAATTGGAAGATGGGGAATGTCACATTCATTTTTCTTTAGTAGAGTGTGCTATTTGTTTTCCTTATATGAAAGAAATGTATTTAAATGCAATGCCAACACCACACTTAAGATAATAAAGCCATTGCTAGTCAGGCAAGTGGGGGGAATGTGCAGTTATTGTTTATTAATTTTCAATTATGAATTATTAGTAAATCAATAACTAATCATCAGGGCCGTGCAGAGACCTCTGGAGGGGCAGGTGCTCAAAGTATAAAAGGGGGGCACATGGAACAAGGCTTTAAATGGGGCTGTGTTTTTCCTGGCTTAAAATGAGGCGGAGGTGGTAAAATCCTAATTATGTATTTTAATAATGAGATAATAAAATGTGTATTTTTTTGTAGATCATCATATAGCCTAATGTGTTTCCCACATCATTTTTGTGGGTGGAGCTTGGTACCTCTAGGGGGGTCCGGGGGCATGCCCCCCGTAAGAAAATTTTGTACATTTTAAAGATAAATTCATTAATCTGGTGCACTTTGAGTCACCCGAATCTGCCCGAATCCACTGTTAAAAATAAATAATCCACCCGCAAACCGCCCATATTTTTGATTTAGATATCTGCATCTGATCATCACATTACAATTATTCAAATTCTTAGTGATAGTGATAATAGTATGGTAACATATCACACTGAAGTAGGCTGATTTAAAATGAACATTTATATACAATAAAAGTTCTTCTTTTGGCAAAATTACATTTCCTTAATAGCCTAAACAGAGGCTTTTCTCCCTTCAAACTTAAATTGTCAATGTTTCATTACATCACTGTTTGAAATCTCAAATTTTTTGTATCTTTTATAAAGGGCATCTTTCCCCTAATTTTATTAAATGTATGCTCCAACTTTCATTTCAAATTCTTAAATTTGATCAATATATTATAGTTATTATATTATAGTTATCAATCACATTAAATAATTTACATTGAAAAATTATAACTGTATTAAATTAGATTATTTTAAATATTTTTGAATATACAAAAATAAGGAATGTTGAAAAGATGATACTTTATGAAACTAAACCGCCAGTAGGAGGCGGCAGGCGACCGTTTTAATGAGCGAGTCATTGAGTCATTCATTCAAACGATTCGTTCAATCGGCTGATTTATTCGGAATGAGGCAGTTTATGAATGGGTAATTGAATCTTTGACTCAAACGATTCGTTCAAAATGCTGAATCATTCAGTAATGCAACAAGTGTTGCTGTGAGATGCGCGATAGTTCTGCGGTGATATTTGTTTGGAACTATTTTCGCTGCTGAAACAGAACAAAAACAGTCATTGCGTCTAAAATGTAAGTGACTTAATTTTAACTATTTGTTTATTGACCTGTTATGAAATCAGTCTCGGTTTTAATCTTGATGGCATTCAGGAAAACAGTTACTTCTACAGCCTACACACTGCAATATAAACAACATATCTGTATGCTCTCTTCACGTCATCCTTGTAAAATAATAATAATAATAAGTAAACAAACATCAAAATCACTTCGCTGAAAATGAAACGCCACTTACCAGCAGCCGCAGATTTTAAGATATCTTCTGGTAGTGCGCGTAGCCGCGCGAAATTAAACAATGTGCGTGCAGCGTGAGGAATCGTTCCGGATGAGTTCGTCAGGTGAAAGGTCATCATGTGGATCATTTAATTTACGGCTAAATTATTATTTATTAATTTTACTAATAGTTAGGTTGGGCAGGCATCCACAAAAGGGCCTTTAATTACAAAAAAAAGGAGAGGAAATTTTGCCTTGACAAAAGGGCACTTTGGGCACCAAGGGGCAAAGGGGCAGGTGCTCGAGCACCCAACGCCCCCCCCCCTCTGCACGTGCCTGCTAATCATACTGGCTATCACTTACATCATTTAAAATCACCCACAAAGGTAATACACAGCCCATGTAGTTGGATCTCTGTATATAAACAATTAATCACAACGAATTACAATTAATTATAAATGTACAGAGGGGCTATATCAAATCTTGTGAATGCCTACCAAATCGAATTGTATCAGATAATCCGTCTGTCCGCCAGACGAATTATGCGATGTTCTTATCAACTCTCAATGAGAGATATTCTTATAAGTTCTCAAGAAAATGTATTCCCTTGGCCACAGAGAATAATTGTCTTGTTTACAAGATTATTAACTGGTAGGTCAGTCACGAATTTATCGAGCTTGTAGCTATAAGACCGAACACATTTAAGAGACTTTGTTCTGTGAGCAGCAGACAGAGACAATCAAGAGTATAATAAGTTTTTAATAAAAAGGCGATTATGAAAGTAACGTTACAACTACATCTAACAAAGAATATATATATATATATATATATATATATATATATATATACACGTGAACAGTAAATGAAAATAACTAACGAAAGAAAGAAGAAACACAGCAGATGACAAAAATAGCACACAAATCACAAGAATAGCAAACCAAATACAAGAATAGCAAACCAATCACAAGAACGACCTTTGAGAACCAGCAGAAGAATAAAAAATCACATTAAACAGGGAAATGTAATACACATTTACTTTTTGGTAAGATATGAAAAATACTTGCATTGAAAACCTTGTGGTTGAAAGGAGAAAGGAAAATAACGAAAAAGCAGGAACAAAACAAGACGAAAGAAATACAGAACAGAACTGTTTGGAACGCGGAGTGTAACCGCTTTTCTAGGGTACAGAAATTTCACTCCTCCCTGGCGCTTGGGCCAATTGGAACGCAAAATTCCAGGCGGGACAAATTTTCTTTGTCTCACTTAGGAATTTGATTTGCATGTTTTATGGCAGTCTTGGGATCATGCCATTTCTACTTTAAACAATTATAACTGCAATAAAATACATTTTATCATAATTTGATACCCATATCTTTCCTCAGGTATATAGGAGTTCAAATCAAGACCAAATTTGGTCTGTTTAAAAGCTACGGCCTAGAAGTACCTTCTTACTCTGTAAGATAAGTATTAAAAATTTGACTAACAAACTAGGATTAAGACTAACCTAAAATGTGATGTGCATTGGCAAATGGGAATGGAGATTGGACTTTAAAATACCTTATGATTTCGCAATAGTGTGCACCTCTGAAACATTATTCCTTTAAGGTTTACAAGAATACAAAAACACATCACAGAGAAGAACAATCATGGAAAAGAGAAATTACATTCAGGTTTACATATTTCTTAAGTGGTTATACATATATAATACATAGGATTAACAGTTTCTCTCTATTCTGCTAGCATCTTAGTGGAATTTCCAGCTTGCTTACATTCCGTTTAGAGCCATTAATCTTTATCAACCTAAGTAAAGGGGGAGGTCTGTTTACCCGAGGATGCTGGTGAACATTCTTAAACCAGAACATTTATGATTCAAGGCTACGCATTAGAAAGTCACACCTCTATTATAAAGCACAACTAATCACACACATGAATATAGGAAGGTACATACATTAAAAGAATATTTCTATCCTAGGTTACATATAAAGGACGTTTGTGTGTGTATGTGTGTGTGTGTGTGTGTGTGTGTGTGTGGGGGGGGGGGGGTGTGTGGACAGACCACCTGGGCCTTCGTTTGCAGGGAAAGGAGGAAGATTGATAGCAATTTTTGTGATCTGCTAGTGAGTATCCTAGCGATGGTTCTGTTAAATTTCATGCTGGCATAAGAGTGTCAGAAAGGCAATTTGGGTCCATTTGGTGTTATTCTTTGCTTTCTGGGGGGGTCGTAAACACCCCAGGAGGATGGTCTCTCACAGACCAGGCGGCTCCATTTAGTGAATTATATTTAACAGGCTAAAAGTTAAAAGCTTTCCCAAAATTTATAATGACAAGTAATCATGAGTCCTGTCCATACGCTACAACACTGTAGATCTGTGCATCAGCGACAGAGAGACAAATACATGATTTCATATAAAATTAAACAATAACAAATATATTCTGTGCATAAAATGTGAGAGATAATGTAAATGTTTAAAAGTTACATGTAAACTTTATATGTTTAGATACATTTATGTGCTATTCTTTACAATCACGTTCATGATCAGAAATATTTTAATAATTATGGATGAGTTCAGTCTAAACATTATTATATTTGCAGGCCTGATACTGAAGATTTCTGCTGACACTCATCTGAGCTTCTTCCTCTGTTCCACCTTTAAATACAACTAAACCATCATTTGGCTGAATAATAAACCAACATTAATCATTCAATATCATATGTTTCTGATGCGCATGAGTCTCTTCTGAGTCACTTCCATCTGTATGAATCACATTTACACATTAATCACACATTTATTTCTCCTCATAGACAGTAGTGAGGATGAGACGTTAAACCGAGGTCCTTACTCTCTGTGGTCATTAAAAATCCCAGGATGTCCTTCGAAAAAGAGTAGGGGTGTAACCCCGGCATCCTGGCCAAATTTGCCCCTTGGCCCCTGTCCATCATGGATCCTAATCATCCCCATATACTGATTGGCTTCATCACTGTCTCCTCTCCACCAGTAAGCTGGTGTGTGGTGGGCGTTCTGGCGCAATATGGCTGCCGTCGCATCATCCAAGTGGATGCTGCACATTGGTGGTGGTTGAGGAGATTCCCCCATCTATGTAAAGCGCTTTGAGGTCTCAGAAAAAGCGCTGTATAAATGTAACAAATTATTATTTTTATTATTATTATTAGTGAGACTCTTCTGTGGATCACCTGATGGTTTCTGCTCCTCTCATGATGATTTCACACTACGATATAACACATCCATCAGAGTTTGGTGATTGATCTTTATCAGGGATGTTTTGTGATCGATCTTCATCTACTCTGTAAAGTGGAAAAGAAGAGAAAACAGTCAGTGTTCAGTGGAACAAAGTGTAAAATATTATATTTCAATTACTGTTTTTTTGAGTAAAAATAAATTAAATTGAATTCCTGTAATCAGATTAATTACTGACTTAACATGGTCTAGCATAGATATTTGTGTTTTTAAATAATAGATGTAAAGCATGAATCATGTTCATATGTTTGTGTGTGTGTGTCGGTGCGACTCCTATTGAGTCTCTGTAAAGGAGAAACTAATAAGTGTACGGCGTATGGAATAAACCACAGGGAGCAAATACAAATGTTATTTTGAGTTCAAACACAAACCTTTAGTTAAAGCCATTTGTCCTCTAGTTTAAACATGTTTGTAGGCTCTTAGTAAATAACTGAGAGTAAAGTAAGTGTAAAGTAGTGTGACGTGTTGCTTGTCACAGTAAAAACACACTAGAGACAGAGACATTTCTCATGTGAGCTGGATGCTGTGAGCTGAAGCTGGAACTGCACTGATTTTAGCAGGAGTGCAGCGTTTTCCTACAATCTGACCAAGTCTGTTTTCACACTGAAATGATTCACTTCTACTGACACAGTTAATAAAGCAGGTGTTGAGGTATAAAGCTGTGACAGTGAGCTTTTCTTCTCTTTCCTTTTCTCTTTTCCCCCTAAATGAAGATCTCTTTAATATCTCAGTGATGTTTCCTCACCTCAGGAGACAGTTTGAGTCTCGTAGCTCGTCTCTGAGCTGCTGCTTTGAGTCTCCTATCTTATTGCCTCTCAGATCAAGCTCTTCTAAAAACTGCAGTGCTTTTGAGTTAGTCAAAGACTGAGTTAAAGAAGAAACATCTGTAATGCCACAGTAGAATAGACTAGAAAGACACAAACAGAGGAAGAGAGATTATCTTACAAACAAATCATGAATGTGAAGAATTTTACACAAATATAATGCGAACTCAGACTCATTGTGAGATATTGAGTATAAAGTGTTTTAGTTTAAAAAACCCAGAAAGTGCACTGCTATAAACAATGAAACTTAAGCCCTGCTGTCTTCAAATAAATAAACTTCAGTCACACTGTAATTGCTGTACAGTATAATGATACTAACTGTAGTTTCTCCAGCTTGAATTGTGGGTTCATCAGTAGATCACTGAGGTTTTTCACTCCAGAGTCTCCTAGTTTATTCTCTCTCAGGTCCAGCTCTCTCAGGTGTGACGGGTTTGATTTCAGAGCTGAAGTCACATCAGAACAACCTTCATCTGTCATATCACAGCATCTTAAACTACATTAGCAGAGAGAGAGAAGAAAATAAGACAGAAGAAAAGAAAACTCTTTATTCTGTAAAGTCACATCTTCTTCATAAGCGAATAAAACAGAGGAAGAGAGATCTTCATCTTTATTTCACCAGATCACAAAATACTAAGTTTGCACAAATACAATGTTAAAGTGTTTTAGTTTAAACTGTTGAAGTGATTTTAAGCATTTTGATTCTTGTCTGTGAATGTGACTGACCTCAATCTCTCCAGTTTACAGTGTGAATCCTTCAGTACGGCACATAAGTGCTTCACTCCTGAGTTTCCTAGTTTATTCCAGCTCAGGTTCAGCTCTCTCAGGTGTGACGGGTTTGATTTCAGAGCTGAAGTCAGGATGAGACTCTGTTTCTCTGTAATACTGCAGTCATACAGACTAAAGACAGAAAGAGAAAATGACTCAGATCGATGATGATCAACTAACGTGTTCATCTTCAGCCAGCAGACTTTTGCTGACAAATAAACAGGGATATCAAGGTAAAGGTCACATAGAGAAAGACTACACATTGTTCATTTATATATACTACCAACATTGTAACAATACAAAGGTTGAAAGCATTGATCTATTTATGTTAGTATACACATTCATTTAATTTAATCTTTAAGGTTCTTTCATGTCATTGTTTCTGTTTTTTTTTCATCATTGTTATTGATGGGCATTCTAGCCTATCATCTGTGCTCCTGGGCTTTAAAACAGCAACGCATTTACCGCTCGTCAGGCGTCACGTTTTGAATCGCTGCGTCGTTAACGCGCTTCCGTCACTGCTTCCTGGAAACCGGATGCGAGCACCCGAGCCGGTAAGGAGAATGCGTTGCTAGTTGTTTTTAGCTCATGAAGTGCATGTAGTTATGAGAAGTGCGCTCTTTTAATGTACCTTTTAGAGACACCGCTTTGCTTTGGAGAGTGTGCTGCTGTCTTTCGCTGCACAAGCTCGTTATGATTGTTATTGTTTGCGTGTACTGGATGTGGACGCTGGAGAAGGTAGGGAGAGTTTGCTAATCGTGCTCTGTGTATGAAATGCGTGTTTTTGAAGTGCTAGTCGTAATTAAGGATGTGTCCTAATCCATACCCTTTCTCAGTTGTGAGAACCTGAGTTCCCCTCTAGAGAAAGCTACGTTTCGTTTTCCTCGACGATTGGTATGTATTAGCTTTTTTACTTGCATGCATTAAGTTAACGTTAGAGAATTTATCTAGCAGAGTAACAATCTTATGTTGTTTATAGGGCCGTGTTTATAGGTCCGTAAAGGGCTATAACTGCATTCCAGTCGTGGTGCTCCGTGTTCATTTACGGCTGCAGTGCTGTCCTGTTTCGATCCTGTCTCGGTCTTGTCTCGGTCCTGTTTCGGTCCTGTTTCGATCCTGTCTCTGTCCTGCCTCTGTCCTGTTTCGATCCTGTCTCGGTCCTGTCTCGGTCCTGTCTCGATCTTGTCTCGATCCTGTCTCGATCCTGTTTCAATTGTTAATTGTCAACTGATTCAACTGCAATCTTTACTTTTCTCTCATTTTAATTTATTTTGATTCTTTATACTTGCTCTCTTATTTGTATTTGATTTTGCTTCTGAAGTTGAACTATCTACTCTCCAATTATTTTCTGAAATAATAGTTTTCTTTAACTTGCTTTATCTTGTTTCAAATTGCTTGACTTGTTTGTTTGATTAATCATTTTGACTGAAGTTTGGTTTGTTTTATTTATTTATTTTTTTATATATATTTTGCTGCCGTTGATATTCGGGTTTAATTCAACTAAGTGTTTATTCCAATTTATTAGTTGTAATATTATTGTTTATTTTGAGGGTTAATAATCCTGCCAGCTATTAATGTGATTTTCTTTATTTGATTATTTATTTTTGTATTGGATTATTTTTGTATTTGATGTATATCTCTTGTGTGTGTTAACAGGGCCTGAGTACCGGGGGAAGAGGATTCTTGTTTGGGTGACGGTATCTTTCTCACCGTGTGCAGTGCTTGGTATTAACATCTGTGTGTGTGTGTGTGTGTGTGTGTGTGTGTGTGTGTGTGTGTGTGTGTGTGTGTGTGTGTGTGTGCGCACAGTGAAGTGCAGTAGTCCTGCATCTGCGGGTGGCATGCTACGACTCTCTGCCTCTGTGTCTCTCGTCCCTGTCTTGACCTGGCCCTAAACCTTTAGGGGTTCATTGAATTTGAACAAAGTGCCTTATATCCTTTTTATACTGTTCCCTTTTAAGAATTGTCAATAAAAGTTATTTTTGCACGATGACCCATGTCTCTGACTCTATTAGGTGATACGAACCTGTGTGTGCCTTTTGTCGGGGCTTATTCTAATTCTTTGGGTGAAATTCCCAGAGTGGCGTAGTCGGAGTGTGAATGATACAATCTTATTAGTTATAATTCTTTAAGAAACCCCACCTTACTGCCCTCGTGTCACCCGCAACATTAACATTTACTAGATTAGTTAACATGAACCAATGATGGACAATACTATACAGCATTTAATAAACTTAAGTTTAAACATTTACTAATACATTTTTAAATACAAAAGTTTTCTGTTAACATTAGTAAAACCCTTGTGAACTAACATGAAGAAAGAATAATTGTACAAACTAACATGATCAGATTAAAGGGATACTCCTGTAAGACTGAAAATACTGGTTGAGGCCCTGATCTGAGACAAAAGGCTAATTACCATTTTGTCCTCCCCCATGCGACCTCACTTCCACAAAATAATAAGAACTCACACAAGAATATGGTTTAATGTAAATGTTTATCATTGACTGTTATGTTTTTGGTGTCATTTGAGATGTCTCAAAGTGAGTGGTACAGATATCTCATATCCAGATAGATAAAATAAAAGGTAATAAGGTTTAGAGAAGTTTAGAGAAAACTGGTTAAGCCATTTGAGGGTGGTTTTCACCATCCCCCATATCATGGTCAAACAGGATAAAGAAGGTGTGCTCGTGCTATCTGGGCTCTTGCTGGACAGGAATGGAATAGGTGGTCTCTCTCTCTCTCTCTCTCTCTCTCTCTCTCTCTCTCTCTCTCTCTCTCTCTCCCTTCTTCTCTCTTTCTCTCTCTCTCTCTCTCTCTCTCTCTCAGGTACAAGCTGGGTAAGATTATTTGGTGTAACCAATGTATAACCATGTTCTAGATATTTGAATTGATTGTGGAATTAATCTCTGATATCTGAAATATTAAATTGTTACATTTGGTTATTCTAACTGATTTTGACATTGTTCATTTAATGGTTAAAGGAATAGTCAAACATTCGCTCACTTTTAGTGAGGCACAGATATTATTAAAACCTTTCATTTATGGAGTCAGATGAATTAACGAGTAAATACATATGATCAATGTATTACAAATTTAACCAACCAATACTTTGCATGAGTGAGGACAGAACACGTGATACCTTCCCCGTGTATTGGCGAACTGGCAATTGGACCAATATAGCGGGCCATACAAAATGGTGACCTCGAGACGTGATCTCAAAACAGTTTCACGAGAAAACGTCCTTTTCAGCAAGTATTTGGAATTCTAAAATCAGCATGAGGTTTGAACATCTTCTTTTTCTTCCGCCGTTATGGTAAGTAAACCTTTTCTGCCCTTTATAAAAGTGTTGAAGAAATGTTTGCATTGATTACGGGTCGGAATTAAAGCCCTTTGTTTAGAAGCGTGATGCGGCAGCCAGATGAAGAATGAAAAACCTTGTGTATTAGATTTTAAAGATCGCCTTGTTTTGCCTAAGCAACAAGAAACGAAACCTAAAGTGAGAAAAACATCTATTATCTATTCAAATAATTAGTAACTCGATGACGAGCTGAAAAAGTAAAGCCTAAAAGTTTTAAAATCAGACGCATGTTTTCCGGCCATTGTTGTATGGGCTTAAAACTAACCAGCAACACGTGAAAAGAATGAGCAAACTAACAGGAAACAGAGAAAGACAAATCTAAGTTTGTAAACGATCGGAAAACACGTGATTTTATAAATAAAAAGGCAGATCGATGCATTGTTTATGAAAAGAACATTTTGGGAAAAGAAGATGATAGGATTTACAGGCTAAAACTCAAATATCAAGGATAATGCTAAATGCTATTGTCAATGCTAAGCCATGCTGCGACCAAGGCTAATGCCAAAATGCTAATGCTAAAATGCTATTGTCCATGTTGTTTTCAAAACGCTTAACCCTTGTTTTGTAACTAATCTTGGCAAACTCTATATTGCATTTAAAAGTTTAAACTTTAACACAAATGGGATTAAAAAGTATGCAATAATTTTCAAATTTGAAATTGTGCTTAACACATCGTGCACATAGAACACAATTTGGTTGTTTGTGCTACAACATGCACATAGGCTAATTTAAAGTTTATTCTTTAACACAGGATTGCTTTACTGTAAGTGTATTTGAAATACTTAAGCAAGGGTGATATAGATGTTGTATTCTATTGTTTTGCTGTCGGGGTATTTGGAACACTTAGGTAAAAGTTGTAGATGTTGTATTCTAGGCCATGTATCCTGTGAACTGAATTAAACGTGTGTCTGTGCTGAATTTGGTGGCTATAATGTGATTCACAATGAATTTGAAAATCAGAAACAGCGAACGCATCTCATTAATCCTGAAACAAAAACCTTTTCATATTCAGCGTTCCAGAGACGCGTCAGAGAACGTAGGAACTCTTGAACTTTGAAAAATCATAAATTCTTGCGTTTGAATTTATTCTGAATTACTCTGAGATGTGTTTTTTCCAAGTAGATTAATGGATCCGTACATTGCCACAAGGTTGCGTTAGAGATTAGCGACGGCTAAAAACTGATATCAGGAAGTGTGCGGGCTGCTTGGATGAGAGGATGGGTTAGTTTGACTAGGATCAGCAAGATGCTGGTTGATCAGCCTAGCTTGAACGCTTCCGATGACTTCTGTTCTAATTTAATGTTGCTCTAGAAAAGTGTGCGTGAAAATTCACAGGCTTGGCTAATTCAAAGCTATTAAAGAGAAGTAAAGTTGATCTGCTGGCGTCTTTAATGGTGGCCAAAACTTACTAAAGTAAAACGATTGAATTAAGTTCCTGAAGGGCATCCAAGAGGGCTACTGAAAATATCTTTGATTGTTGCGTGTGTACGGCAAAATCCTAGATATGTAGCCATTGCCTCAGCTTCTGATCTTCGGGACTGACCACTTGTGTCGTGCATCCTTAGGAGAAGGACTGCAAAGCGATATAGTTTCCTTATCTATAAACGGAAACATATAAAGTAAGAGTAAATAGAAGAATCAAACGTTAAAATGGCCATTTAAAAAAGACTAAATGAGAAGAAAAGGTATTTGAAACCTAGCAAAGAGAAAAGAGAAACAGCCAATGTTCATCTTATCAGTCCTGAGCCAAAAGCCTTTTCATATTCAAATGTATTGACATGAGAACAAGCAGAGATTTGACCATGCGTTAAGTTGTTCCGGAGACTCCTAAGAGACCGAAAACAATATAATTGACTTGTTTTGTTAGAGAATATAATTATATTATAACTTGAATTATAATAAACATTATATTACACTCGCCGAGCAGGACAACAATTGAAGAAGTGTGACTTTCGTCATTAAAACTGAATTTCTAAAACAGAATTTCATTTGTGTGCTACCCAGTGCCAAAAAAGGGGAGGGGTATGCCTTTATTTTTCACCGTTAGAAAACACGGCTAGAATTGTGGCACAGGGAATAGCAAACCAAATTGTGCAACAACTAAATGTAATCTAATCAGAGAAGTAAATTTACAAGGAGGGTGTAAAATGCTAAACAGCAGACAGAAGTACCACAGTTTTTTGCAGGTCAAAAAATATCTGCACTAACTAAAATGTGTGAACGACACCATAACAGATCTGGCTGTAATGAAAGAAAGCAATGAGCATTGCACATGCAGCGGACTGAAGGCTGCACTGAAAGAGCAGCTTCAGGTGTCACAACACACTGAAACAACAGCAACAATTCAGACTTGGTCAATGAAACTCGGTTTCATGTGACATCTGGAATTAAAATTGCAACTTACATGATAATGGATCAAGTCAAAGAATTCCACACGTCTGAATTTAATGTTTTTGAAATATTGGAATTATCTGTGGTTCGCTCTCCTCTGTTTTCTGTCTCAGGCTTACTTCTGCAAATTCCTCGGAAGAGGGGCAGGAGCCCACCTGGAGCAAATCCAGGACAACGGAATTGTTAGAACATAACCCGAGACTCGGGAGATGGGTGAAAAGACATTACAAAAGGCCTTTTCACACGTCACACTATCACATTACTGCATAAATATGGCCTCCCAGTTTAGAACTGGATCGAAATTTGCAACACAATTGTTATAGATTAGATCCCACCCATCTCCTAGACATTAACACTGAACACACACCTCCATCACTATACCCTCACAACATCATCACCTGGAGTAGACAGAGTCTATCCAGGCTGAACACTACACGTCATACGAAGATGTGTCATCTTCACACTAACAGATCCAGATAGCTTCACACACACAGGGTGGTGAAGATCATGATCTCATGATCATGGTCTAACAGAGACACAGAGAATAGCATACGCTATTCACAACAAACTGCCAACTAATGTAACACACATGAACAACTGAATGGCTACAGTCACAAATCAAGACAAATTCTAAGGCAGACCTGCCATTCAATTTCAAACTCTATGATTGTTGGTGGGAGTTGGAAGATCAGAGGGCCCCTGATTTCTCAACTTACCACCAATAACAGAAACATCTTAAAAAACGAAGTGTGACCGCTTCAATCAATTACAAAATTTACAATTCAACTCTATCATCGACTGTGACTTAGCCAGATCAATACACACACACTCTCAAACACACTCTCAAACACACTCTCTCTCTCTCTCACACACACACACACACACACACACACACACACACACACACACACACACACACACACACACACACACACACACACACACTCACACTCTCACTCTCTCACAGACAAAAACACACTCTGACATTCTAAAAAACACTCTCACACAAACACACAAAACCATTGATTGGTTTACACCGACATCTTGCTACATTTCTGAAACTTATTTTGATTTAATTTCTGAAACTTATTTTGATTTAATTTCTGAAACTTATTTTGATTTCCTTTGAGTAATTCAGACAAACATTTCTGAAACTTATTTTGATTTCTGCTTATTTGTATTTTGCCCATTTTACTTGCAACGATGTATTTGGACATCAATTCAATTGAATCTCTATGTTTGGTTACACCAAAATTTAGCTGACACTCTTCATGAAATGTTGTTTTAACCTAGCACTGGTTGTTTTGTTAAAATGCCTTTTATTTAAATGTTTCTAGAAACAGGGTAAGAGCTTGTAAGATCTTCCTTTGTCCTTCCTCGACCTTCTATAGGATAACTATTTGCGTGGTAATTAAAAATTAGGTAATTAATGAGACCAAATGTACCACTCACATTTGCTGACATGAACATGGTATTTTACATTGAACATGACATGATTTTGCTTTATTGCATTATGCATTCCTGGGCGTTTCTTCAACTACGGGCACTTTTAGGCTTGTGAAGTTGAATAAAAAAAACTTGTTCAAAAGTCACGTAACACAGTCTCATAAGTTTAAATAATTTGTCTAGTTTTAAGGTCTGTAAGAGGACAAACTTAGATTGAGAAATTCTCAAGACAAATTGTTAATATTTTACATTTTTTCCGACCTGCAATGAACAAATGTCATTTCCACCACATCTCAATATACAGCTGTTATTTAAAAACAGAATAACTTATGCCACTCAAGAATTGTCTAAGATCATTTTTGTAACTAGTTTTATCAGTTTTTCCACAATGTACAAAAATTATACATTTGTCAATGAAATAAATTAACTGCCCTAAGGACCAAATGGTGAACTGTACACCTGTCACACTCTGAAATTTAATTTTGGTTAGGGCAAGAGCTTATTAGAAAATAAATAACTTGCATTTTTATATTAAGTACAGCATGATCTCGTAAATTGTGGATACATTTTTAATGTGTGATGAGAACTTTTTAAATGTTTTTAAAAAATGTGTATGGTGATGGAAATGACAGGGTGGTGGTGGAAATGACAATGAATTAACGTGAATGTAGAGAAACAGTAATATTTAGAGAAATATTTATTTGAAAAATATATTTTGAAAACTCTTAAACTCATCACACTCAGTAAACTCAATTCACAACGTCAATCTACTCTTGCAATCCATATCAATTGTACTTTGTAATCATAAATGTAATTTCCACCACATGCTGTCATTTCCACCACAGAGGGCAGTGTGGTGGAAATGACATTTCTGTAGTTTTTTTGTGAAAAAAGGGAAGATAGCTTCACTGATAGCTTTGAATTAATACTCAGCATTTCATGCATGCAAAATACTCTTATTTAACTTAATTTTTTTTACTTTTTAAAAACACCCTTGAAGGTACAGCATGTTTCCACCACATGCTGTCATTTCCACCGCAGAGGGCAGTGTGGTGGAAATGACATTTCTGTAGTTTTTTGTGAAAAAAGGGAAGATAGCTTCACTGATCAACTTTGAATTAATACTCAGCATTTCATGCATGCAAAATACTCTTATTTAACTTAAAAAAATGTTACCTTTTAAAAACACCCTTGAAGGTACAGCATGTTTCCACCACATGCTGTCATTTCCACCACAGAGGGCAGTGTGGTGGAAATGACTGGTGGAAATGACATTTCTGTAGTTTTTTGTGAAAAAATGGAAGATAGCTGCACTGATTAGCTTTGAATTAATACTTAGCATTTCATGTATGTAAAATACTCTTATTTAACTTAAAATTTTTAACTTTTTAAAAACACCCCTGAAGGTACAGCATGTTTGGAAATGACGTAGAATAAATATATTAACTGATCAAGCAATATTTACCTTGATTTTTCTTATTTGTTCTTGATGAAAATTTAAAATTGCCTCCATGTCCAACATGTGCTCTGATGTCTCTGAACATTTCCATAGAAACCACCTAAACAATCTTTCACACAAACGTTTTAAAGGGACATTACAGTGTTGTGGTGGAAATGACACCAATACTGTGCGACAGCTATATTTTGTATAAAAAGTAATATTGATGGTGGTCTCACATTAAATACTATAATGTATTTTAATTATTTTACTAGTGCTTAATTTAAGTATATTAATAGTTACCAGATAAGTCATACTTTTAAACTGTATTTTCATTGTTGAAGTTAAAAAGTCTGGGTGTGCGACAAGGAGAAAACAGTGATTTTGACACCTAAAAGGAGGTTGAAAAGTATGAAGAAATCATAATAGAAAGGTAGTAAAAAGTTTTTAAGGAGGTTTTATTGTTAGTTTGAAAAAGAAAGAGGATTTTGTCCAAAATTGTATGTATTTTTAAAAATATGACCAAAGTACATAAAAGTGCCCATAGTCTAAGAATCACCCTCCTATGCATTTCCTTACGACTGTAGGTTTATATGTGCTCAATCGTGAAGCAGACATTTAAGATGCTTTTCAGGTGTCTCACACAAAGCAGTGTGAACAAAGGAGAACCCCTTCATCCACTGAGGTCTGCCCAGATCACCGTACCGCTGGAGGTGACAGGGTTGGTCAAGAAGGGTCAGATCATCATCGTGGAGAAGGTGCCAGGGAAGCGGAAGTTTCTCCATGAAGGAATGACACGTCAACTGAACAAGTCACAAAAGGTCCAGATTGACTCTATGAACTTTGCTCACGTCACAGGATTACAGGAAGAGAACCTGAACGCATTCATCCCCCTGCTGGACTCAAGCTATACACTTGGTGAGAACAGGTGTTCTGCAGGTGAACACAACCCACTGAGCTTCAACAGATGCCAACATTGCAAAGACAATTTTTGTGCTACATCTTCAAGGATTATAACAAACGTCTTACTGTGACCCCGTAAGTGTTCATCAGAATGTGACCCACGGGATCAAGGAGGGAATCTGTAAGACTGAAAATACTGGTTGAGGCCCTGATCTGAGACAAAAGACTAATTACCATTTTGTCCTCCCCATGCGACCTCACTTCCACAAAATAATAAGAACTCACACAAGAATATGGTTTAATGTAAATGTTTATCATTGACTGTTATGTTTTTGGTGTCATTTGAGATGTCTCAAAGTGAGTGGTACAGATATCTCATATCCAGATAGATAAAATAAAAGGTAATAAGGTTTATAGAAGTTTAGAGAAAACTGGTTAAGCCATTTGAGGGTGGTTTTCCCCATCCCCCATATCACCTGGTCAAACAGGATAAAGAAGGTGTGCTCGCGCTATCTGGGCTCTTCTTTGCTGGACAGGAATGGAATAGGTGGTCTCTCTCTCTCTCTCTCTCTCTCTCTCTCTCTCTCTCTCTCTCTCTCTCTCTCTCTCTCTCTCTCTCTTTCCCTTCTTCTCTCTCTCTCTCTCTCTCTCTCAGATACAAGCTGGGTAAGATTATTTGGTGTAACCAATGTATAACCATGTTCTAGATATTTGAATTGATTGTGTCTAAAAGTGAGCGAATGTTTGACTATTCCTTTAACCATTAAATGAACAATGTCAAACATTCGCTCACTTTTAGTGAGGCACAGATATTATTAAAACCTTTCATTTATGGAGTCAGATGAATTAACGAGTAAATACATATGATCAATGTATTACAAATTTAACCAACCAATACTTTGCATGAGTGAGGACAGAACACGTGATACCTTCCCCGTGTATTGGCGAACCGGCAATTGACCTTTCGCTGGCCCCTCCCCCAAAACGGCCATTGTCCAATCACACATCATAGCAACCGTTACTATGTGAGCAGGTCCGACAAACATTAGCAAGATGGTGAAGCGTGCGCCCACGGCGTTTGTAAATCGGACACTAGATACCCCGAGAGATTGTCTGGAGGAGTTGTGTTCTTTCCATTCCCAAAGCCGAAAACACAACGTGAGCGATGCCTACAATGGATAAAACAGTGTGGACGGCCCCACTCCCAGTTAAATGTGTCGAACATTACAAAGCATAAATACGTCTGCTGGCTGTGGTGTCGATGGCTACTTAAAGTTTTTTTTGTTTTGTTTTTCTGATCTGAAAAACTATCCTATCTGTTACTCAAAAAACATAATATTTGTATGAACCGCGAGTTTTATGATCCGTTGCCCCACTAATAAATATTATGGTCTCAACCGCGAGTTCTATGATCTGTAATTGTCCCCCTAATAAATATTATGGTAAGTGCATTATGAAAGACAAGCAATGAAAGTTATTTAGATGCAAAGTAAGGCTATGTCTGGTTAAACAGTTATTGTGTGATTTCGTTTATTGTGCGTTGTCAACTTGAAGCATGAATTTGAGAAAGAAAATCATTTTTGGAAGAAAATGCACCACGTACTTTTGTCAATGATATAAGTTATAGCTAAAAGATTGTAAAAGCTTTCAGTTCACCCTGCCTAATTGTAGTTGAAAAGTCAAATTAAGCTTGATTAATGATATACTGTGACTGATCAGATAAACTACAGCATCGAGAATATAACTCCCATGTGTTTTGCAGCATTTGAAATTTTAGTCATAGTGTGTTATGCGAAAAAACACATAAGAAATTATTGCTGACAGCACTTTTATTTTCAGAGAGTTTTTTCTTTCACACAAAAACACAACAGTGAGTGTCTTTCAATGCTTTTAAACACTTGTTTTCTTGTTCTTTGTCATATCACAAATTATGTGTATGAACACCGGTAAGCATTAGCCTCGATAGAGACGTAGATAGTAGTCGTGTCTCCTTCATTGCGTATTTTTATATTTTGAATATATCCCTCCACTGCATACTGTAACCCCTTTTGCCTCGATCTGGAGGATATCGCGGAGGTCTTGCTCCAAAAAAGTTCACTGACACGCACGGGTATACCTCTTCCCGTCATGGCAATCTGTCGCGCTGGTCGTGTTTGACCATTTGTTTGTCGGACGTAGCAACAGTAACTAAGGGGGGCGGGGCTCGGTGAAAGGTCAATTGGACCAATATATCGGGCCTTACACTCCACCTCTGGAAAGATGAATGTGTATTTAAATTGGGTCATTTATGTAGAAGAAATGTGAAATTATTTTTTAATTTGGAGCTTTCTAGACTGAGAAAAGCCAGAAAATGTATTTTTGGCTCATGTGGATGAAAGACAACAACTCCCAGAATGCACTTGCTTCGCTGCTCTACGAGGCCACTCCCAAGCCACGCCTACCGGTTAGAGAGCAGTTGTAAACAATAAAGCTAACTAGTCTCCGTGAGTCTGCCTGGGTTTTTGAGATCGCATCGCACAAAATGTCCGGGATTCGGCTTTTGCGTTCTACAGTCGCCATTCATTGTGTTTAACTTACTGTGGCGAGCAGGACGAGACTAGGGCCGCGGGAGAACGACGCGAGGCCGGTGGCGTGATTACTGATGACCGACACCTGTGAGGCACTGGTCTCATATCTCTCACGGAGGAGCGGGTATTTTCTTAGCAATGGTAAAACGCACATCAACCGATCACGCCACCGGCCTTGTGTCTTTCTCCCCTGGCCCTAGCCTCGTCCTGCTCGCCACAGTAAACATGATGAATGGCGACTGTAGAACGCAAAACCGGTGGCGTGATTACTGATGAGCGGCACCTGTGAGACGCAGCGGTCTCGTGGGCTATCTCTCACGGAGGAGCGGGTATTTTCTTAGCAATGGTAAAACGCACATCAACCGATCACTTGTTTAGCGTTCATGTAAACACTACATTCAGATTCACCAATCGGAATGAATTCAGTTAGATTGAAACAAAAGGTGTGCATGTAAACAATGAATGGCGACCGTAGAAAGCAAAGCCGAATCCCGGACATTTTGGACGATCTCGGCGGCCGGACATGCAGGTTTCTGCCGGTGAAATCAAACGCACTGGCACTGATCTGTGATAGGTCTGTTAGCGCATTACCAACCCCCTATGGGCGGGTTTGAAAGGGTGGGAACTAGTGCTTGTAGTCTTAACAGAAATCCCCCCCTCTTACACTTCCTCCTACAATGACGCAAAATGACGATTTTTGCGTCGTTGTAGGAGGAAGTGTAAAGAGGTAAATACAGATTTCTCTCGTCTCAGGGAAAAATTAGAAAATGTTGCACGACCATTCAATAGTATGATTGGGTTTCTAACATTGCAAAGCTTAATGCAAATGGGTGGAGTGTCCCTTTAAGGAATAAAAGTATTTCCTTAAGCAGAAGACAATCAAACAAGTTTTGTAAAAGGTAGTTCATCTACTTTAGTGCTGCACCGTGAGGCAGTGTCAGTGTATTTTATGGATGGCGGAACAGGCCAATAAGAGACTATTAACTGCTATTATTCCTTTTAATTATACTAATGTCTAATTAAAACGTCTACAAATGTATAAAACTGATCAGAGATCAGGTAAAACCCACAGACACTTGTTCAATCTCAGTGTATCTGCATGATTTATGGGTTCACAGAGATCATCGCCCCCCCAGTGGTGAACCATTGACATTTCCAAACGTTTCGAAACAGTTATGATGTAACAAAGCCTCATTTACTGAAATCACGTGACTTTGGCAGTTTGACACACACTCCGAACCACTGATTCAAAACAAAACATTCGTAAAGGTTTAATAGCTTCATGAAGTGTGTTTCGAAAGCACCCATCACTAGCGTTCAGTCAACTTACCTTCAGTGGATCTTATTACAGGCAGATACTGATCATAGACTTTTAAAATGCACTTATTAAAATTTTTACAAGTTACAGTATATGCTGCACCAAAGTTAGACATTTGTGAAATACAAAGATTAAATTGAAAGTAGTTATGAACAGTTCTGATTCTGATGTCAGAAAAAAACATTGTTCTGCCTCTACAGTAACTGAAATAATTATTGACCCATGATCAAACTGTCTGTCTGAAAATATCATCATCAGCTAACATTACAACTAAACGTAAAGTAATATTATAAATAAATGAGCAATACTCACGTCAGTGTGTTGAGTTGACAGTGTTTATCCTGCAGTAGAGCAGCGATCTGATTCACTCGCGTGTCTCCTAGTTTATGTCCACTCAGATTCAGCTTTCTCTGGAGTAACGGGTTTTTACCCACAATTCTATTCACATACTGACAAGCTTCCTCTGCATCAGGACTCACAAACCTGCAGAAGAGGCGATTCAGCTCTCAAATAAATGTCCATCGCATTACAAAAATGTATATGATAAAAAAACGTTAAAAAACATTATTGTTCTAAAGACGAGCTCTAGTTAGTTATCTAGATGTAGACACTTTTCTTTGAACATTTAAATACACAAATAAATATATATTTAAAAGAAACTAGAGCGACACTCAATCCTAAAGCAAACTCATAAGAACAGAAACGTCTCACAGAGCAGAAGGGCAAAAGCTCACTAGATCATGGTTTTCAGTATGAACACAGAGTGTGAAATTAAGATCTTTCTGGCGGAGTGAGAAACCTCAGCACAGAGAAAACTGGCTTGTGAAACTGCATGTTTATGAACATCTGGAGACTCATAGACCTGGGCTGTGTTTCCCGATAACGTTGTCTCTTAGCGCTACGAAGACTCTTAACTAAAGGTGTACCATTTCTAGGCGTGTTCCCTGAACCATACCTTAGGACGTAGTTTAAGATATGCCTTCTTACGTGCGACGTTACCCGGTGCTGTCCGTGGCGATGCTGCTGAATCTGCTGATATCGACGGCTCGAGAATCAGTTATTCTCTCGTGCAGGGGCTGCTTCACTGTGTTATGTGAGAAAGTGCCGTTCTTTATAAGAGAAGCTCTTCAGAAATAGTGGACATTGCATTTATTAGCACTCATGGGATATTATAAAAAATAATCCAAACTATAATAGCCTTGCCTACATATTTTAAAATTGTATCATATATTGCTGCTACAATAAATGATGTTTTATTAACAAGGTTCGGGAGGAGCACGTTCAGATAATTAACACAGGTGGAGAGCACTCAGCAATCAAGGGTAAGAGGTGTATATATACTCCGCAGTCTTACCTCATTTCATTGACAGTTTTTGCAGCATGTAGCCCGACAGTATCGTCCTAACAGGTCCGAATCGAGCAATTCCCGTCCGATGAATAATCTCTCGTCTTTGAAGAACCTCTGCCGCAATCCTCTGACCAATATCGCGGGCGTCAGGCTTAACAAACGGGATCATAACCGCGGGCGAAACATCCGCGATCTCCTTCCGCGTATTTCTCTACACCGGTCCATTCAATGATTCCCGCCATAGAGAAATGGTTAGTAAGGCAATGCCGCCCTCTTCGCGCGAGGGAAAGGGTCTTCCTCCTTCGTCAGGCCGCCACAGCAGGCCCTAAAGTAAGCCGCGCCGTGCCGCGCCGCAGATTCAGTCCCGGCCAGTCCATACTCAACGTTTGCCGGGTCAACTCAGTGAGTGCTCAGCTCGACCCTTCTCGTGTCTGTCCTTGGTTGAGCTTGGCATTGTTGTTTGAGTCACGAGCCAGTTATGCCAGTTACACGTTTCTAAACCGTTTCTGTAGCCTACAATGATTTACCGTCATACATAAACAGTAGGTCGCACGATATATGCAGGTTGCTCACAGAATCATTAAGAACCTATCGTTAACACTGTCCTGCAATTTATCTTCAAAATCGCGTAGAATCTAAAAAAAAAAAAAAACTACATATACAAGTGTTTCACGCCAAGAGTTTAGTAATCCTTAAGTGAAACACAATTAAATAAATGCAAGATGCCTACATTTATGCAAAGCTTCGTCTTTTACCATAAGCCGTCTCTTTTGTACTTCACTAAATGAACTTAAGACAGTCAAAACTGTTCTAAACGTGAACGGTTATCTTTGCTCAGTCACTTAAACTTCAATGTGCATAATCCTGCAAGGATTTCATCTCACTTCCTTTTGCCAGCTAAGCCACTCTCCTCCCTTTGTTCAGCCACACACCGCAGGAGCTCAGTTCTCCAGGTAAGTTTATCCACTGCCACAGCAGTGATGTCTCCTCTGGTCATGGAGGAGCTCAATTTCTCTGGCTAATTTCTCTAATATTGCAACAGTAATGTCTCCTCCGCTCCTACTAGAGCTCCGTTTCTCTGGCTAATTTCTCCACTGCCACAGCAGTGATGTCTCCTCTGCTCCCACTGGAGCTCTTTTACTCTGGCTAATCTTCTCCACTGCCACAGCAGTGATGTTTCCTCTGCTCCCACTGGAGCTCTTTTACTCAGGCTAATCTTCTCCACTGCCACAGCAGTGATGTTTCCTCTGCTCCCACTGGAGCTCTTTTACTCTGGCTAATCTTCTCCACTGCCACAGCAGTGATGTTTCCTCTGCTCCCACTGGAGCTCTTTTACTCAGGCTAATCTTCTCCACTGCCACAGCAGTGATGTTTCCTCTGCTCCCACTGGAGCTCTTTTACTCTGGCTAATCTTCTCCACTGCCACAGCAGTGATGTTTCCTCTGCTCCCACTGGAGCTCTTTTACTCAGGCTAATCTTCTCCACTGCCACAGCAGTGATGTTTCCTCTGCTCCCACTGGAGCTCTTTTACTCTGGCTAATATCTCCACTGCCACAGCAGTGATGTTTCCTCTGCTCCCACTGGAGCTCTTTTACTCTGGCTAATATCTCCACTGCCACAGCAGTGATGTTTCCTCTGCTCCCACTGGAGCTCTTTTACTCTGGCTAATCTTCTCCACTGCCACAGCAGTGATGTCGTCTCTGCTCCCACAGGAGCTCTTTTACTCTGGCTAATATCTCCACTGCCACAGCAGTGATGTTTCCTCTGCTCCCACTGGAGCTCTTTTACTCTGGCTAAATCTTCTCCACTGCCACAGCAGTGATGTTTCCTCTGCTCCCACTGGAGCTCTTTTACTCTGGCTAAATCTTCTCCACTGCCACAGCAGTGATGTTTCCTCTGCTCCCACTGGAGCTCTTTTACTCTGGCTAATATCTCCACTGCCACAGCAGTGATGTTTCCTCTGCTCCCACTGGAGCTCTTTTACTCTGGCTAATCTTCTCCACTGCCACAGCAGTGATGTCGTCTCTGCTCCCACAGGAGCTCTTTTACTCTGGCTAATATCTCCACTGCCACAGCAGTGATGTTTCCTCTGCTCCCACTGGAGCTCTTTTACTCTGGCTAAATCTTCTCCACTGCCACAGCAGTGATGTTTCCTCTGCTCCCACTGGAGCTCTTTTACTCTGGCTAATCTTCTCCACTGCCACAGCAGTGATGTTTCCTCTGCTCCCACTGGAGCTCTTTTACTCTGGCTAATCTTCTCCACTGCCACAGCAGTGATGTCGTCTCTGCTCCCACAGGAGCTCTTTTACTCTGGCTAATATCTCCACTGCCACAGCAGTGATGTTTCCTCTGCTCCCACTGGAGCTCTTTTACTCTGGCTAAATCTTCTCCACTGCCACAGCAGTGATGTCTCCTCTGCTCTAGCAGGAGCTCTGTTTTCTATGGCTAATTTTTCCACTGCCACAGCAGTGATGTCTCTGCTCCCTCGGGAGCTCTTTTACTCTGGCTAATCTTCTCCACTGCCACAGCAGTGATGTCTCCTCTGCTCCAGCAGGAGCTCTGTTTTCTATGGCTAATTTCGCCACAGTCACAGCAGTGATGTTTCCTATGCTCCTAGCCTTATCCTAGCCCTTTTTTGTTTTTCTTAGATGCTCGGAACTCGCCATCACTTCCAAATTTGACCCAAAAATCCATCCCACCATCTCAGACTTATCAGTACCAGATGGCAAAACCATTTCATATTTGATCAAAGTAAGACTGATCAAACCAAAAAAGGTAATTTCATCTACATTTTTAACTTCGCTTCGCAAATCCAACCATACCAGTCGATTCTGGCATATCTGCAATGGAGAAGTTCTCAGGCTAAATCTCCTCTGGAACCCCTGTTTTTAGATGAATCCAAAAACCCGTGACACGATTTTGGTTCGAGAAACACCTCAAATTTGTTCTCCAACAGTCAGGCTTTCCAGCAAATAATTTTTCAAGTCACTCATTCCGCATCGGGGCAGCAACTTCAGCAGCCCAAAAAGGCCTCTCCCAACAGCAGATTCAAGCCCTTGGGAGATGGTCCTCTGATGCTTTCCAAAGCTATATCAGGACGAACCGGTAAAAAATAATAAAAAAAAAAAAAAAATTAATTAATTAAAAAAATAAATAAAAAAATAAATAAAGGTAGAGCACTTAATCCCCTCTCTCTCCTCTTTCCTGTCTCCTCTTTCTGTCCAGCGAGCATTGGTCTCACAGTGGACGGAGTGAGAACTTTCCCAGTAGAGCACTTACGTTTTTCTCTTTCATCCAGCGATGCAGTGTGAGAAAATCTCCTGGGCGAGCACTCATTTTCCTGTTTCCTTTCCGTCCAGCGGACGGAGTGAGAACCTTCCCAGTAGAGCACTTACGTTTTTTCTTTCATCCAGCGATGCAGTGTGAGAAAATCTCCTGGGCAAGCACTCATTTTCCTGTTTCCTTTCCGTCCAGCGGACGGAGTGAGAACCTTCCCAGTAGAGCACTTACGTTTTCTCTTTCATCCAGCGATGCAGTGTGAGAAAATCTCCTGGGCAAGCACTCCTTTTCCTGTTTCCTTTCCGTCCAGCGAGCATTGGTCTCACAGCGGACGGAGTGAGCTCTTTCCCAGTAGAGCACTTACGTTTTCTCTTTCATCCAGCGATGCAGTGTGAGAAAATCTCCTGGGCAAGCACTCATTTTCCTGTTTCCTTTCCGTCCAGCGGACGGAGTGAGAACCTTCCCAGTAGAGCACTTACGTTTTCTCTTTCATCCAGCGATGCAGTGTGAGAAAATCTCCTGGGCAAGCACTCATTTTCCTGTTTCCTTTCCGTCCAGCGAGCATTGGTCTCACAGCGGACGGAGTGAGCTCTTTCCCAGTAGAGCACTTACGTTTTCTCTTTCATCCAGCGATGCAGTGTGAGAAAATCTCCTGGGCAAGCACTCATTTTCCTGTTTCCTTTCCGTCCAACGAGCATTGGTCTCCCAGTGGACGGAGTGAGAACTTTCCCAGTAGAGCACTTACGTCTTCTCTTTCATCCAGCGAGCATTTGGTCTCATAGCGGATGCAGTGTGAGAAAATCTCCTGGGCAAGCACTCATTTTCCTGTTTCCTCTTTCTGCCAAGCGAGTATTGGTCTCACAGCGGACGGAGTGAGAACCTTCCCGGTAGAGCACTTACGTTTTCTCTTTCATCCAGCGATGCAGTGTGAGAATCTCTTGGGCAAGCACTAATTTTTCCTCCTTTCTGTTTCCTCTCTGTCTAGCGAGCATTTGGGCTTAACGGAAAAGCGCAAATCCTCCCGATCTGTCACTGTAAACTACAACCGCTCCCCGTTCTCAGACCAACAGGGGCCGTCAGTCCAGGCACTGAGCCAAATTACGGGCCTTCCCGGTCAAGCTTCCAGGCCCCTTCTTGAGATGCCAGCCCGCCAAACTCGGCACTCATTTGGGGGGTCTTTAGTCCGGCGGCTGTCCTCTGCTCTTTAGCCTTTGGGGGGAGTACTCTGGGTTCGGGCCGAACTCCGAGCTCGGAGCCCTCCCTCCGGACAGCACGCCAAATACGCATTAAACTTTACCCCTTTAAATTATATGTAAGTGTGAACTCGTGAAATGATGTTTTATTAACAAGGTTCGGGAGGAGCACGTTCAGATAATTAACACAGGTGGAGAGCACTCAGCAATCAAGGGTAAGAGGTGTATATATACTCCGCAGTCTTACCTCATTTCATTGACAGTTTTTGCAGCATCCCTCCACCACCCCTTCTCCACGCTTCTAGTCCTAAACACTTACATACGGGGGGAGTACTCTGGGTTCGGGCCGAACTCCGAGCTCGGAGCCCTCCCTCCGGACAGCACGCCAAATACGCATTAAACTTTACCCCTTTAAATTATATGTAAGTGTGAACTCGTGAACCATTTCAAATGTTTACGTGCTTTCTTCTCTTTCCCATTTTTGTTCGCTGAGGCGAAGCTGTGATGAAATATTGTTCTTGCAAATACTTTCCTGCATTCAGTAATAAAAGTGTAGATCTTACATATGGTACTCGGTAGTGATCAAAAAGGATTTAAACAGTGAATTTTGAATCTCTTCTTGTAAACTCAGAGATGTGGATTCAGACGGCAATTAAATTCCCACACGACCTGTTTGTCAAAAAACAAATTGGCCAGGGATTTTTACGCGGGTTGGGTGAGAAAAAACACTGACATTATGGATTCGGACGGCAATAAAATCACTTACCCCTGTAAATGTTTAAAATACCGTACAAGCCTATGAGAAATTTACGTCTGAATAGGACTTAATGGACAATGCTTTCACTGGCCTTTGAAAGCGCTCCGCGGACAGCGCCGTCTTTTAGCACAACTATTCTCTGTATCGCTGCCATAGTTTGAGCAAACTCCCCACGACAATCATTCAGGGTTTTTCCTACATTGAAATTTTTTTGGCGGCCGCCAAAACGATTTTTTGTCCCGCCAAAGCCTTATTTGATCTGTAATTGGGTTTTGTGAGTGAAGCAGGCTACTGACGGAGTGACGGAGAGAACGATCACAGCACCGCGCGGATTCTTATATGCATCGCGATGCGGACGTGGACGATTCTGAATCGATTCACAAATGTCAAAAAAATAAAATCTCTAAAAAAACATAATATTGACGGAACGCAAAAAGCGGAACTCAACTCTAGCGGACGTGCAGTGCGCGTGCAGTCTGTGGCGTGCACATAACAGACTCGCGCACATAACAGACGCATGATGCCTGAGCGCCAAATTCGAATGGCACCCTCTTCGTTAAAAGCTAGCGTATGGAAAATTGGCAATTTCATTGTTACCTATTTAGTATTTTTTGTATGAAAGCTGCTTTCAGTAGCCTATTTAGTTTTCACATCAATATACTGTAAACCGATCTGTTATACTTACGTTGCACTGCAGCCCTGCAATATGTGCAATGCCAGTCACAAAAAGTTACATTTTGACTGTGCTCTCTACAGATGTTCATTCACTTTTTTTGTATAAGCTGTTTTTAATTGTGGTATACAGAAAACATTTCAAGTCATACCTCTTTATTATTTAGTTGTGAATAAGAGAGGCTTTGTATGTTACTAATTATTCAGAATATGCATAAGTCCACAAGCATTATATGAGAGCTGCTGGTACATCATTCTATATTTTTGAACGAAAACTGTTTGTGATTTTGCTACAGCAAAATGTTTTTTTGTCTGAAGGATTATATTGCTCATTGGAAATAACCAGAGGATGTTGGTTAGAAGTCTATTATTAAATGCTAGAGATTCAGAATATGCTGAAGTTTGTATTAATTTACTACAAGTACGCTGCTAGTACAGGCACACATTTATGTTGGTTCTTTGCAATGTTCAAATCACTTCCATTTGTTTTATTAATAAAATTAATATAGGAAGATGGAAGTAAGTTTGTTATGGGTCATCATAAATACTTTGCTTTAAAAGTACCAAGTAAAAAAACAAAACAAAAAACGTTTATACTCGATAATCGTTACCCTCTGAGTCGTAATCGAATCGAATCGTGAGGTGCCTAGAGATTCCCACCCCTAATCTGAAATGAGAAAGTAAGTGTGCTTACCTAATTTAGCAAGAGTGTTTAGTAAAATTTAGCCTTAATATTCCACAGTATGTATAGGCCTATGACAATGTGTAGTAAATTACCTAAAAAAATCACAAACTGTTTCTTTGTATTTATTTTAAATTTAACATTTATTTTCAATATTGGGCTTGCGGATCATGTGGGTACTAGGGTACTCTTTGCTGTGTGTGGATGACCATGTCGGTCAGCCACCACCGAAGACCAATTTTGACCCAGGAAAAACCCTGTCATTCCCTTTAAATAGACTCCTTAGCCTTTACTGCATATTGGTGTGCCAGCTGATGTACCTTTGGATAATGTATTTAAAAAGCAAACAACAATCAGTGTAATGACTATTTTATTCTTTGCATGAAAACACTTGAATTAGCCTAATTGAACACTGTCTGGGTGTATTAAAACTTCCGAATTATATTCGTATAGACGGTCAACAGTGATAAGGTGAAGCTAAGAGTGGTTCAGACCAACCTTTTGAACGTATGACTTACAGAAGGTATACTTAACTAAGAAAGTTTTCGGGAAACATGTATTAATGATAAGGTGCAGCTTAAGGTGTAACTTAAGAACGACGTAGCGTTAAGAAGGTTTCGGGAAACCCAGCCCAGCTGTAGAGAGATGCAGTGAATCTGGGCTTGATGGAAAACTATTGTGTTCAGAAAACCATTTCACTAAAAGAAGTTCAAAACGTAGATTCGGGAGGAGCCTAAACATTCAGTCCCGTCGATCATCATTACGAGCATACTATATAAGCAGCAGACACAACGTCATTTATCGATTATCATTTATACGACAGTATAAACCTCAGAAGAGTATGTGTATTTATCTTGATTGTGCTCAGGTCGTCAGACACTCAGAATGACAGTTTTTGCGTGAACGTTAGAACAAATAATAGGCCTATATACCCAAGTCAATGTATTATTATTTTCTTTTTGTATTAGTATTTAAAGATATTTAATTTACAACTAATTTAATCATTTATATCTTGATGCAGTTTATTTATAATATTTTTTTTAGCACTTGGGTATGGCAAGGTGGTTTCCAGTATAAGCACTGCCAGGTTCTGCAACAGAGAGGACACAGAAGCGAAGAATTTAAATCAACAATGCACTTATTGAAAATCAACGTTTATACAGTCGGGCAGCCGAGTCCCGAGCCACCAACAGGTCTGAGGCTAAAGGGGGATCCGGTAACCAGGCAAAAGGGTTTGCAATGTTGCTTTATTTGTGTAATTCCACTGGGTGCCACTAGTGTAGTAGCAGAAACCACATACTTCACCTTTAATCACTCATTTTAAGCGCTATTGCTCAGTGCGGAAAAAGGAAAACAAAAACATTGCAGGAGAGAGAGACCCGAGTCCTGACAAACAACTAAGTTTTACAATGTCTGAGTCCTGTATCGGCAACCTGCCATTCACGTGGCTTATATACATTTCAGAAAACCCCTTGCTCACAAATATCACATGCAAAAAAGATTGCATAACCATGCCACGGCGGGCCAGACTAAATACCCATAGCTTACCTTGTATGGCTGATGTTTGTTCTAAACAAGTCAGAGTCGCCTGGGTTTTGAATTGAAGATGTTGATATTGTCATAAACTAATTAGCCTATCTGTTAGTTTTCTTTTCAAACGACAAAAGTGTCAAGTTGTTACGGCGTCCTGTCATTTTTGTCAAGATGTTTTTCTTTATTAAATGCATCATAGATAGTGGTTTAGCCATTTTTGTAATAACATAAATATGAAATCCGGATATTTGCGTGAAGAAGAACATGAAAGAAGAAGAAGATCAGTGACGTAACTGAAGAGACGAAATAGCATGTTCTTTTTAAAATTAGGATAGAGTTTTATTGCATGAAAAATCCTCAATTCACAAAGTAGAGAATGTATCCGTCTCTCCTCTCCTCACGCTCACAGACGCCCTTCCAAGCAATTTCCCGATGATTTTGTAATGATTTCATGCCTAAGCGGTACTTAAAGGTCCCATGACATGCTACTTTTTGTAGGCTTTAATATAGGCCTTAGTGGTCCCTAGTACAGTATCTAAAATCTCTTTCCAAAAATTCAGCCTCGGTGCAGAATTATAGCCACTACAAGCCAGTCCCAGAATGAGCTTCCTTCAGACAGGCCGTTTCGGTGTCTGTAGCTTTAAATGCTAAAGAGGAGGAGAAAGGCGGCGCAAGGTGGAGGGTGGGTGTGGCCTTGACCATCTTGCGCAACGGTAACGTGGCGTGCATGTTTACGTTGGATATAGAAATGGCACGAAGACACGCAGTCTTTCAAGCATTTCAGTTTGACCCAGAATCTGATCCGGATGGAGAAGCAACAGATGAAGAAGTTGCAACTCAGCGGCTCCAGCAGGATGTTTCCGAATGGTTAGTTTAAAATATTATGTCTGGATACGGTACTTTTATTCGGATGGTTTACAGTTATTATCATGTAGCGAACGCTAACCTACTGTTGCCTTTTCATGAGAGATCTGTAACGTCTGTATTTATCTTATTACAAATCAAGCTCTGCGATCTTGAAATGCAGAGCAAGTAATATATGAATTGTTATTAATTAAATGTTTCAATGTATTAATTTCTTAACATATTTTATTAACTAAAAGTGTAAATTAATGTGCTAATTACCACAATTGGTCAAAGCAATATGTACTTCAACTTCCAGTTGTCTGCTTTAATTAATTATTAACTAATGATTTGCAAATGTATCATTATGTTATGACTTGTTGAGGCACATGACTATTAACTAATTGTTAAGTAATATGACATTTATGGGTTTTGACAGTTGCACATGCAGTGAATGTAATGTCGGTGAATGTGTGTGAAGGATATATGAGATGGGCTGCACACAAATATCAGCACACCAGAATCTGAACTCCTGACGCTGTTACACTGTGTTTAAACTGGACGAGACAGCTGTCTACACTGGACATGACAGACCATTGCAAGTCCATTTGTCCTTCGTAAATGTTATATTACAAATTTATTAAATGTTTAATTTAGGTTCCAATACAATAGTATATAAACTGAGAAAGTTTAGGAGACTGAATTTAGCATTTGAGGTATAACTGATGATTATATCAGCTGTTAAACAGAGTTTCCAGCAAGAGATTCCTGCCTGACCTGTTTTTCTCTATTGTAAGTTAAATGAGTCAGATCACTGAGACTCTCCTTTTGTCTTTAATGGCTCTTGGAGCCCGAGCCCCAGCCCCAGTTGTTGAATAGTTGGGCTGATTGGATTAGCATCTACTCTGCTTTGACGAAGGAAAAGTTTCCAACAGAACAGAACTAGCACAAGAGCTCAGAGTACGTCAGGAATAGAGTGTGGCATCGGTTTACTGTCTGGATTTTGCTGTGTAGCGCCGCGCCGCATCCAGTGTAGTATCACTGACTATAATGGACGTTCTATTGTCTTTGTCCAGTCTAGACACAGTGCTATGAAATAGGAGAGCTCGACCGCATGTTCTCAGTGTACCTCGACCTCAAGCTTAACCTGACATAGTCCTGTGCGTGAACAACAAGGGTCATAAAGAGGAGATTCAAGATCAGCGCGTATGAGCCTCCATTTTCTCAAAGGCAGAGAAAGATAGCAAAAGCTCGATTTACACCGATTGAAATTTCTAGAAACTTGGGGACCATATACAGGCTAGGGGAACTCATATTAATGTTAAAAAACCTCAGAAAGTGGAAATTTCATGTCATGGGACCTTTAAACTTATATTGACCTGGGTCGCTCGTTGTGTTCTGTCTTACGGGTTGTATTTCCACAGCACGAAGGTAATTAAGATCTACTTTTCATGAATTAACTGCTCGTTTTTAAATCTCCTGGTCAACTGGCATTTGTTATATGGGCAGTCAAACTGCACTTTTTGTTCTATGGATTTCCATTCAAATGCCCACACTCATGTGACGTTTAACCAGTAGAAGATCGATACGTCATGGCGTGACCTCTAGGCTTGCAGTAAAGTCGAGTAGATTGTATATTTTCTGCATTTTTAGTGTATTACTGTTCGTTCGTTATATTTGAATTGAAAGTGGCAAATTTTGAAATTTCTTACGCTCAAAGTTTAAGTGTATACTGTTTACATTTGCCTATGTAAAAAACAATTCTTCTTACAAAACACTCAGTGTAGTTTGATCTCTAATTCAAACAAATATGCTTGTTCTATTCTGCTAGTTAAGATCTTCCCGACTATATAAATAACACAAAACTATCTGTTGAGTATAATGCTTTCACAGATCACATTTTCAAGTAAAGTGTTAATTTTATATGCCATGAAAATAGAGCATTCCTAATATGCCAGCAAATTTAAAAGCTGTTGTCAAGAATTGGTTATATTCCTTATATTCACTGTATAAGTAAGATTCTAAGCCTTAAATGACACCCCCTTTCTGGCTTGTCAAACAGATGGCCATGATGTCTTTTAGATCCAGCAGCTCATGTGTTGTATATTGTCATTATCAGAAGTATCTTTTAATAAGAATTTTTTTTTTTTTTTTTTGAATGACCAAAACTGAATGACCAACAATATCTTAAGCACCACCACCAGTCCTAAGTTCAGTTAAAATGACAAATATGCATTCATGCATGATTGTCAAGTTTTAGTTCTATATCTATAAGTTATATCATTAAATAATGCAGTAACACTTTACAATACGGGTGCACTAATATGCATTAATTCATGCTTAACTAATGTACAGATAATCATGAGTTAATGTATGACTCATAAATAACCATGAATTAATGATTACTGCATCAGCAACTAATAAAGGTTCTTTATGGTTAATATATTAAGTAATATATGAATTGTTATTAATTAAATGTTTCAATGTATTAATTTCTTAACATATTTTATTAACTAAAAGTGTAAATTAATGTGCTAATTACCACAATTGGTCAAAGCAATATGTACTTCAACTTCCAGTTGTCTGCTTTAATTAATTATTAACTAATGATTTGCAAATGTATCATTATGTTATGACTTGTTGAGGCACATGACTATTAACTAATTGTTAAGTAATATGACATTTATGGGTTTTGACAGTTGCACATGCAGTGAATGTAATGTCGGTGAATGTGTGTGAAGGATATATGAGATGGGCTGCACACAAATATCAGCACACCAGAATCTGAACTCCTGACGCTGTTACACTGTGTTTAAACTGGACGAGACAGCTGTCTACACTGGACATGACAGACCATTGCAAGTCCATTTGTCCTTCGTAAATGTTATATTACAAATTTATTAAATGTTTAATTTAGGTTCCAATACAATAGTATATAAACTGAGAAAGTTTAGGAGACTGAATTTAGCATTTGAGGTATAACTGATGATTATATCAGCTGTTAAACAGAGTTTCCAGCAAGAGATTCCTGCCTGACCTGTTTTTCTCTATTGTAAGTTAAATGAGTCAGATCACTGAGACTCTCCTTTTGTCTTTAATGGCTCTTGGAGCCCGAGCCCCAGCCCCAGTCGTTGAATAGTTGGGCTGATTGGATTAGCATCTACTCTGCTTTGACGAAGGAAAAGTTTCCAACAGAACAGAACTAGCACAAGAGCTCAGAGTACGTCAGGAATAGAGTGTGGCATCGGTTTACTGTCTGGATTTTGCTGTGTAGCGCCGCGCCGCATCCAGTGTAGTATCACTGACTATAATGGACGTTCTATTGTCTTTGTCCAGTCTAGACACAGTGCTATGAAATAGGAGAGCTCGACCGCATGTTCTCAGTGTACCTCGACCTCAAGCTTAACCTGACATAGTCCTGTGCGTGAACAACAAGGTTCATCGGACTTAGTGAAATCTTGGTTGTACATGGTTGGAAATTGAAATCCATGGCTTAGTGTGGATGTCAAAACCAAAATGATAAATTACTTAACAATTAGTTAATAGTCATGTGCCTCAACAAGTAAAGTCATAACATAATGATACATTTGCAAATCATTAGTTAATGATTAATTAAAGCAGACAATTCGAAGTTGAAGTACATGACTTCAACCCATTGCGGTAATTAACGCATTAATTTACTCCATTAGTTAATAAAATATGTTATTAAGGATTTAATACATTATGACACATTTAATTAATAACAATTCATATATTGCTTAACCCTCTGGGGTCTAAGGTGTTTTTGGGGCCCTTGGGATGTTTTGACATGCCCTGACATTTGTGCTTTTTTCAGTTATTTATAAACATGATAATGGCAAAGGTGTAAATTCACTCTATATAGCACAAACAGGGCAACCATAATATGCCAGCAATATGTATGTAAATGTTTGTATTTTTAAGAGAATAATGTTTATGCGTGGTTATTGAAAAAAATACAAATGAAAGTTGCTGAAATAAGACCACAAAACTCATACTAAATATGTGTCCACAAGACTTTTGACTAATGGATGTTGTCGCTTCGTGTTCTGGCTTCAAAATTATGTGAAAATAGTCTTGCTTTATTGTTCACGTAAAACAATACATTGATTTAAATTGTGTAAAACAGGTTTTGCTTGGAAAGCCAATATGCGAGGGGGAGCGTGAAGGAGGAGCAGTTTACACCTGAGAATACAATGCCCCACCCATTATGCGTAATGACTCTGTATAATGAGCCATTCATTCAGGTGTGACACTGACTGAGCCAATGCAAGGACAAAAGATATATTTAGAAGAAGACTTATATTGACCATTTAAGATTGTGCTTACATCTATCTTGTAAATATGTTTTGCTATTTTATTAAAAAGGTTACAATTACAACAATAATTACAATTTCAACAATATTTCAAGTGTACTCTTTCTTTGTAAAAAAAAATATTATAGTCAGTCAGTCAGTCAGTCAGTCATATTTATTTATAGAGCACATTTAAAAACAACAGCTGTTGGCCAAAGTGCTGTACAAAGTGTACACAAGTATCCTAATAAGTAAACATAAAACCACAGATAAACAATGCACAAAACAATGCAAAACCACTATGCCCACTTATGACCATAAGCAGCAGTAAATAAGTGGGTTTTAAGCAAAGATTTAAAATCAGTATATGTTGGGGCAGTCTTTATGTAAGATGGCAGATTGTTCCAAAGCTGTGGAGCGGCCACTGAGAAGGCACGATCTCCTTTTAATTTTAAACGTGTCCTTGGAACAGTCAGCTGTAGACTACTGGTTGACCTAAGATTTCTAAAAACATTATGGTGGAATGAAAGGAGATCAGAGATGTATGGAGGAGCCAGTCCATGCAATCCCTTATAAACAAACAACAGTGTTTTGAACTCAATACGATGTTTAACTGGGAGCCAGTGGAGAGAGAACAATACTGGCGAAATATGTTCTCTTTTCTTTGTTCCTGTTAGCAATCTAGCAGCAGCATTTTGGACTAGTTGAAGACGTGACAGTAGGGACTGTGAGACACCCAAGTATAGTACATTACAATAATCTAATCTTGATGAAATAAAAGCATGTATCACAGACTCCATGTCTCTGGGTGATAAAAATGCCTTAATTTTTACAATATTCTTTAACTGATAAAAGCAACTTCTGACCACACCATTGATCTGTTTGTCAAAAGTCAGAGCAGAGTCAAAAGTAACACCCAGATTTCGAACATGTGTATGGCAATTGCCAGATAAAGGTCCCAATTTACCGGCAACAACCTCTGTGAACGTAGATGAGCCAAAGATTAAGACTTCCGTCTTGGAATCATTTAACTGAAGGAAGTTGGCAGACATCCACTGTTTAACGTCTCTCAAACAATCAAATAAACACTGCAAACTAGAGTCATCCTTTGGATGTAAAGGAACATAACACTGAGTATCATCTGCATAGCAGTGGTATGATACATTATACTTGCTAAAAATAGTATACAGCGGAAGCATGTATAAGGAAAATAAAACAGGACCCAAGATCGAGCCCTGCAGAACCCCATATAAAACTGGTGCACGAGGTGACAAGTAATTGCCCGTCTCTACTGAGAAGGTTCTATCCTTTAAATATGAAGCAAACCAATCCAAAACACAACCTTGGATACCAATTTGCTGTAAACGATTTAAAAGTATGCCATGATCGAGAGTGTCGAATGCCGCGCTAAGATCCAGCAGAATTAAAACAGCACATTTACCAGAGTCGACAATCAGAAATAAGTCATTTAGTACTTTAAGCAGTGCAGACTCTGTACTGTGCTGTGATCTGAAACCAGACTGATATTTATCCAAAATACCATTTTCCTGTAAGAAGGAAGAAAGCTGATTAAACACAACCTTCTCCAAAACTTTTGATAAAAATGGCAATTTAGAGATGGGGCGATAGTTGTTCAAAACTGTTGGATCAAAGTTAGATTTTTTGAGCTGCGGCTGCACAATGGCATGTTTAAAATAAGATGGAACTATCCCACTAACTAAGCTACTATTGATTACTGACAATAAGCTAGGAGTAATAGAATCAAGTATATCTGTTAAAAGGCAAGGATAAACAACATCCAGTGAGCAAAAGGTGGACTTGATTTGTCGCAAAATGTGTTGCAGATGACTATGAGACACTAGAGAAAACTCAGATAGATTTTTTAAATTCTGTGATGATGATGACTGAAGTAGGTCCAAAGAAGAGTCCAAAAAACATGATCTTATAGCATCAATTTTGTCGCAAAAAAACTTTAGGAAGTTTTCACAGGCCGTAGGAGAGGGATCAGGATATAAATTAGAAATCGGATTCAGCACATTATTTATAGTATTAAATAGTATTTTTGGGCTGTGTGCATTTTTAGCGATAAGCTTTTGTGAACTTAACAACTTTTTGATATTGGATCATACAATCCCTAACACATTCATAAGATATTTGTAATTTGTCCCTCTTCCACTTCCTTTCTGCTTTTCTCCATTTTTGTCTAATAGCCCTAGTATCATCATTAAACCAAGGGTGTACACAGTTTCTAGTTCTCTTCAATTTAAACGGGGCAACGACATCCAGTATGTTTGAACATAACGTATTGAACATATTCACTAGCTCATCTGGGTTTGCTCCAAGACTGTTTGACTCAATTTCGTGAGTTTTTGGGGAACTAATATAAGCATCCAGGAATTTTTCGGATGTAGATGAGTTAAAAGAACGAGCATACCGGGCTACCGGCACACAGAGTGGTTCGGGGCTAGGAACATCAATATTAAAAGATATAATCTTGTGATCAGACAGAAAAAAATCTTTGATAACTACATTGCTGACTGAAAAGCCATATGATAAGATCAAATCAAGTGTGTGCCCTTGTTTATGAGTAGGACCAAGAACAGACTGTGTAAGATTAAAAGTATCAATAGTTTGTAGAAATTCTTTAACCATAGGTTTAGAAGGACAACAAACATGTATATTAAAATCGCCCAATATCAAAATCCTATCTGCATTTGGCACAACAGAGGATAAAAAATCAGAAAATTCACTAATAAAATCCTTATTATACTACGGGGGTCTGTAAACTAATATACATAGAATTGAATTACAGCCATCCTTCTTAAATAGCTGTGCTTCAAAGCTGGAAAACAATTCTGTGGCAGATAGACGGCATTTGAATTTATCTCTATAAATAGTAGCTAAGCCCCCACCACGACCAACTGACCGTGTCGTGTTAAAAAATGTATAGTCTATAGCAGTGGTTCTCAAACCTGTCCTGGCGTACCCCCAACACTGCACGTTTTCTTTGTCGCCCTAATCAAACACACCTGATTCAACTCATCAGCTCATTATAACATGGGTGAATGAGCTGATGAGTTGAATCAGGTGTGTTTGAGAACCACTGGTCTATAGGACAAACTTCAGTGAGTGGACCAAGTTCACCGGCATTTAGCCACGTCTCAGTCATAAACAAAAAGTCAAGCCCAAGAGATAGAATATGTTCATTAATTGTGAATGTCTTGTTTGAGATCGATCTTACATTTAGTAACGCCATCTTCACTTCAGTGCAGTCTGTTTCCAGATATGTGGACTTATGCTGCAACGGCAAGGAATAATCCAATGAACGAAGGTTGCGGAGATTTGCTCCTTTTCTGCAAACGCGTAGTCTAGACAGCCTCCTTGACGATGGCACTGATCGTGGTTGTTCCGGGTAGACGAAGTCAGGACAGTGTTTAAAAGAGTACAAAATCCGGCCAGGGTCACAGCTGGAAACCAGACCTACAAGATCCGCATAATTCGAGCCTTTGCGCAGCGAGGCACGGAGGTGCCTCCTCACGCGTACCAACACACCGCCACGCGTGCCCCGTCTTCGATGCCGTTTCTTCCTCTGGTGGTAATCGCAGGCCGGTAATCGACATATTTAGGATGGCAGGAAGGTCGAAAAAGGAGGATCAGGAATCTTGTACCCCCGGTAATTCGGATCAGAGAAAATTTCAACAGTTCTCCGTATATTGAGGAGAAACGAACGGTCATAAACAAGCGTTGTGGTAATTTTTTGTGCAGACAAACACACAAACAAGACGAATAAACTCAGGACATAGACAACAGACGACGGCTTGCCAAACCACACTGGCGCCATCTTGGTTCATGCATTATAGGCCTACATTTTATCATATGTATTCATTAGTTTGAATATAGACAACATTGGAACATCTAACATCTTAGTTTATGACTTTATTTTTGACAAAAATAGTATTTTATATATATATATATATATATATATATATATGTATATATATATATATATATATATATATATATATATATATATATATATATATACACATGTTAATTTGCAGTTTAATACGTTGCTTATACAAAGACATTTTATTTCAACATATTTCAGTAAATTTTTACTCATCTCAGTATAGCAAAGCATTTTAGTTGATTAAAGCGGTTTATTCACACACAGACACGCGATTCATATTTAGGCTAAACAGTCTTTACAAATATGTACCCTTCATTCATCTCACAGAAACGCGATTCATATTATATATTATATATTATGCCTCACTCGCGGCGCGCTGTGTTTATATTAATACACTATTAAAAAATAATACACACTTAACAGGATCGATTGATGTATAACACAAGCATATAAAATAAAAATTAATATTAGTATTTTGATTTTTTTTTGCACTGATAAGGAAAAAACGAGCCCATCACGCCGGCGCGATTGCCGACCTCAGGGGGTTAATATATTAACCATATAGAATATTTATTAGTTGCTGATGCAGTAATCATTAATTAATGGTTTAGTTCTTTATGAGTCATACACTAACACATGCTTATTTATGCATTAGTTAAGCATGAATTAATGCATATTAGTGCACCCGTATTGTAAAGTGTTACCAATAACGCTTGATTATCATAATATTCTAATATAATTCCATGTCTAGTTTTTATATTTGTTTTTGTTTTTTTATGTGTTATATGTTTTGAGAAAAGGAAAGTGAATATTATGCGGAATATCATGCGGATTGAGTCAATCGCCTTGGATCCGCCAACTTGTTTATACTAGAGATCAGTTGCTTGCATTGCGGAAATCTTCTGCTGTGTTTGGACTAAGAGTGGAAATTCCTGGTGAGCTAAAGAAACGTGTAAGAGGCTGCAAAGTGGGAAAGAAGAGGCGGAAGCGGTGGAAAAAGTTTAATCCCATCTTGCCTTCAGTTATAACCAGCAATGTAAGATCTATCGCGAACAAAATGGAGGAGCCGACGATGCTGATGAAGAGTCAGCGGGAATATGGTGAATGCAGTATTGTATGTTTTACAGAGACTTGGCTTCATAATCATATCCTGGACCCTAATGTGGATATCGAGGAGGGGGGTTGGCAGTGTATGTGAATAACAAATGGTGCAATCCAGGACATATCACTGTTAAAAACAGCTTTGCACAATGGACATTGAACTGCTAACGATAAGCTTGCAACCATACTATATACCCAGGGAATTTCCGCATGCAATTGCGTCAGCTGTATATGTCCCGCCTTTAGCCAACGCAGCTGTAGTGTGTGGAGTTATTCATAACCACGTTGCTGACTTACAGACTCTGCATCCACAGGCATTTATTTTAATAACTGGAGATTTTAACCATGTTTCTCTTGGGACTGTTTTACCAACTTTTAGCCAGTTTGTGACTTGCCCGACCAGAGACAATAAAACCTTGGATTTAATTTATGCAAATCAAAGTAAAGCTTATAGCACCACCCCTCTTCCTCCATTGGGTAAATCTGATCACAACTTGGTGCATTTGTCATGTAGGTATAAACAATGTCTCCAGCAACAGCCAGTTGTGACAAGAACAATAAGGAAATGGATGATGGAGAGGAGTGAAGTTTTAAGAGACTGTTTTGAAACTACAGACTGGAATGTTCTATTTGGTATGAGCGGCCATGATATTAATGAGCTCACTTATTGTGTCACTGGATATATAAACTTCTGTGTGGACAGTGTTATACCAACAACAACTGTACGCTTCTTCCCAAATACCAGCTCACTTATTGTGTCACTGGATATTTAAACTTCTGTGTGGACAGTGTTATACCAACAACAACTGTAATCTGCTTCCCAAATAACAAACCGTGGGTCATCAGCGAAATATTATACCCATCTTTGGGGGGGAGAGGGCTTAATGTCTTAACCCTTTAGGCGCCAGAGGTTTTTTCCTAAAACATTCGATTTTGACATCTTAATTTCAAAAGGCTATATCTTAAAAGTGATAAAAGATAGAGACTTTCTGTAAATTAGAGAAATATTAAGGCTGACCCAAAGTTTATGTAGGGATTACATTTTCCCATCTAATTTGCATATTATGATGTCATATGGTGGCGGCCGTCTTGGATTATAGAATTTTCATGAAAAGTCACATGTCTAAATGATAAAATGCAGCACTTCTTCCCCCAAAAAATGTCCCTCACCTTCTGTATGCTATATTGCACAATACTGAATGCTCAGGTAAATAGTAAGTAGTAAACAAACTGTGTAAATCATTACTAATAAATGGTAGAAACATACCGAATACATGTAGCGGTTGGCGTTTTGCTGAAGAGATTTTCCATTTACTACATACATTTGCCAAGTACTCAAAGCCGGCATTCCCATCAGCTTGCAATAGACTATGCATAATAGCCCCTCTGCCCCGTGTCACACCGCCTCTGCTTCTGCTACGAGCAGCGCGGGCGCGGCCAGATCTGCCTCACGCGCGCGCCGAGTGCGCACAGCTCAGACTACTGTCATTGTCATTGCGACTCCCCACCCTGCCTAACTGTCCAATGAATACTTCGACCTCGTCTAACATACCCAGTGGCATTAGACAAAGTCTCCACCACAATACTGTTGCCGTGATTGCGGAAAGGCACACGGTCAGAAGACAAAGTTACATGGCTAGCGCGGTAAAAATCTCCCGCCTCGTTCCCCACAACACTAACACGCCTGCTAACTTCGCAATGAACACTCCGACCCCGGGAAACATTGCTGGGATTCACTGACATTGGGCAAAGGACCATCTACAAGGGGCAAAGGATTCACTGTTTGTGCTTGGTGTAGGGCTATACTTTCACTTTCAGAATCACCGTCATCTTCTGAAGGCAGATATTCCTCTTCAGAATCAGGGTCCACGAATAGAAGACCCAACACTTCATTGCGGGTAAGCTTTATTGATGCCATTAGATAATAATAATAATAATAATAATAATAATAATAATAATAATCTAATGCAAATACTCGCTGACGTTGACAATATTGCTCTGATAAAATGGCTCACTCACACAGTAGCTCCGCTTTTGTTCGCATAGATTCAATGCGTTCTAGCTCGAAGATTTTGTATAGAAACATGACGTTTTTTTGAGTCGGGGATGAAGTATGACATGTCTGCCATCTAGTGGAGGGGATGTCGAACGAAATTTGACACCTTATTTGACAAAATCGGCCGTTTTATTCAGTGCCGCATCTTGTCGAGTAAACTCGACCGTGGCGCCTAGAGGGTTAAGTCTTTTCTACCTATACCTATATCACTAAACCATTCACGGTTTATTGCCCAGCTTGCTGTCTTTGCAAGACTCTTTGTGGGTTTTAACTCGGACCTCGAGCCGAGCCTCGGGTTCGAGCCTCCTCCAAGGACGGCAAACCAAGTTAGTTTACTATTAATCTTTAAGGCTGAATGGGCAGGCAAACTAGCGAAAAGGTTATCTATAATTTTTTATGACAAGTGTGCACAAAAACAAAATTGTCCATGTTAATTTTCAAGGTATAACATAGTCCAGAATATCAGCACATACACTGACCCATAATGTCTATTTGACCTGTAGCTCATATCACAACTAAACTGTGTTGGCGATTATCATCATCATGACAGAACCTGCAGCATCTGATATGATCTTGATGCAACACATTGTCCAGCTTATTGTATAACTAAAATAATATATTTGTTATGAATATTTAGCCTACATTTAGCTAATTTAGTTAATTATTTGATCCCAACTCACCTCAGTGTCTTCAGTTGACAGTCTGGATCCTGTAGTAAATCATTGAGCTGCTTCACTCCTGATTGTCCAGGATCATTTCCTGTGAGATCCAGCTCTGTCAGGTGTGAAGGGTTTGATCTCAGAGCTGAAGCCAGAGCTTTATAACCTTCTTCTGTCACACTGCAGTTAGAGAGTCTAGAACAGAGAGGAAAACATTCAGCTGATTAATCAGTTAAACCTGAACAATATAAATCTGAATGACCGCTCTTCCAGTCGCCTCTACAATAAGGAAGCCCTTCTTTCTAGTGGTCTACGGCACATTCAGTGGTGTTTCACTGGCGTATTGCATGGATAAGTGCAGCGATTCCCCACTTGGCGCTTCAGCATAAAGAGCAGGTTCCCTATGTTATGTTCGCTAGTTTCCAATATTTTTAATGGCTGTAAGGAAAATTAGGAAGAGAGCCAAAGCACTCTTCCTGTGAACTAACATATCAAGAACAGCAGCTATGACCATCCCCATGGTAAGCCCTGTCCCCATCCCATTGGCATGAAGGACTAGCATTTTGGGCATTCGTGGGGTCAAAGGGAAGTTACGACTTAGGGACCGCATTTGTTAGTTTTCGACATAACGTTGAACGTGACTGAAGTTACTGATGTAACCCTCATTCCCTGATGGAGGGAATAGAGACGTTATGTACCTCCTGCCACAACCCTGAACCATCCCACTGAATGGCCGGGACCCCGTCTCGGCTCCTCAGCATAAACCTGAATGAGTGGATGTGTGCCGCCATCTTATACAGCCGCATGTATGGGGGAGTTTCTGGGCATGCAAATTCTACTGGCCATTTTTCTAGAACTCAGAGGAGATTTGAACTGACCCCATTTGTCAGTCTTTAACATAACGTCTCTGTTTCCTCTATTAGGGAATGAGGGGTACATTAGTAACCAAGACTTTCTCTTGCGCTTTTGTTTCCAGCATCGCCCTGTCAGCCATCGAGCCTCACTCCCGTCATGTGACTCCTGTGGCTCAACTTACCTCAGTAGCTTCAATTTACACTTCTTCAGTCCAGTGCAGAGCAGCTTCACTCCTGAATCCTGCAGATTGTTATTGTTCATGTTCAGTTCTTTTAGATTAGTATATGATCCAAGAACTGCAGCCAGAGCTGAACAGCTTTTGTCTGTTAAGTTACAATCATTTAACCTACAAGGGAAATAAATCACATCACAGAATTAGGTGGAACACATTCAATACTTTTTTCAAATAATAAATATTAAATATATTTTCCATTTTTTACATAAACTAAGCATTTAAAATATCAAATTATTGGGAGATACAGTAACAACAGATAATGTATATGTACTGTATTTAAGCAGCCTGTTTTATAAAAAATATCAATGTTTTATATTATAACCTTTCAGAATTTTAGAATTCATTTTGGCAATATAAATAACACCTGTACCAAATTACATTCTTTCCCCCCAGTTCGGATATATGAATAAAATATGTACTTTTTTCCCCTCAAATATGAGTATGAGCTAATATATAATTCTATACAAGTCATAACAGTCTGGTGTATCATATGATACAAAACATACAAACATTTTTACATGGTCTTTTATATTTGTTCTAAAGGTTTAATAACCTGTCTCCACTAAAAAAAAATCATAATTTCAGACTATTATTTCATATGTCAGGCTTTACAGGGATAAGTTCATGCTCATGATGAGGAATCACTATAGAGTAATGTAGATAAAGACATTTTTTTCAGATGAGAGCAAAACATGACAAAATATATTAAAAGACTTACAGAGCTCTTCTGGAGGTTTTGATGACTGCCGATAATCTAATGAGACACTCGTCTGATTTCTTGAATTTCTGAAGCTCAAACTCCTCCAACTCTTCCTCTGATGTCAACAACACAAAGGCTAAAGCAGACCACTGGGCAGGTGAAAGGTCACCAGATGAGAGACTTCCTTTGCTAAGGTGGGTCTGAATCTCTTTCACCAGAGTTTGGTCGTTCAGTTCATTCAGACAGTAGAACAGATTGATGGATCTCTCTGCAGGAAGATCATCTTCTAATTTCTGCTTGATGTACTGAACTATTTCCTTGTTGCTCTGGTCATTGGCATCTTGCTGTGTCAACAGACCTCGTAAGAGTCGTCGATTGGACTGGAGTGACAGACCGAGGAGGAAGCGAAGGAAAAGGTCCAGGTGTCCATTGTCACTCTCGAGCGCCTTGTCCACTGCAGTCTTGAGAAAATCAATCATGGTTTCATTTCTGTTTTCCTGTTCTGTAGACTCATGATCAAACACACTTGTCTTGTTGATGTCTAGAAACAGATGTGCATAAAGGGCTGCAATAAACTCTTGAATGCTTAAGTGAACAAAGCAGTACATGGTACCAAGAACGATCCCTGTTTCCTCCTTAAAGATCTGGGTACACATGCCTGAGTACACTGATGCCTTATAGACGTCAATACCACAGGCTTCCAGGTCTGTGTCATAGAAAATCAGGTTGTTTCTTTCCAGCTGATGAAACGCCAGTTTCCCCAGTGAAAGGATGGCATCTTTATCCCAGGAAACATCTGGTGTGTATTCTACATCATACTTTTGGCGGCTCTGCTGGATCTGAAAGCGGAGAAAGTGTGTGTACATTCGTGTCAGAGTCTTGGGAGTGTCTTTATTGTTTGATTCCTGCAGTGTTTTAGAGATCTCATCAGCCTGAGTGTTTTTCACATCATTATTTATTTTCTTCTCCAGAATGTTCTGGAGAACAGTGGCCGAAATCCAGCAGAAGACTGGGATGTGGCACATGATAAAGAGACTCTTTGATTGTTTAATGTGATCTAGGATTGTGTTGGCCTGATTCTGATCAATTAATCTTTTTTTGAAGTACTCTTGCTTTTGTGCGTCACTGAATCCTCGTATCTCTGTCAGCCGGTCGATACAGTCAGGAGGAATCTTACTGGCAGCTGCTGGTCTGGTGGTGATCCAGATGAGAGCAGATGGAAGCAGATTTCCCTTCATGAGGTTCGTTAGGAGAACATCCAGAGAGGCTGGTGACGATACATCACGCCACGTCTCATTACAATCAAACTTCAGAGGAAGGCGATATTCGTCCAGTCCATCAAGGATGAACAGCACTTTGAATTGATTCCTTCTTGTAAGGTTCAGTCCTTTTGTCTCTGGGAAAAAAATAGTTATAAGGTCCATCAAACTTAGTTTTTCTTTCTCCATTAAGTTCATCTCTCTGAATGGAAGAGGAAATATGATGCTGATATCTTGATTTTCTTTTCCTTCAGCCCAGTCCAGAACAAACTTTTGCACAGAGACTGATTTCCCAATGCCAGCGACTCCTTTTGTCAGTACAGTTCGGATCTCCTTGTCTTGTTCAGGAGCTTCAAACAAATTTTTGCATTCAACCTGTATCTCTTGTGCTTCATGACGCCTGGAAGCAACTTCAATCTGTCTCACCTCATGTTCAGTATTGACCTGTTCACTGCCACCCTGAGTGATATAGAGATCTGTGTAGATGTTATTCAGAAGTGTGGAGTCACCTTGCTTCGCAATTCCTTCAAACACACATTGATACTTCTTCTTTAGGCCACATTTCAGCTGAGGAATGAAGAACAGCTCATCTAAACACAGGAACAGAAAATAGATAGTTTTAGTCTTAATTTTCTCTCCTACATTTATAAGAGACAATCAGACAGATGATCATGAGTCTCTTACCTTCTAGAGCATCAGCAGCTTCATCTTGCTTCATCTCTCTCAGGTAATGTAGTGTGAGATCAAGAGCTGATTCTTTGATACTGGATCTGTTCTCAATAAAGTCCTTCACAAAGTGTTGTGTGTTCTTCTCTTTTTGTAATATTTTCTTAAACTTCTCCAGCTCATTCTTCAGAAATGTGATTATTTTGCTCTCAAGATCCTACAAACAAAAGTAAGAGAAAAGACACAATTTAAACCAAATTGAACACCTATTTGGTCAACACAATTTATTCAATAACTATAATATCTATTAAAAAAATCCAGTTAAAAGACTAACATGTTAACCAGCTGTTATTTGTAACAAATAGAAAAATAAAAAATATATAAGTGCTTCAAAGGAAAAATTGTGATCTGGAGGAATTACATTAACTTTGTTATATGTTTGCTAACATATTTGTTTGATGTAAATATTAAACATTTATAAAAATGTGTTTTCCTACCTGGAATATCCCTAGAAGATTTTCTTTGAAATTCTCCTGTTTGAATCTCTTCCTGTGAGTCTGAATGTCTGAGTCTAATGTCTCATATTGAAGCCTGTAATCAAATAAATCAAATAAATACAGATTTTCTGGGCAAAATATCACAGAAAGAGAAAAAAGCATTAGCTGCAAATAAATAATGATAAATATTTGATCTAAAAATGTTTCATGATTGGTATTTGCTGATACAACTTTTAAACACAGTCAACGTGTGACAAAAAATTAGAAACTCATGAAATACCTTTTATTAGATGATGGTGTTTTCTCACTGAAGTTTGGTGGATCTTCTTTAGACCGATCACTCTTCAGAGACACAGAGCTGGACACATGTGAGCCTGATCTTACACTGATGACACAAAGAACAGAGAGAGAGAGAAAACACTTTAGTAAAGGAGGATAAACTGTGTGTGAAACACATCTGTGTCTTTATCTAATCCTCCACAGAAATACACACACTCACACAATTTACTGTTTTATAGTTAACTACTAATTTATTTTACTGGCTCACATTAGTTGAACAATTTCTTTAATATACATGAGTGAGATTAAATATTTTAAAAAGTACTTCACTCTAATTTATGAGAACATTTCAAGTTTTTGTTTATTGACAGAAATAGAAAGCAGAAATGTCAGTGTGACACAGTTGTGTTAGCATACTTGAATTAAAATTAAGTGTATAGTTGTTTCCTAATGTCTGTCAATAATTGTATGATCTAAAAACTAAAGTCATTTACAGTTTTTGGATTAATTCAGCATCTAGAAGGTTATCAACACATTATTAACTGTGATATTTTCTATAGAGCAAACAGGGCTTTATAGATAATGTTAGGGGTGGGCGGTACACCGGTGTCATAGTCATCACCGGTGTGACATTGCGCCACGACATGGATTTTCTAATACCGTCAATACCGTAATAAATCAATTATGTTCCTTGAACGGCTGCATTTACATCAATAATATCTAATTCTAAATAATAGGGCTGACTTCTAATGGTCGAGGATTCGACGATTCGATTCGGAGAGGTCTGATTCGACTATGAACCTCAAACCTTTGGTTTGAAATGTGCTGGGGACAGAGACGCATTCGCATTTTCAGAAGGGCTGGGTACATTTTTATTTATTTTTTCGCTTTCGCGCAGGTCATGTTTTGAAAGACGATGTCCTGTAGCTTACTAATGTAAATAAATAAAAATGTATTCAAAAATCTGCTTCACATTTTCAGCAGGGCTGCGGAGCGGCTGTGGGTTGACTCCACACGGTTCTCATGTGCGTTAAAAAGCTTTACGTGGTTTAATGTAAACAACGATTACCAAATTTCCCTCTCATATTGCTCCTCATAACCACTGAAAATGGTAAAAAAAAATCGAACCCGGAGTCCAATTATTATGGACGTTATCTGATATTAAGCGTTTCTGCTTCACATTTTCAGCAGGGCTGCGGAGCGGCTGTGAGTTGACTCCACGCGGTTCTCATGTGCGAGTTGACTCCACGCGGTTCTCATGTGCGTTAAAAAGCTTTACGTGGTTTAATGTACCTAAACAACGATCACCAAATTTCTCTCTCATATTGCTCCTCATGTTTATGAAATATTATAATATATGTGTGATGTGTTTTAGCTCTTTTGTTTGAAATGGAAAAAATCTAGCTGCTATCTAAAAAAAAAGAAGAAAAAAAGGTTCGACTATCAGTCGACTACGGCAAAATCTAACGAATCAGATTCGACTATGAAAATCCTTAGTCGAAAACAGCCCTAGTTATTACACTGCTAATTTTTGTTTTGTTGTACACTGTTAAGTAAGATCTTTAGGTTTTTTGCAAAATAAATGTTGAGAATGCATAATACTCTCCCATGTCTCTTTTTGATAAGGATACCTACCATTTACTTATTATATTATAAAAATATTAACTTTATTCACATACTAAAGAGAGACAGGACAGGCTACTCCTCCCAAAATGTACCAAAAAAAAGTTATACCGTGATATTATACCGTCACCGTTCAAAAGATGAAAAATACCGTGATATTAATTTTAGGTCATATCGCCCACCCCTAGATAATGTTAGAGTTAATTTAAGAAGTTAAAAACTAAAGTTGTGCAAAGCATTTGCAAATATAAAACAATGCTTAAAGTTTAGTTATTGACAGGGAAACACAAAGTCCAGTAGAGTTTAAACTGATGAAAACAGACGCAGTCTTACCTGTGTTTCTCTGAGAGACTCATCTGAGAGAGAGAGTCCTTTCCTCTTTCCTCTGACATACTGCAGCTAAACTGACACTGAGAACTGATCAGCACTGCTTTCTGAAAACACTCAATCCTTCAGCATCACCTGGAAATGACACCATTTTACACAGATGAAGAACATCTACGCAACTACGCAACATCTGCTCTCATGCAAAAACAAGGACTTTACCAACTCTGCTGCTCTGTGTTTCACGGAAACCTGGCTGAACGAAGCCATTCCGGACAGCGCGTTACATCTACCGGACTTTCAGCTGTTCAGAGCGGATCGCGATATGGAGTCAACGGGGAAAACGCACGGTGGTGGGACATGCTTTTACATCAACAGAAGGTGGTGTACTGATGTAACTGTGTTAAGGAAGATGTGCTGTCCTGATGTGGAAGTGCTTTTCATTAACTGTAAGCCGTTCTACTCGCCGCGGGAGTTTTCCTCGCTCGTTCTCATCAGTGTTTACATTCCACCGCAAGCACATGTGAGTACGGCGCTGCAACAGCTGGCTGATCTGATCACAGAAACAGAACAACAACACCCGGACTCTGTTCTTATCATTCTCGGAGACTTTAATCAGGCAAAACTCACACGTGAGCTGCCTAAATTCAAACAGCACATTACATGCCCCACCAGAGACAATAATATTTTGGACCATTGCTACACCACAACAAAGGATGCATATCGCTCCGTCGCCAGAGCAGCTCTAGGACTTTCCGATCACTGCCTGGTTCATCTTCTACCAACTTACAGGCAAAAACTTAAAACTGCTAAGCCAGTAATAATGACTGTAAAGAGATGGACCAACGACACAGAGCAGGTCTTACAAGCCTGTTTTGAATGCACTGACTGGAGTGTTTTTGAAGCTGCTGCCAGCGATCTGGACAAGCTCACAGAGACTGTAACATCATACATCAGTTTCTGTGAGGATTTATGCATCCCTACCAGGACTTACTTATCATTCAACAATGATAAACCATGGTTCACACCAAAACTCAGACAGCTTCGTCAGGTCAAAGAAGATGCCTACAGGAGTGGGGATAGGATCTTGTATAATCAGGCCAGGAACACATTGACAAAGGAGATTGAAGTGGCTAAGAAGAGCTATGCCAAAAAGCTGGAAAACCAGTTTTCCTCCAACGACCCTGCATCAGTGTGGAAAGGCCTGAAAGATATTACCAACTACAAGACACCATCCCCCAGCATCGACAGCAACAAGCATCTTGCGAACGAGCTGAATGTCTTTTACTGTAGATTTGAGACCCCCGATCAGACACCCCACACCCGCCCTGACCATCTCTCTACACAGCCATCAACACCTCCAGCCATCCCCCTCCCCTCCCCCCCTGCACTTCAGATCAGTGAGGATAATGTGCGTCAGATCTTCAGGAAACAGAAGAGAAGGAAAGCACCAGGCCCAGACGGTGTTTCACCAGCCTGTCTGAAAACCTGCGCTGACCAGCTGGCCTCTATCTTCTCACTGATCTTCAACAGATCACTGGAGCAGTGCAAAGTCCCTTTCTGCTTTAAACGCTCCACCATCATCCCAATCCCGAAGAAACCAAAGATCACAGGACTCAATGACTACAGACCTGTTGCCTTAACATCTGTGGCCATGAAGTCATTCGAAAGACTGATGTTAGCATATCTGAAGGACATCACTGGACCCTTGCTGGACCCCCTGCAGTTTGCCTACAGAGCAAACCAGTCTGTGGATGATGCGGTCAATATGGGACTGCATTACACCCTACAACATCTGGACAAACCAGGGACCTATGCAAGGATTCTGTTCGTGGACTTTAGTTCTGCCTTCAACACCATCGTCCCATCACTGCTCCAGACCAAACTGACCCAGCTCTCTGTCCCTAGCTCCGTCTGTCAATGGATCACAAGCTTTCTGACAGACAGACAACAGCTAGTCAGAATGGGCAAAATCACGTCCGACAGCTGCACCATCAGCACCGGTGCTCCACAGGGATGTGTTCTCTCACCACTGCTCTTCTCCCTGTACACAAATGACTGCACCTCTAAAGACCCCTCTGTCAAGCTCCTGAAGTTTGCGGACGACACTACTGTTATCGGACTCATCCGGAACGGTGACGAGTCTGCGTACAGACAGGAGGTGGAGCAGCTGGCTCTTTGGTGCAGTTATAACAACCTGGAGCTGAACACGCTCAAAACAGTGGAGATGATCGTGGACTTCAGGAGAAACCCCCCTGCACTCCCTTCACTCACCATCATGGACAGCACTGTGACTGCAGTAGAGTCATTCAGGTTCCTGGGCACCACCATCTCTCAGGATCTGAAGTGGGACACTCACATAGACTCTATTGTGAAGAAAGCCCAACAGAGACTGTACTTCCTGCGTCAGCTGAGGAAATTCAACCTGCCACAGGAGCTGCTCGTACAGTTCTACTCAGTTGTCATCCAGTCCATCCTCTGCACTTCCATCACCGTCTGGTCTACCGTCTACCAAAACCGACCTCCGTAGACTACAGCGGATAGTTCGGACTGCTGAGCGAATCACTGGCACTACCCTTCCCACACTCAAAGTACTGCACTCATCCAGAGTGAGTAAAAGGGCTCGCAAAATCACTCTGGACCCGTCACACCCAGCACACTTTCTGTTTGAACTGTTACCGTCTGGTCGACGCTACAGAGCACCGAGCACAAAAACAACCAGACACAGGAAAAGTTTCTTTCCCCAGGCCATCTACCTCATGAACACTTAATGTTCCCCTACTGTGGAACAAACATGTGCAATAGTTCCCTCAGACATTTCATTATAGTACCTTATAACTTTCTATATATTTATAATTTATAATCTTTTTTTAATTTTTTTTTATTTATACCTATGTTACTTGTCACTTGTCTTGTCACTTTATATTGTATGTGTACTGGAAGCTACTGTCACCAAGACAAATTCCTTGTATGCGCAAGCATACTTGGCAATAAAGCTCTTTCTGATTCTGATTCTGATTCTGATCTTATTTAAGACAATAATGAAGAATGCAGAGTTATCATCAACAACAGCAAAAACTATCTATAAAATAAAGTGAGTTACAGACAAATATATTGCCATGTAATATAACCGAATGGTCTTAATCATTTCAGATTGTTTAATGAGTTTAACTCACTCTAAATATAAATTCATTGAGGAACAGCAATTGTGTTTAAAACTTTGAGTGGGAAAATTGAACCCAATTTGTTATATTCTCTATTACAGTTTATCATTTTACAATCATATTTTCCCAATCTTTATTAATTGTTGAATCGTTTGTCATCGAATCATTCCTTCAAGTTCACAATGATGGTTGATTTCATTACTTTTAAATGATCCTAAAATAACTGATTGAGTAAAAGTAAGCAGAATTATAATAGACATACTGTATAACTACTAATTATAATTGCTATATATGAACTGAAATATTCAGTTTAATAACAGCAGATTGTTGTTCACTGCCGTCAGTCTTCATCTGTCTGTCTACTGTAAATGTCTGCTTCAAAAATACTTTTGATTTCACATCACAAAAACAACAGTCTAAAACTTTGAAAAACATGTTTGTTTTAAATTTCTCAATAAAACTTTTTGTGCTTTAACTTCAAAAGATTGTAATTTCTGGCAGATTCTTTGTCTGTTCGGACTAGCAGAAGAACAAGCTTCTGTAACTTCACATTTAAATCTCGCTTAATATACAATATGAAGTTCCTAATAATTACAAATGACTTTAATGGAGAATGTATTAAACTTACTTGCAGTCTTATCCACTAAGAAGATAATTTATAAGTATTTTAACGCTTGTTTTCAGTCCGCGCGCGTCGTTCTCAGAATCTCTTGTTAGTGAGCAACAGGTTTAGGCCTATCACCACGTGTTGTTACTTTCGTTTTCCTCTTCTTCGTGTGTTTTACAGGAGGGTTTGGAACAGCTGAACAGTTGCACACCGACACCTACTGCACTGGAGCGGGATATTATACCACAGATATCTCTAAATCCTGTTGCAACAGTGCATCTGTTATATTCCCTGTTTCTGGACTATTATCTAAGATGCTGGATATTGTAAATGACTGACATCCTGAGGTTTGTATTATACATTCAATCCTTTTGTTTTGTATTTGGACATACTATTAACACATGTTCTAGTTTCTGCTCCCTGAGACTCAAAATAATAATAATAATACATTTTATTTAAAGGCGCCTTTCTCTGCACTGAAAGACACCGTACAGAGATACATAATACATTTAAAAACAGTAAAAGTAAATAAGTCCAGAATAGAAGAACAAAAAAACAAAAAAGGCAGAGCATGTGACATTAAATATGATAGGCAGTTTTAAACAGATGTGTTTTGAGTTGCAATTTGAAGTGAGACAAAGAACCGATGTTTCTGAGTTACGGTGGTAGTGAGTTCCAAAGTCGGGGAGCAGAGCGGCTAAAAGCTCTGCTCCCCATAGTGGTGAGACGGGCAGGGGGAACGAACAGGTGTATGGAGGAAGAGGATCTAAGAGAGCGGGTGGGGGTTGGAACCTGGAGGAAATCAGACAAATATGGTGGTGATAGGTTGTGGATGGCTTTGAACGTTAACAGAAGGAATTTGAATTGAATACGGAACTGGACTGGGAGCCAGTGAAGCTGTAGGAGAACAGGAGTGATGTTGTGAATGGAGGGGGTCCGGGTTATTATGCGGGCAGCTGCATTCTGGACCAGTTGAAGTTTATGAAGGGATTTGTGAGGAAGGCCGAAAAGGAGAGAGTTGCAGTAGTCCAAACGGGAAGTGACGAGACTGTGGACAAGGACAGCTGCAGTGTGGGGGTTAAGGGAGGGGCGGAGGCAATTAATGTTTCGTAGATGGAAGTAGGCAGACTGGGTAATGTTATTGATTTGAGATTGAAAATATAATGTGCTGTAAAGGATGACACCCAGACTCTTAACCTGGGGGGAGGGTGAAACGGAGGAACTATCAATAGTGAGAGAAAAACTGTTGGTTTTGGATAAAGTGGATTTAGTGCCAATGAGGAGAACCTCAGATTTATTACTATTTAAATTGAGGAAGTTATGTGTAAACCAGGTTTTTATTTCAGAAATGCAGTCAGTAATAGAGGTTGGTGGGAGAGTGGATGAGGGTTTGGTCGAAAGGTAGAGCTGGGTGTCATCAGCATAACAGTGGAATTGTATGTGAAATTTGCCGAAAATATTGCCAAGGGGAAGGAGATAAATGATGAAAAGTAAGGGCCCCAGGACAGAGCCCTGGGGAACAGCTGAAGTGACGGTGGAGGGACTGGATTTAAAAGACTTTAATTGAACGAACTAAGTGCGGCCCGAGAGATGTGATGTGAACCAGTCTAACGGCGTGTGGGTGATGCCGGTGGAAAATAACCTGTTGAGGAGGATGGTGTGACAAATGGTATCAAAAGCTGAACTCAGGTCGAGGAGGATGAGAATGGTAAGGAGTCCAGAATCAGCTGCCATAAGGAGATCATTAGTGATTTTAATTAGTGCTGTGAAGTGCTGTGAAGTGGGTGGAAACCGGACTGGAAGTGTTCATACAGGTTATTATGGGATAGATGGAAATGGAGTTGAGAGGCAACTGTTTTTTCAAGGATTTTGGAAATGAATGGTAAATTTGATATAGGACGGAAGTTGTTAAAGTCGGAGGGGTTGGCACCAGGTTTTTTTAAAATTGGAGTAATGGCAGCAGTTTTGAATGATGTAGGGACAGTTCCAGTGGTGAGGAAGGCCGAAAAGGAGAGAGTTGCAGTAGTCCAGGATGATAGCAGAAATGTGGGGAACCAGGGAGGGAAGACAGGCTTTAACAAGGTGTCTGGGAAATGGGTCAAGTTGACAAGTGGACGCCTTGGATTTCCTTATGAGTTCTGTGATTTCAGAGATAGTTGGGAGGTGGAAAGAAGAGAATGAATGTGTGGATGGGTGAAAGTCAGCTGAGTTGCTGAGGTGAGGGATAAATCCAAGGTTCTGGTGAATATTTTTGATTTTTTCATTGAAAAATGACATAACGACATAACCCCATTGACTTCCATAGTTAAAAAAAAAAAAAAATACTATGGAAGTCAATAGCCGTGTTTCCACTGTCGGGCCAGGGCCGGGCCGTGCTAGTGCGTGCCAGGGCCAGTCGCGTTTCCACTGTCACTTCCGGGGCTGGATCGGGGCTTACTCGGGGCCAACGGCCAGGATTTCTGGCCCGTCGAATACCTTGGGCCAAAGCGGGCCAGCTCGGGCTTGAGGAGTGGTTACCAACAGAGGAGGAGTTTACAGTTGGGAGACGGCAGCGCCGGATGATTCTGTCAGCATTAAAGACTTAAAAATAAAATAATTTAACTCGTGTTCATGTTTGAATGCCTTCTGTTTGTGATGCAACCGTTGCGCACCGATGCGACCGATGCGCGCTAACCGTTACCATAGTAAACATATGCCTCGTTTCCACTGAGCGGTACGGTACGGTACGGAACGGTACGCATTTATTTGCGTTTCCACTATCAAAAGTTGTGAATGGTACCAAAATGCCGAACCGTACCGTACCACTTTTTAGGTACCCTTCCATTGGGGTACCTAGCACAGTGGAACGGTACTAAAAGGTGGAGCTAGACTGCAGGACGTTGATTGGTTGACAGAGAATCGTCACTTGCGCGTGCTACAAGAGGAATGACAACATAAGAAGCGCCATTTTTTAATATACAGTTTAATATAATACTACTGTTACTGTATCACGAAATGTAATTTTAAGAGTTTTTCAGGCGAGAATGTAGTTGTTTAAAGCTCAAATCTGTGGTTTATTTATAAAGATGATTTTTTTTTTCCCCGGTTGTGAGATCCATGCGTTCAGCGGGCGCTCGGCGCTCATGTTTCCCGGCTGGATGAGCCTTTCCTCGGCTAGTCTTCTGACGTTCGTCGCTGAGACGCTGACTCCGACGGTAGTGGTTAAACATGAGATATAATTCGTCTTGTGTAGACCTAACGGGCGATCTTTGGTCTCGTGAATATATAATGAGTTCCCTGTCAATCGTTTTGGCTGAGGGCTAAGTTTAGTTTTATATTAACGTTATTTGTGTTTAACTACTTGTAATGTTAGACTAGAGCGCTGCATTTGGATATTTGACTGAATTGTTTGCTTTATTTCTTATTGTATAGCTTCTTGTACTTTACTTAAACTTTTATATAGGCTATTATTGATAAAACTGAAATTTTACAAAAAGATTTGGTTTCTTGTCATTTTTTATTACAAGATTAATACGGATGTTTATTGCAACATTTGTACAAATGCATATATTGCCTGGAATATGTTTATTTTATTTATTTTTTTAAACGAAAAGAGGTAACGTTAGGGTTGTGTTTTAAATTTCGTTTCGTTATAAATAGAATAACGTATAACGTGCAGTGAATAACGTTGCGCATGAACCACATTTGTGTCCCTATAATGTTTAATTTATTTAAATGAAAACGAAAAGAGGCAGAGTGGTGTTTTATAACATATTTCGTTTTATTGTTGCTTAAAATGTACATACAGAGTAACCGAGATAACCGGTGTATCAGCGACGCTTTTAAGAACGCGCTGTAGCCTACCATTTGCATGTAGGAGTCGCACATGGCAAGTACAAACTGTTGTGGGAAAATTCATCTTTTCTTTGTATTTTATTTTCAACGATTTAACAAACGAATGCCATGGGTTCTTTGGCTGTATTTTGAGTTTCTTTTATGATATTGATACAGCTGCAGGGTGTGTGTGTGTGAGATTTCAGAGGTAAGGAGATTCCCGTGCTGGGGAGGGGTCAAGGGGGGTCCCTTTTGTTCCTTGTGCTGTGAAGGGTGACAAGAGATAACACTATAAAAATGCTGGCCAACCTCTGCTCTGGGTCTCACTCCGCCTGCAGCTGGACTGTGGATGGACTGGGAACATTCTTGCAAGAATAAATATCTTTTAAGGACAATTTGAATCCTGATGTCTCTTATGCCTGATGCTATTTTGTTAGTTACTTGTTTTTGCCTCAACAAGTTGGTGTCAGAAGTGCGATCCATGAGGTTTCTTCTGGCCCTGAGAAAGCGTATTGACGGACTGATCACCCTAAAGCACAAAAGGCTTTAGTCTTACCTCGCCGAATTGAGAGAGAAGAGCCAAAACTGCTATCAGGGCCAGGAGGAACCCACTGGATTCAGAAAGAACTCGGAGGCAGTAAAAGCATCTCGGGTAAGAGACAGTTAAATTATTTTGATAATTGTGAGTGAACGTGAACCATATTGGCTGAGTTTTGCTTTTGGTACGAGCGAAAGGTGATTCAGATAATCACACATTTTTTGGGGAAGAAATTGATCTGACAGATTCGGATCGGTATCTACCACACTTAAGCTCGTTGGTGGACGGAAGTGCCACAGGTGATTCAGATAATCACAATTGCTGATTAATTAGTTTTACTCAAAAACTCTGTAACCTGAGGAAATCTCGTACAAGTGGACGGAAGAGCCACATCAAATCAATCGTACAAGTGGACGGAAGAGCCACATCGTACAAGTGGACGGAAGAGCCACATCAAATCAATTAAGTGAATCAGAAATTAATCGAGCGCTAGAAAGTGCCTATGGGAAGATTTTGAGTAGAACGTAATTACAGAAACCCGACCGATTTTGGGTAATGAAAAAAAATTGGGTCTGTTGAAGACGTTTGACAGATACTGTAAGACACGTGTCGAAATTGTGAAATCCAGAAGGGAGATTCAGCCAAAATGGGGTCATCTAACAGTAAAGTAGATCATTTTTATACACCAATTTTCTGTCAAAAGAGAAATAATGATGGTGGTAAATGTAAATGTATTTCCCCGAGGCGGGAACCTTGAGTAAGATAAGACTCAATGTCATAAAAGAATCAATAGAAAAGAACGAGGGAAAACAGAATGGTTGTTATGTGTGTGTTAAACATGTGTGTAAAGGACGCACACACGAATGCATACGCTGATTTACTTTCTGCTACCTGCAATGAAAAAAAAAAAAAAAAAAAAAAAAAAAAAAAAAACCGGTTGGAAATCTTTATGTGTGGCTGATGAAACTTTGAGCAAAGCTATAACTGATGATTTGAGCAGTGTTGTGAATGATGAGCATATGAGATTGTACAAAAGTAGCCTACAGGGTTTTCTGAAATGCTAACTTATCCGTTACTAGTCAGAAAGGGTTGTTGAAGTTTGTTCATGAGTGTAAAACTGTGAACGGACAGTGAATTGTTGGATGGGAAAGAAGCAGATAAAAGAGAACAGAGTATTGAAGAATAGATTGCCATATTTTTGTAACAAGAGTTGAAGGTGCAAGCGGCTAAGATAGCTGTCTGTGTAATTTAGAGACTGAGAAGATTTAGGGAATCTTGTGTTTTCTGTGAAACAGTAGAGATAAGTAGGACTGAATAATTATAATACAATCTTGTGATTTATGTTGAATCTGCAAACTAACCATTTGATAGAAGAATAAGCTTTTAAAACCAGTGTTGATGAAATTAATGACACGTTAAAGTTTTAATACTGTATGAAGAGTAACTGAACAGTCCTGATAATAGTGAGATAAAAGAGAGCAAATGCTATAAGCAGTTCTGCTCATGCTCTGAAGAGATTTGCAGATGATGTTTTGTAAAAGTTTGATTGTGATTGGAAAGATAAACAATAACTTAATTGGCTCTTAATAACTTAAACAATAACTTAATAACAAACAAAGAAAGTGCCAAAATGACACAAATTTAGAGAAAAGTCTGTGTTAATATGGGTTAGAAAGTAGATCAATGTTAATATGATGAAGATTGTTTCAGCTATTGAAATTGAATTTGCAACTGTAAAAGAAAAGACAGAGAACTGCTTATCAATGGCTCTGTTGCATTTCCTGAATACAACACAATGTTTCAGAAGTGCAAAATAGGGTGAAGCTGTTAGAAAGATAAAAGGCAGAATAACAGAGAGTGTTTTATTGCAGTCAGCGGGGTCATTCAGTGACTGTATGCGCACTGTATGACTGTAAAAGTAAATGAGGGAGAAATAAAGTTCATAGTTGGAACTTTTGAAAGTTGTAAGAAGATTGAAAGATTTAAGTGTAAGGAATTCCTTTTGAAAGGAAAGAACTATAAAAAGTACCGGTTGACGTAAAATTACGGATAAGACTAAATGAGTTGCAAAATATTTTAAAAGTACCGGTCACTAAAAGGATGATTGTGTCTTGAATGAAACGCTTTGATGAGGTTTTAGATGGTATGGAGAGACAAATCTAATGAATGATTTATAATGATAATCAAAAAAATGTATGACAAGCAGAGAGCGCAGCCTAAAAAGTTGAATCATAGAAGCAGATTGATAAACTCCTAGAGAAAACATTGAAGTCAGGTATTAAATTATGGCAATTGAAAACCTGACAACTAAAATTGAAATGAAATTGTTATTAAGAACTAGAATAATTCTTATTATTTCTTTAAGATAAAATAAACAGAAGCAGTGTTACAGGATTAACAGTTGCTAAATGTAAAATGTGTAAAAGGCATTTGATTAAACAAAGGCGTGTTAATGTTGATTTTAAAAGATAAGAATGTGATTAGGCCAAAACAGGTTTGCTTATCTAAATCTGGCATGTGCTGTGACTGAAACTGCCACAGTTTCAGTGCAACAGAGACTCATTCTGAGTGGAAATTTGTAATGTCTAAATTACAATACATGTAATTTATGGAAAAGATGCCTTAAGATGGGCTACAGTTAAAGAAAAGATGGCAGATAAAGTCTGATGTTAAAAGTTTATGAGAATGCAGTGTACCAGTCCTGATGCCTCAAGAGTCTCTCTCTCTCATTCAATGTCAGCTGAAAGCTGTTGTCTGAGCCTGTGTAAAGCACAGTGTTTCAGTTGAACAGATTCATAGATGCGGAAAAGCTAAAACAAATCATGCTACAGGCAGTTCAGATTTGACAAATTTAGAGGACAATTTGTAAATGTTTTAGAAGTAAACCTGAATGATTTTAGAAGTCTTTACAATAACACTGTTTAGGACTTGCTTATTTTAGGACCAGAGACTTTTAGCTCTCATTTTAGCTTCCACCATAAAACAGGGCCGATGGCTCCGGCTACAGAAGTAACAGTACACTGAATGTACGATTGTGATCTAAATTCACTGACTATAATCTAAGCAGGTTGCTACCTTTAAGATGATTAATGAATTTAAGTGATTAAATACTGTTGTTATTAACTTGTCTCCCTGTGAACACTATTAGGTCCGAATGGCTCTGATGACTCTTGAATGCGCCTTTTCCTAAGCTCCAGAAAACAACAGATTATGTTGAAGAAAACGGTCACAGATTCTGTGATGGTAAAGAGCGGTAACCACGTGTGTACGAAGTGATTACCCCAGAGACGGGTAAGACCCTCTGGCCAAAAGGGCAACCTAAGACAGGGGAATTCACGCCACAAACACTGGGCATCTCCTGATGGAGGTGTTTTTATTTGAGAAAGGTATTAGAGTTGAGCGGTGACTGTGAGGCCAGCAGCATCAGCAGATCATTGAGAGGCGAGATGAGCTGTAAGAAGTTACGGCCGTCTGACCCAGAAAATGTGAGTTCCTCTATATACCACTCACCAGAAACCGCGTTGATTGTATGGCTTGTTTTTCTGACAAGTGTCTGCAACTATGCCAGGGGACAACACCCTGAAGAAAAGACAATTATAGCTTAAGAGCTGATCTGAATGGGCATTCAGGAGCCAGCAGAGACCATTGAACTAGTGGTTATCTGTTGTGGAGAGAGTAAAAAAAAAAAAAAAAAAAAAAAAAGGTAATGTTAGTTGCCTGATGGGCAAGGAAAACACAGAGATTTGTGTTGATGCTGAACTAATGTGTCAATTCTGACTCCTGCAGATCATTAGACATGACAAAGGAACATTATAAGATATGGTGGTGGCTAAAGATGAGAACAGCTTGTGATGAGTCAAGAGAATTTTCTGGAAAACAAAGGTTAGGTAAATTGGGTATTTAAACTAAAGATATCCTTAGAAAAGATCATAGCATAATGTATTTTAGATTGTTGTAATGGTTCTAATTTGAGTCAAACATTTGTATTTTGACATGTGTGAACTATTAAGGATTGACTATGACTATGATTATTTTAGTTACAGATTACCTCCTAACAGTCCTAGGAGGCTGTTGAAAAGATTATTCGCTTATAGTGAGAGAGAAAGAGACTGCATGAGTGGAGGAAGGGATGGTATCCTGTCTGTTTTTCTGTTATCAGTCAGCCAAAGAAAGCTGAAGCAAAGTAATAATTATGCACCAAAACAATCCAGCTGACTTTTCTAAAATCAGATGAATAATGAACAGACATGCTTTGAAACTGGTTAAGAGGCCATAAAAACATTAGATAAAAGATACAGGAAAATGTAAGGTTAAAATGTCATTTAAAATTTAAATCTTTTTAGAGAAAAGATATGAATAAGAAATATGAGCAGTTCATAGTCAGGGATGAGTGTGAGTGTTAATTCATGTTTTGTACAGTATGTGTTAGTTTAGGACAACTATTCTGTCTGAATAGTGTGTATAAATTTGTCATTAACCTCTGGAAAGAGTGTTTTAGCATTATAGATGGGTTAAGGCAAATGACAAATTTGAAAATAAGCTGAGGATTGTGAGTCAATCTGATGAGAAGGCAACACAGAACAGGATGAGCTTTAAGTTGATTGATCATCGAGCTCTGTCTATTAATTATTATTTTGGTCATTTATGATGTGCAGTAGATTTGAATTACTTTCTGGACAGGTTTAAGTATTGATGTGTAAATTAGAATTGTGAAGTAGTAGATAGCCGTCAGTCATGTGTTGAGAAAAAGTTATAGATTTGACAGCAACAAACACGTAGGCTAAATAAATATCAGATTATCCAGAGAGCCCTTAACAGTTATGTATTGTAAAAAGGGGAGATTGTTATTCGACTGACGTTGACGAAGTGTGCACACCACGACCTGACCTGACCAATTGATGACCTGGAGAATGTTCGTAGATGACAGTTGCTTAAGAGACCAAACAATAGGCCTGAAAAGCAAGAAATGCTGTGAAACTAGGGGCCGTTGCCTTAAAACAATTTGATAAGAAGATGAAATTGTGGCTTTAAGTAATATTTTTATTTCAGAGGCAGAGAAAGATGTCTAAAAGAAATTTGGCTTAAGGACAACGTTTGGGTTAGCAAACTTTATCCAAACAAATGTTACCAAATAAATATTAACAAATATTGCAGGTTTTTCTATAGCTCAAACAGTAGAGCATTAGCGCTTGTAACGCCAAAGTCATGGGTTCAATTTCCGAGGGAAAGCAAGAATTGATAAGAATGTAAATGTGTACCTTGAAATGTAAGTCGCTTTGGATAAAAGCGTCTGATAAAAGTAAGAGAATTTTATTATGTTAAATTTATGCACGAGATGGGTGTTGTGCATCAAGAGGAGGATGAATATGCTCATGGCGGGAACAAGAGAACGCACAGTAAAACAAGTGGTCAGATGAGTCTTTGAACTTTTTAGTATGGATAATTTGTATTCAGGCCACAAACAAAGACATTTCGGCCTCACAGGTGGGAAAACAGTAAATCCAGGGGGGGAGGGCTAAACCCATTGTCTTCACAGCAGGCTGAGAGGTTATCTAGCTTTGACCTCATCGGTATATGAGGACAGTAAAAGTCCAGGAGGGGTTTATTTGAAGAACTTTATTTGTATTAACCAGCTAGATCTGGTTTACTAAGGGGTTCACATTTGCTGAAAGCCATCGCACAGGTGGGAAGATAAATGTTGGGAGGACATTGGGTTTAATTGTGTGCACTGTTTGTATTTTAAGTGTGCTAATAACAAGAATTGTTTTGACAGGAAACGCCGGAGCAGATGTGGCAGCACAGCAGACAAAAGAAAACTATGTGACAATAACCTCAACATTTGTTTTTCTTTACAGAAGATGCAGACTTTTGCGCATGGCATGAGCAAAGTGAAGAAACAGTGCCTAACCCTGTGTAATGCCTAACTTAAAATTTTCATTTTGCAGGATGTCAGGATGGATTGAACCAAACAGAACTGATTCTGTATTGTTTTGTTAACATGAACAACATGGGTTGAATGTTTTTTTTTTCAGGGGAACAAGGACCCTGAGTGCTATTCAATGAGCAAGAAATTATCCGGTGATATGTTTCAGGTTGAAAATTTCACAGGTCACACCAAAGGGACGACAAGACACGCGCTCACTAACAAAATCACTTAAGGCCTCCATTCGCAGGTGAAAATGAAATTGAAGGATGTTAAAGTGAAAAAATGATTGAAGGATGTTAGACCTGGGTCCAAGCATCTGACCTAAACTATGCCAACCAACATCAACAACCTCACACGCCAGCGCAAAGAATAAAGTAGGGGATCAATGATATGTGCTAGAAACATATCTCCCCTGCCAACGTTGAAAAAAAAAAAAAAAATCCTCTCTACGGCATGCAAAGTGTCATATTGGTGAAGATGGAACGTCCATGAGGCAACGAGATGATCAACATATCTGGAGAAAATGTTGACCAATTAATGGTTGAAGAAAAGTTTTGCGATTTTATTTGATTGAATCAAATTAGGGCTTAGTATTGATATACATGAAGGGTATAACTGTTCTTGAATTAAGACTTGAATTAATTCTATTCTTAAAGATTTAATAGTATAATGGGTTTGATTAGAAAACAAGAGTGAATTTTTCTATGTTGTTTATCAGAGAATGATAAAGAGGAGGAATTGTTGTGGGAAAATTCATCTTTTCTTTGTATTTTATTTTCAACGATTTAACAAACGAATGCCATGCGTTCTTTGGCTGTATTTTGAGTTTCTTTTATGATATTGATACAGCTGCAGGGTGTGTGTGTGTGAGATTTCAGAGGTAAGGAGATTCCCGTGCTGGGGAGGGGTCAAGGGGGGTCCCTTTTGTTCCTTGTGCTGTGAAGGGTGACAAGAGATAACACTATAAAAATGCTGGCCAACCTCTGCTCTGGGTCTCACTCCGCCTGCAGCTGGACTGTGGATGGACTGGGAACATTCTTGCAAGAATAAATATCTTTTAAGGACAATTTGAATCCTGATGTCTCTTATGCCTGATGCTATTTTGTTAGTTACTTGTTTTTGCCCCAACAAAACTTTGCGTACTTGTTATTGAGAAAAGCCTAATGTCGGCGCTTGTCTTCTTGTGACAAACATGTCGAGGAGCAAGAATAAGATCTGCTGCATGTCATCCATTGTAGTTTACTATGTTCTTCTTCGCGCGAAAATTACGTCGATCAAAACACCACGCCTATCAAGTAAGGGTACTGTTGGCAGTGGAAACGCTAGCCAGATCATGGTTAACAGACCCGAACCGTACCGTACTGTCCCGTACCGTACCGTACTGCTCAGTGGAAACGAGGCAATAGTAAACGCTTGAAGATACGCATAGTAAAAAAAAAAACATAGCAAACGCTTGAAGAAATCAGACCAATCTTAAAGGCTATCAGTCATGTTTTTATTTTATAGCCTACGTCTCATCTCTTTAAACCGGACTATCATAAAATAAAGTAACTTTTTTTTCGGGAGCTTCCTCTGTTTCTCTGACTGAAAATATCTGTATGGGAGTCGAGAGATTGCTAAAGCTCCTCAGGGCTTGGCATATATTTGTAGAAATTATAATTTTTTTCTAAATGTGATGTAAATATGATAAAGAAACAGACGCGACTGAAAAAGTAAGTGTGTCCTCTTTCTTTTGTGAAATATACCTAACGGTAATTTATTTCTGAGTGACTAATGTGCAATTTTGACATCAATTAATTCATTATGATCAATGTATCACTTTTTATTGTAAATCTGTGGTAAAACATAGATTCTTGGGTTTTAAATTCAAGTAAACAAACAAAAAAAATTCTAGCAAACGGCCGCTTTTATCGTGTTTGTTTTCAACACTGTTTCCAGTGATTTCTGAATAGTTTTCTGATAAAACTTCCATTTGTTGGTGAAATGATGGGTTAGTGTGACGTTGTTCCAGAGAGGCGTGTTACGGGCGTGTTTTAGTGAAGCTCTGTGGAGTTTCTGGCCCGACAGTGGAAACGCAGGCCCGGTGCTATTGGCCCGAGGCTATTAGCCCGGCACGGCCCGTTTAAAGCCCTGGCCCGGCCCTGGCCCGACAGTTGAAACGCGGCTAATGGGGTCCATCAACTGTCTGGTTACCGACATTTTCCAAAATATCTTCTTTTGTGTTCAGCAGAAAAAAGAAATTCATACAGGTTTGAAACAACTTGAGGGTGAATAAATGATGACAGAATTTTCATTTTTAGGCGAACTATCCCTTTAAAATGTTGAAAATTGTCTAATGTTTTTGTATTCATTCGATTCACATGACGTCACTGTAGCTTTGCGCCGCCATCTTTGCGACCGCGGCAGTCTCAGTAATGCCTGCAATATGTTGTGCAGTTGGCTGCATCAACAGCCGAAAGAGGAACCCTGAACTGGTATTTTATTCTATACCAAAAGAAGAGAGAAGAGAGAATCATTTATTTAAAAGACTTGAAGTCTCATGTTGGTTTGTGGTTAATTATATTTCCATTATACTCTCAGTGGCCAACATAGACAGATATCGACAGATAATGTTTTGTCTTCATTTTATTGTTGGATCTGTTTAAATGCAATTTATCATGGTAAGTTAGTAAGATTTGGGGTTGTTTTGAATATAACTGTCTGTCTGTCTGTCTGTTAGTTAATACCTACCTAAATCTAATAAATATTTTTCTGAAGTTCATAAAGATATTGTCTTCGTCACATGCTCTTTAGATGTTATTTTGTGTAAGTAACGTTAGCTCTGCGGACGATGCATAATCTCAGCCTTGAAATGCATATTAAAGGACTAGTTCTTCCAAAAATGATAATTCTGCCGTCATTTACTCACCTTCATGTGCAAATCCTTAAGGTTACTTTACGAGGAAGACAAAGGGACATTTTTGAACATGTATCCTAATGGAGACTCTTCTTGTCGATGTAATGAAAGTGAATGAGTAACGTTAGCCTACTGGGGGCTGTCACGCAAAAAATAAATAAATAATAAAAGACAAAAAAAAAACATCACAAAAGTATCATAAAAGTGATCTAATACGACTCGTCCGTTATATTAATATCGTTATTTATTCATATGATAGGTTCATGTGACGAACAAACTGCAATTTAAGTCGTTATATTATAATCACTGAGTTTACCTCTTGATAGCTTTTCATCGCAGCCGAATCATTCAAAGATTCGACTCGAAAGATTCTTTCATTTCGATATTTGTGTGTATTAAACCTTCTCTCTGTAATTGAACATCTGTTCTTTCGGACAGATACGGCAGTCTTTTATGATATTCGGCTGATGTCTCTGGCTGTGCTGATGGACGGATTAGATAGATTCATTCATGCCAGCCGAACAGCTGCAGATTCATAGATTCATACATGGGTCATTCCTGGGATTCGGTAATATTTCAACTTGGACTTTTTTAATTTTTGAACTACATATGATTACATTTCTAAATACCCCACATTATTAGGCACATATCAAACCTTCATAAAATCATATTTTCCCATCTCAGGCATTAAAGACTTTTTATTATTTTCAGTTTTTTTCAGATTTGTACACCTTTTATTCTCAACCCCGTAACGGACAAAATTTAATTAGTTTAAACAGGATTTTACACAAAACTTGTTATAAAACTAACATCTACCTACTGCTCATGTGTCCCTCATACCAATTCAGTGACTTCAAATGTAACATTTATGCTAATTTTCACATTTGTATGTGATGGAAGTTACAAATATCCAAATTGTTTGTCCGTGGTCTCTTTATTTTAGTAAGAAAAAATTTAATTTAGATGTTTCACTAAAACCACAATTTTACTGTGTTAGCCCTTAACATGTCAGGTGGTAATCAGCAAGAAATGCTTTAATTTTTAATTGTCTTCCTTATTTTATTTTCCAAAAATATTAATGTGACAGGGTTGAGAATGCTGTGATGGGGTTGAATACTGTAACGGGGTTGAAAGGACACAATGGCCTACTTTTAATTTGTATTTGTTTAATACGAAAATCCCTCTTTGAGACTCAAACAAAACACTATTTTATTTTAGGCAACCATGTAATAAAGACATAGTCATATTTAGTTTTTTTCATTTTTACTTTATTATCTGAACTGCAGTGAGAATTTAAACAAAGAAAACTACTGCAGACAGTACGGTCGTTAGTAACTTTCAAATATTTTTGGTAAGAAAAAAACAAAAATAGATTACCAAACAGAACCTTTTATCAAATGGGCACAATAGGTAAATTCACTAGTGTCTAAACCGGAAAAGATGCCCGAGCCACCTCAGCTGGCCCCTCTTGATGTGGAGGAGCAGCGGCTCTACTCTGAGCTCCTCCCGAGTGACTGAGCTTCTCACCCTATCTCTAAGGGATCGCCCAGCCACCCTGCGGAGGAAGCTCATTTCGGCCACCTGTATCCGGGATCTTGTCCTTTCGGTCATGACCCACAGCTCATGACCATAGGTGAGAGTAGGAACGTAGATTGACCGGTAAATCGAGAGCTTCGCCTTGCGGCTCAGCTCTTTCTTCACCATGACAGACCGGTACATCGACCGCATTACTGCAGAAGCTGCACCGATCCATCTGTCAATCTCCCGTTCCATCCTTCCCTCACTCATGAACAAGACCCCAAGATACTTAAACTCCTCCACTTGAGGCAGGAACTCTCCACCAACCTGAAGTGGGCAAACCACCCTTTTCCGACCGAGGACCATTGCCTCGGATTTGGAGGTGTTGATTCTCATCCCAGCCGCTTCACACTCGGCTGCAAACCGCCCCAGTGCATGCTGAAGGTCCTGGTCTGATGGGGCCAGCATGACAACATCATCCGCAAAGAGCAGAGATAAAATCGCGTGGTCCCCAAACCTGACACCCTCTGGCCCCTGGCTGCGCCTAGAAATTATGTCCATAAAAATTATGAACAGAACTGGTGACAAAGGGCAGCCCTGCCGGAGTCCAACATGCACCGGGAACAAGTCTGACTTGCTGCCCGCAATGCGAACCAAGCTCCTGCTCCAGTCGTACAGGGACCGGATAGCCCTTAGCAAAGGGCGCCCGAACCCCATACTCCCAGAGCACCCTCCACAAGATGCCGCGAGGGACACAGTCGCATGCCTTCTCCAAATACAAAGCAAAGCACATGCGGATTGGTTGGGCAAACTCCCATGAACCCGGTGGGATTGAGGAGATCCTCGAAGTATCCCTTCCACCGTCCGATGATATCCCCAGTTGAGGTCAACAGCTGCCCACCTCCACTGTAAACAGCATTGGTAGGGCACTGCTTCCCCCTCCTGAGGCGCCGGATGGTTTGCCAGAATCTCTTCGAGGCCGACCGATAGTCCCCCCCCAGGCCCGATTTTTTGCCTCCACTACCACCCGGGCTGCAGTCCACTTGGCCTGCCGGTACCCGTCAGCTGCCTCAGGAGTCCCACAAGCCTGCCAGGCCCGATAGGACTCCTTCTTCAGCTTGACGGCATCCCTTACTTCCAGTGTCCACCACCGGGTTCGGGGATTGCCGCCTCGACAGGCACCGGAGACCTTACGGGCACAGCTCCGAGTGGCCGCGTTGACAATGGAGGTGGAGAACATGGTCCACTCGGACTCAATATCTCCAGACTCCCTCAGGATCTGGTCGAAGCTCTGCCGGAGGTGGGAGTTGAAGATCTCTCTGACAGGAGATTCGGCCAAACGTTCCCAACAGACCATCACAGTACGTTTGGGTCTGCCGAGTCTGTCCAGCTTCCTCCCCCGCCATCGGATCTAACTCACCACCAGGTGGTGATCAGTTGACAGCTCCGCCCCTCTCTTCACCCGAGTGTCCAAGACATACGGCCGGAGGTCAGATGAAACGACCACAAAGTCGATCATTGACCTCCGGCCTATTGGTCAATCGGAGGTCAACCTATCGGCCTTCTGTTATTGGACTTCTGTGCTAGTTACAGCTTGTCCATAACGAACACCATGTTCAAGCATAAGGGTGTCCATTAGTGCACATCACCAGGACACCCTTATGCTTGAACATGGTGTTCGTTATGGACAAGCTGTAACTAGCACAGAAGTCCAATAACAGAACACCATTTGGGGGGCAGTTCCTCCCAATCATGCCCCTCCAGGTGTCACTCTCGCTGCCCACGTGGGCGTTGAAGTCCCCCAGTAGAACGACGGAGTCCCCAGTCGGAGCACTTTCCAGCACCCCAAGAAGGCCGGGTACTCTACACTGCCGTTTGGCCCATAGGCGCACACGATAGTAAGAGACCTATCCCCGACCCGAAGGCACAGGGAAGCGACCCTCTCGTTCACCGGGTTGAACTCCCAACACATGACGGCTGAGCTGGGGGGCTATAAGCAAATCCACACCAGCCCGCCGCCTCTCACCATGGGCAACTCCAGAGTGGTGAAGAGTCCATCCTCTCTCAAGGAGTGTGGTTCCAGAGCCCAAGCTGTGCGTGGAGGTGATCCCAACTATCTCTAGTCGGAATCTCTGAACCTCACGCACAAGCTCAGGCTCCTTCCCCGCCAGAGAGGTGACGTTCCATGTCCCTAGAGCTAGATTCCGTGTCCAGGGATCGAGTTGTTGAGGCCCTCGCCTTCAACTGCCGCCCGATCCATTAAGCACCAGCCCCTTACGTTCCCTTCTGCAGGTGGTGGGTCCACGGGAGGGCGGCCCCACGTCGCTCCTTCGGGCTGAGCCCGGCCGGACCCCATGGGGGAAAGCCCGACCACCAGGCGCTCGCATACAAGCCCCAACCCCGGGCCTGGCTCCAGGGTGGGGCCCCGGCTGCGCCATGCTGTGCGACGTCACGGTCCTTGGATTTAATGCCATCATAAAGGGTTTTTGAACCGCTCTTAGTCTGACGTTCCATGAACCACCTAGAACCTGTTTGTCTTGGGAGACCCTACCAGGGGCATATAGCCCCAGACAACATAGCTCCTAAGGTCATTCAGGTTCTCAAACCCCTCCACCACGGTAAGGTGGCAGTTCAAGGAGGGGAATATGGGTTATGATTTTGGTAATAATATATTTACTGAAATTACATTTTTAAATTGAAATCACTGATTAAATTAAGTGAATAACTCAACCCTGTCACAAAGTTTACAACCCCGAAACAATGACATATGTGATGGGGTTGAGTGTGATGGGGTTGAGTTTTTTTGCTCAAAATGGCCACTGCTTTTAATGTGGTGTAGAAGAGTGGGCCACATATGGCAGCCAATGAAATAAATATATTTTAGATTTTTATGGATTAAAATAAAATTGTGAAAAGTCATCATTTTCCATCTTAATTGTATGTGATGGGGTTGAGTGGTTAAGCTTGACAGTACCCTCCCTGACTATAATACACCTCAAAAAATGAATAAAAAGTGTGATATCACTCACCTTCTTCTGCACCATGCTGTTGAAGAGAGCTGAAAGATGCAACTTTCTGTGAATGATGTCACATATGGGTGGAGTCTAAATTATTATGGGCGGAGAATGGTTGGCGTGTCGGGGTTGAGTTTAGACTGAGGGACGTAGCTTTATAAGTTGTTTTTTATCAAATATCTTGCATTTTTTAAAAGTTTTTCTTTTCAAAAGCAAAGAATACAAATAAATACTTGCATTATTGCCAAAAATTATAGACACTGTGCACACTGTATTAATTATTTTCCAAGTACAAATTCAGCGTAGAACCTCAGGGACATGACAAAATGCTTGCTGTAAGACAGAAATAAGATTTTTTTTAATGATAAAAATTATTTAAATGCAATAATTATTTGTATTCATTATAAAGGACATACCAATGTATTGTGAAAAGCTTTTAACATTTCATTTTGGTGAACCACCACTTTCAAAAATCCAGGGGACTGAAATATTACCGAATCCCAGGAATGACCCACATGACATCGCCTCGACTCTCATGAACGCGCGTCATGAAGCTCTATGACTTAAGTATTTCTATATCATGAAAGGCCAATTGGGGCAAGCCTGGGGCAGATAATAATGGACTAAAGAAAACTGGGGGTAAAAAATAAGGATCGGAGCCTAAAATAGAAATTTTCTCCAGGTATCTCTGTCTCTCTCTCTCTCTCTCATTCAAATGGGCAGTTTGGGCGCCCATACCGGGCGAGTCGGTCGCAAATATGGCGGTGTTCTATTTGTAGTGACGTAGGTGGCATCTATGAATATGTGACAAACTCTGGTGGTAATGCACTCTAAAAACTTTTAATATGATTTACTCCATTTTTTTTTTTTTTGGTGAAACATTTTTAAGCAGTGAAATCAATTACATGCACTGTATATTAACTGAGTAAATGTAAGTAAAACAAATAAAAAAAACATTTTTTAATTTAATACATTTAAAAACAAATATTTATGAGTAATATTAACTGTGTTTATATGCCAGTAATATTAACTTTATTTCCTCTAAACCTTTGTAAAAATATTCCATACAACCACCAGTATAACTACACTCTAAAAAATGCTGGGTTATTTTTTAAACCCAAATGCTGGGTTGAGCATTTTGACTATGTTGCTGGGTTATTTTCTCCGTAATCAGCTGACAATGACCCAGCATTTGGGTTTGTTTTGGAAATTTTGACCCAGCGCTTACCTCCTCGCGAGTCGCACGCTTTTGTCCACACTTCAAATCACTACGTCAACAGGAGGACAAGAGGTTCAAGCAGGAGCGAGCGTAAAGGTGAGCAACCCTGTTTTATTAAAATTATCCTAACGTTAAGTAATGTTAGTCAAAGAAGTCAGAAAGTCAACAAGAAGTTATGTTGAAATGAACTATGAATTATTGACGACGGACCAAATGTTCTAGGCTAGATTTTGCGTCTGTCGAACTAGCGACCGTTATGCTAACGTTACGTTACACATAACATTCATTATTTTTACACGGTCTGTCATAAATTATTCCACTTATAACACAGTCACAATGTCTAAGTACAGTTGTTGGTGTCTGTTTTATCTCCAGAAATGTTGCGGGTTACTTGACTCGGCGGTGTTGGATGGATGCATTGTAACTTAACGTCACTGGCTAGTGGCTGGATATGCTAAAGAAGCTGTAAGTCTAACGTTACCTATTATTTAACTGTTTTTGTTAGTCATTTTCGAAAGGTAGCTTTACATAAAATATTTTATTATGCTGCAGTATGTTCTCTGTGTTTGGGTGCGTGCGCCTAGTTCAATTTGGCTAAGCATTTCTGCAGAAAACAGTGATGTCATCGTCCAGCTCTGTACAATTCTTATCAAAACCTGTCATTGTTCATTTGAAGTCAGTTCAGTGTTGCTTCAGTTACGTTCAGAAACTATGTAAAGATAATCAAAGTAGTTACTGAAGTACAATTTGGTCTTAAACCAGCTCTGAAAAAAAGAGTCGTTCAGTTCAGCTCAGTTCTCATCTGATATTGTCAGTGCAATTAAATCAATAATATTGTTGAAAATTAAGTGCCCCTAACTAAGCAAACCAGAGACAACAGTGGCAAGGAACCCACACTCCATCAGGTGAAAGAATGGAGAGGAAAAAAAAGGAGGAACCTAGGAGGAACCAAGCTTATGTATTAAAAAGCCTATTGTAGGGCTGGCTACACCATTCACAATAAGCTCAAAAACATGAATGGCCAATTTACTTGTCCAAAGTACAAGCACATGACAAGACTTAATGTCAAACCATGTAGGGTGAATTTAAATCAGTTATATTGTAGGGCTGGCATAGGGTACCACTTCTGTGCCTAGTCGTTGTCAGTGTAATTTCATAGATAGCCTTGCTTGTTTGCCCCTTTCTTGGTTTAAGGCAGTGGTTCTCAAATGTCCTGGGACCCCCCATAATTTTGGATGTCTCCCTCATCAGACACACCCAATTTAAATTTTGCAGTCTGTACTAATGAGCTGAATCAGGTGTGTTAAATGAGGGAGAGATACAAAATGTGCAGTGGTATGGGGTCCCCAGGACGGGTTTGAGAAGCACTGCTTTAAGGGATAGTTCACCTGAAAAGGAAAATTCTGTCGTCATTTACTCACCCTCATGTTATTACAAACATGAATGACTTTCTTCTCCTGAACACACACAAAAAAAATGGTAACAAAACAGTTAACAGTAGCCATTGACTTTTATAGTACTTTTTTCCTATTATGGAAGTCAGTGGCTACCGTCAACTATCTTGTTACTGACATTCTTTAAAAAATGATGCAGCAGACGAAAGAAACTTGTAAAGGTTTGGAACAACGTGAGGGTGAGTAAATGAGGCGAGTAAATTTGACATGAGGGTGAGTAAATTTGCATTTTAAGGTGAACTATACCTTTAATAACACTAAATGTTTTCAGATTACCAGAGTACATATTTAACTGTTATATATTTAAGCTAATTTCACTCATTCTAAGTTGACCTTAGTTAGAAATGCACTTTGCTTAATTTAAAAGCTGATGAACGAACAAGTTCTAATTTGCCATTTTTCTATTCTTAGATTCCAAAGGCATACTAGCACTTACAATCCTGCCTGTCATTCTTCCCCCGCCTGTGTACAAGATTGGCCACGAAACCTTTCGGCCAACTATTCAAGAGGCAAGAACCTCATTCATTGATGTACAACCGGTAAGTAAAACAACATGGGACAAAAAGAGCAGGCTCATTTCTTTACACCTGTTTGTAGGGCTGCACGATAAATCGTTTTAATTGTTTAGGGTTATTGCTGCTTGGATCTGACACGCATTTCATTTTCTCACAACTCTTTAAAGGATTAGTTCACCCCAAAATGAAAATTTCCTAATAATTTACTCACCCCAGTGTCTTCCAAGATATCCATGTCTTTCTTTCTTCAGCGGAAGAGAAATTAAGTTTTTTTGAGGAAAACATTTCAGGATTATTCTACACAGAATGGACTTAAATGACAACCAACTATCCCAACGTTCAAAGAAGGTTCAAATGTCCTTCTCAATGCAGCTTCAGAGTCTCTACACAATCCCAGTCGAGAAATAAGGGTCTTATCTAGTGAAACCATTGGCCATTTGTGGTTTAATAGTATATAAATGTTTTTTTTTTTTTTTTTAAATGACCGATCGTTTCGCTAGATAAGACCCTTATTTCTCAACTGGGATTGTGTAGAGACTCTGAAGCTGCATTGAGACTGAGATTTGAACCTTCTTTGAACATTGGGATAGTTGGTTGCCATTTAAGTCCATTCTGTGTAGAAAAATACTGAAATGTTTTCCTCAAAAAAACTTAATTTCTTTTCCACTGAAGAAAGAAAGATATGGATATCTTGGATGGCATTGGGGTGAGTAAATGATTAGGAAATTTATATTTTGGGGTGAACTAATTCTTTAAGTTAATTTAAGACGGTATTTAACTAATTTAAGACTGCTCTTATGAAAACCTAAGACACACTTTTAAATAATTATCTGTGTCTGATATTGTCTTTCCCTCATTTAGTCTGGAACCAACATGGTGCTTTACCTGGAAAAGCAGAGAGAAGCAAAACCCTTCCCCTTTGTCTTGGAGCTTGGAATGGCTGGACAGTTTTTTGGTGAATGGGGAAACTCTGGAACAGTTGAGTCAGTCTTTTTGTGAAGATAATTTTTAGCTAGGCTATTTTGCAGTTTATAGGTATAGAGTTTCATGTTTTTATTTTGCTACACAGGACTAAATGATTGCTTATTTAAAATGAATTGCAATGTATGTACTTACTGTTTATACGCAGAGTTTTTATGTGCCTCCCATTTTTGCTGCACAGGACTAAATGATTGCTTATTTAAGTGAATTGCAATGTATGTACTTATGTGTTTTTTTATTGTATTCTTTGTAAAGAGAATCTTTAGCTATAGGCTATTTTACAGTTTATAAGTGTAGAGTTTTGAATTTTGAGAATCTTACCATTTTATAATCTTTTAACATACCAACATTTTAGCACAAATTATTTTTGTGGGCCTCCGTTTATGTTGCAGATGTCTAACTGTTTTTTTTAACATGAATGTATTTATGATTATATTAATTTCCTGGAATAAACACTTTAATTGAATCAATAAACAGTAGTGTTATTATTGTTATTAATATTTTTTATTTATTTTTTTATTCGTTTTTTATTATTAATATCTAAAATGAATAACCTGTAGCATGGGGGTTGTTTGACCCAGCACTGATTAAAAACAACCCAGCAGATGGGTTAATGTATAAAAACCCAACCTGCTGGGTCAAAATAACCCAGCATGTGTTCTGTCCAATATTTACCCAGCGCTGGGTTGCCAAATAACCCAAATTGGGTTGTTTTTAACCCAGCATTTTTTAGAGTGTACATGACATTGGCCTTTATTGTCGATGAGTAGCCTAACTTACAGCAATACAGCATAATTTTATACTATTTTTAACACATATACAATAATGCCTACATTTAAACATTTAAGAAACATTTTCGAAGTAAAAATTAAACATTTAAACCTAAACATTCAAGTAATTCAAGTGTAATCAACCGGTCTGTTATCCAATATCCACCGGATCAGCGCTGGTTCTCATGCCGGAGATGGACTCGCCTCTGCGGGGGAGCCTCTAACTTTACACCGCCGTCCTGCGTCACTCACAGCCGAAAGATGCTGCGACGCGACTAACCCCATAACCTGCCAATGAACAAACAGTGCACAGTTATGAGGACATTGTATCATCCAAATCAGTTATATTCATATATCTTTAGGAATATAGTCGTGTGTTTTTTATGCAAGGCGTACAATCACGCGAAAAGACAGGCGCAAGTCGACACTCGTTTAAGGTGAGTAACATTGTGTCTCTGTATGTTCTTTCGCATTAAATAAAATGATTTAAAGCACATTAATGATTATACAAAAAAAAAACAAAAAAAAAAAACATAAACACACCTGAATTTCACAGAGGAAATGCACCAATTCTGCGACGCTGAGAAGAGAAGAGGAAAACTGTTCTGGACTGGAGAGAGTTCAAACAGCACGCGCTCACTCAACCGCTGAGCTGTCGTCACGTCAGATGGTGGGGGAGGGGTGCATTGTTTTAATTGAGTAAACTTAATTTCTTATGTGTTAAATATTAATAATATTAATTTTATTTAAGAATTATTTATTTAGGTTTTTGAAACAGATCAGTTTAATTATCCATTATCAATTTTATTTTTTTTTAACAAAAAGCACAGGGAATACAATATCAAGCACATAAAATAAAATAAAAACAAGACAGTAAACTCAAAGTAAAGCAAGGCAGTAGATAAGGGATAGTCTAAAAAAAATAACAATTCACAAAACAATCATAGAAACTACAAATACAAAAAATGAGTACAAGTAATTAGAAATAAATAAATAAATAATAATCTTCAGAAAATCAGGAAGTAATTTATAAAGAAACCATAATTTCTTTGAGTGACAAAGAAGTTTTAGCAGCTTTCTTATTAGTTGATAAACAAAGAGAGTCATAAAATAATTTTAAATCAACACAAAAAAAAGTCTAAAATTGGGCCTCGAAACAGTTACTTTACACTTATGAAGATAAAACTATCCATTCTCAAATATCCTGATGGAAATTTCACAAATATATTAGCTCAGTGTATTTTAAATAAATAATTGGTTATTCAAATACTAAATTATTTTAGTGAAAAACTTCAAACTTAAATATAACAAAAATAATTGTTGGAGTTTTAGTCAGTTATTTCGGTATGTTCAATTCAAACTCTCAAGTAAATGATATTCAGAGATTTTATTAAGTTAATAAAGTTAATTATTACTGATATTTACTAAGCCACTGAATTATTTTCACTGAGTGATACGTGTTGGAGCCAGACTTGCTTTCTTTATTATGGTTTGAGTCGAATTATGATAATAATGTGTTTTGTTAACAATAGTTTGGTGTGGTTATGTTACATTTGTTTATATTCAGATTTTCTTGCTTTAATATTGTTTTGGTTTTGCTTTTCTATGAGTGCAACATGGAGGCATGCGTTACTGAACCCGCCCACCAGCAAACAGGTGACTGCAGCACCTGTTTTATGGGTTCAATCTAACACGGAGCTCAGGTTTGTTTGGAAAGTGATTTGTCGTGGCTAGCAAGGTGCAGCCGTATATTTTCTTTGACCGCTCATTTATCCCGTAACAAGCTTTGGATTATTCACTGAAAGCTCCATCACCCTCCCTGCTGTACGGTAGGACAATAAAACCACTGGAAACTCAGGTACAATATTTACACGACATGCAATAAAAAATTTCAATGGAATGGAACGGACTCGAGGAATTATGTTTGAGCGCGTCAGCGATTGGCTGCAACACTAAGAATGTTACATAGTCAAAGAAAACTTGGCTTGTGTTGCCTGCTAACCTTAGAAAGAACTTGAACATTTGGAAGAAGGAATTGTTTGCTTGAACTAAGTTGTACCCGATCATCTGCTTGCAAATCTCAACATATCGTGGGCCTGCTATTCTGCTTGAATGAACTGAAATTCGCTATTCTCATTGGATGCGCGTCTTTAAACATCCGACGTCATTTCATTGATAAAGTTTGCAGCGATCTCAGCTGAATGAATGAACAAGCCCACACGTTGTGAATATGAAGTCCCTGACGTTTCTGTTTGAGATTTGGGATTGCAATGAGAAAATATTTGAGTTGTAAAAAGAGATTAATTGAACATGGAGGAAGAGAGTCATGATAACGCTGATCAAAGCGAGAGACTGGCAAAACTGAAAGCGTCTCGACGTGCAAAAATGGGCGTTTTGACGAGAAAGAAAAACAAAATCATGGCATTAATGAATGATGCACAAAACGTGGAAACAGTCCAGTTAAAAATGGGAACTGAGTTTGATAAAGCTTATAATGACTTGCACGAAGTAAATGAGTCAATTAAAATGCTGTTGTCACCAAACAATGCTGAAATTGATCAAAATGAATGGTTTTTGCCAAAAATGATTGTCATAAATTTATTTAAAAATTATGTTGAAAAATGGTTGTCGCAAACAAAAATGACTGATGATGAGGCTGAGGGGGCAGAAAATGAAATTGTGAACACTGGTGATGCTCCTGTTATGGTCGATGCTCCTGTTACTGCTGATATTGCTGCTGGTCTGGATGATATTGGTCCCAAAGACAGTATTTCCCAAGTGAAATCAAAGCACTCATGGTCATCACGGTCATCTAAACATTCCTCACGGTCATCAAGGTCTTCTAACTCATCCAAGTCGTCTATTGCTTCTCTTAAAGTGCAACTTGAAAGTGAACAAGTGGAACTGGTTGTTAAAGCAGAAGCTCTTCAACAGAAGCAAGCTCTTGAGAGAAGGGAAGCTGCACTCAAAGCTGAAAAGGAGGAGCTTGAGTTAAAAACTAAGATGGCTGTAAATACAGCAAAGTTGAACCTTGTGAAAGGATACGAAATGCAACACGTGGTCCCAGAAAGAATGAATCAAAATGAGAACATAGAAACTGGATTGTCTCATCAGGCAACTGGAACAGTCAACTCTGACCATTATACTTTTGATGAGGACGCAGAACAACTAACACCTGCGTTCACACAACTGCCATTAATTTTGGAAAGGAACGTACCATACAATTTTCGACCAGCTACATCCACTCAAAGGAAACCTGCCATACCAGCAAAGGATTTATCTGTTCGTTCAAAAATCCCCCCTTTTCAGACTCATTATGCACCTTTGGATCCCAATTACGTTGCACCTGCCAGCCTACCTCCAGTAGGTGGCAGTAGAGAACAGAGAAATGTTGCATCTCATCAGAATCCAAAGCCTTCTACTTCTCAAGCTCTACCAAATATTCAACATGCATATGCAGCACGTGGTGTAGATGCACGTAAAGCTGCTGACCATTTAACACTTCCACAAGATAAACAATACCAACAACCTCCAGTGTTGCAAAACACAACCAAAAGGAATGAATTTGACGATGTCATGACTCTAATGGAAAAACAAAACAAAATTACAGAAACTTTCATTACACAACAAGGTCAACACTCCTTACCATCAGTTGTAATTCCCGTTTTCAAAGGTGATCCTTTGGACTACCAATTCGTTATAAGAGCTTTTGATTATGGAATTGAAAAGAAAACTAAAAACAATCAGGATAGGCTGTATTTTCTGGAGCAATTTACAGCTGGCCAACCCAGAGAACTTGTGCGCAGTTGCCAATTTATGGATCCGGAACGAGGTTATGCCAAAGCCAAGGAACTTCTCAAAAGACATTTTGGTGATGAACACAATATTGCCACTTCATATTTGAATAAAGTGCTCAAATGGCCATTGATCAGATCTGAGGATGCAGATGCATTACAAACTTATTCTGTGTTTCTCAATGGTTGTCTGAGTGCTATGTCTTCTGTTCAGTACTTGGAAGAATTGGATCATCCAACTAATTTGAAGGCCATTCTCAGTAAACTGCCATACAAAATCCAAGAACGATGGCGAGTAAAAGCTTATGAATTACAGGAACGTAATGGCCGTAGAGCAACGTTTTCAGACTTGACAGACTTCATAACCCAACAATCTAGGATCTTGTCACATCCGTTGTTTGGAAGTCTGAATGCCACACAAGCGAGAAAACCTGAACCTGCACAGACAACAATGCTCAGAGAAAGAAGGCCCAGACATGGATTTACTGGGTTTGCAACCAGTGCGGAGCCGGTGAGTAGCAGCAGTCCTGTAAAACAAAAGAAAATGGTGAAAGAGTGTTTGTTTTGCCGTGCAGATTATCATCTAAGCTCTTGCAAACAGCTGAAGATCAAAAATCATGAACAGAAATTGGAATTCCTTCGGAAAAAAGGAGTATGTTTTGGATGTTTTGATGTAGGTCACATGAGCAAACATTGCCAAAGTAGGCTTACCTGTCATGTATGCTCTCTTAAGCATCCTACTATCTTGCACATCAACAAGACCAGTGTGCAGAAGAATGACGGGGCTATAGCCAATGTTCAGACCTACACAAGTCAAGCAGACATGTGGAGAGAAACTGGGGCCGGAGACACGGCATGCAAGCTTGCCATAGTGCCGGTTAAAGTCAAACTAAAGAAAAGTGACAAAGTAATTTGCACACATGCCTTTATGGACCCTGGGAGCTCTGCAAGCTTCTGCACAGAATCCCTTCTGAGGCAACTGCAGACAACTGGGAAAAGGACAAGAATCTTGTTAAGAACAATGAACAAGGAAAAAGTGGTTGATACATCTGTGGTGGCAGACATGGAAATCAGTGGACTAGACAATGATGACTTCTTTGACTTGCCAGAGATATATTCGTACCCTGACATTCCTGTAAAGGCTGAAAACATCCCCAATCAGGAAGATATTGCTCAATGGGAATATCTCCATGATGTGAACATTCCACAGATAAATGCAGAAATTGGTCTACTCATCGGAAACAATGTTCCTAAGGCATTGGAACCATGGTGGATAATTAACAGCCAGGGAAATGGTCCCTATGCAATAAAAACAACTCTGGGATGGACAGTTAATGGACTACTCATGAAAAGCACATGGAAGGATGTTACTGCAAACAGAATTTCTGTAGTGAAAATTGAGGAATTGCTGCAGCAACAAATGAAAGTAGATTTTCCAGAGCGCCAGCAGGTGGAGCATTTGGAGATGTCTCAAGAGGATAAAATGTTCATGCAGTTGGTCTCTAACTCTGTGAAACTGCATGAAGGACATTACAGCATTGGACTGCCCTTGAAGGATGCAGATGTGGCATTTCCTAATAACCGCTGCCTTGCTGAGCAAAGAGCTATAAGTCTAAAGAGGAAGATGTTGAGAAACAACAAATTCTATGAGGACTACAAAACATTCATGGCTGAAACTCTGAGAAAAGGCTTTGCAGTCCAAATACCATCAGAGGAGGAGCAAAAGAGGACAAATGAAGGACGAAAGTGGTATATTCCTCACCACGGGGTGTACCACCCTAAAAAACTCAAACTGAGGATAGTATTTGATTGTGGAGCTACCTACCAAGGTGTGTCTCTAAATTCGCGACTTCTACAAGGCCCGGATCTCACCAACAATCTCATTGGGGTTCTCACTAGATTTCGCCAAAATCCTGTTGCCTTCATTACCGATGTTGAAGCCATGTTTCATCAGGTGCATGTATCCGAGGAAGACTCGGATCTTTTGAGATTCTTGTGGTGGCCTGATGGGGACTTGGACATGGCTCTTGAAGAATACAAAATGGTCGTGCACATCTTTGGGGCTACATCTTCTCCAAGCTGTGCGACTTTTGCATTGCAGCAATGTGCCAGAGACAATATTGGCAAATTTGACCCAGATGTTACACACACTGTGCTCAGGAATTTTTACGTAGATGACTGTTTAAAGTCTGTGAATACCGAGCAAGAGGCAGTACAATTTGCAGGACAGCTCACCCAACTGTGTGCCTCAGGTGGTTTCACGCTGAACAAATGGGTTAGTAATAGCCGAACATTGCTTGCATCCCTTCCAGAGCAAAGCTTAACCCAGGAGCTGAAAAACTTAGACTTGGACAAGGATGCATTGCCTATTGAAAGAGCTCTTGGAGTTCAATGGTGTGTGCAGTCTGACTCGTTTGTCTTCAAAATCCAACTCAAAGACGTTCCATTGACAAGAAGGGGCTTGTTGTCTATGATAAGCTCTATATATGATCCTCTAGGTATGTTGGCACCTGTCATCCTCGTTGCAAAACAGGTACTGCAAGAACTGTGTGGCTTGAAGCTATGATGGGACGACCAAATACCTGAACATCTGGAAAAAAGATGGCTGACATGGGTATCTAACCTGTCTCTATTAGAGAATGTCCAAGTCAGGAGATGTTTCACACCTGAGCAGTTTGGAGGCCTCATATCTGGACAGCTTCATCATTTCGCAGACGCGAGTGAGAGTGGTTTTGGCACTGTATCTTATCTACGGCTTGTAAATCATGAGCATGAGATTTGTTGTGCCTTTATCATGGGCAAGGCCAGAGTGGTGCCATTGAAACCCATTACCATCCCAAGGCTTGAGCTCACAGCCGCTGCAATCACAAAATTTATCACTCACTACTCAGACTGGCACCGTCTACGCAAAGCTGTTGCTTGGATGTTGATGATAAAGGAAGAACTGAAAAGGATTTGCAAAAAGAAAAAGGAAAGTAAAGAGCCACTTGAAGTGAAAGGATGCAGTAAAGGTTTACTGTGTGTGGAAACATTGCAGGATGCTGAAAAAGCTATAGTGCAATTCTGTCAATCTATGGAGTACAAACATGAACTGGAATGTCTGACAAAAGGAATGACTGTGAAAAAGAACAGTCACATACAAAAGCTTAGCCCTACTCTTCAAGACGGTGTAATAAGAGTCGGTGGAAGGTTGGTAAGGTCCGCAATGCCATCTGAAGCCAAGCATCCAGCCATTCTGCCAAGACACCATCATGTGACGACACTCATTATTAGGCATGCTCATGAAACTGTCGGACACAGTGGTCGAAACCTTACACTTTCACGTTTAAGACAGAAGTATTGGATACCAAAGGCCAACTCTGCAGTTAGGAATGTGATCAGCAAATGCGTCCACTGCAGAAGAGAAAGCTGTGTCAGAGTTAAACAGTACATGTCGGACTTGCCTCAAGAAAGACTATCACCGGACGAACCACCATTTACCAATGTAGGCATCGACTACTTTGGACCTTTTGAAATCAAAAGAGGACGGACTACATTGAAACGGTATGGTGTGATCTTTACATGCTTAAACATCAGAGCTGTACACTTGGAAGTCGCCCATACATTGAACGCTGACTCGTGCATTAATGCTATACGGCGATTTATTGCCAGACGAGGTATGGTCAAGACCATCAGATCAGACAATGGGACGAACCTCGTAAGGGCAGAACGAGACTTGCGAGAGTCCATTCAAGATCTGGACAATTCAAAGATCCATGCCGCATTGCTCAAAAGGGGCATATCCTGGACTTTCAACCCACCCACTGGATCCCATCATGGTGGAATTTGGGAAAGACCAATAAGAACTGTCAGACGCATTCTTAGAGCCCTGTTGCAAGAACAGGCTCTGGATGAGGAAGGATTGGCTACTTTACTATGTGAAGTTGAAGCCATAATCAATGACAGACCCATTTGCAAAGCTTCTGACGACCCTCTAGACTTGGAGCCTCTCACACCAAACCACCTCTTACTTCTCAGAGGAAAGCCTTCCCTACCACCTGGTGTATTCAGCTCAAATGACTGCAGTGGCAAGAGGAGATGGCGCCAAGTGCAGTACATGGCAAATCTTTTCTGGAAGAGGTGGACAAAAGAATATTTGCCAGAGTTACAAGAGAGACAGAAGTGGACAACAAAACAGAGAAATCTTGCTGTTGGAGACATTATATTGATCGTGGATGACTCTGCTCCAAGGAACTCGTGGCTCATGGGCCGCGTAACCCGAACTTTGCCAGATAGAAGGGGGTTTGTGAGACAAGTAGAGGTGCAAACCAAGACCAGCACCTTGATTAGGCCGATCTCAAAACTTGCCTTACTTCTGGAAGCCACTGATTGAGATTGACGAGCCTTCTTTCTTCATGATGAACTGATTTTTTTATGAACTGATGCTTTGCGTCTACAAAAAAAAAAAAAATTATAAAAAAAAAAAAATTTATAAAAAAAAAAAAGGAGTGTGTTGGTAAGTTGGATGTACATTTCTGTAAATATTATCTGTCTCCTATAGTATGTTTGTAATTGTGCTGTTTTTTCACAGAACAATTAGGGGCCGGTATGTTGGAGCCAGACTTGCTTTCTTTATTATGGTTTGAGTCGAATTATGATAATAATGTGTTTTGTTAACAATAGTTTGGTGTGGTTATGTTACATTTGTTTATATTCAGATTTTCTTGCTTTAATATTGTTTTGGTTTTGCTTTTCTATGAGTGCAACATGGAGGCGTGCGTTACTGAACCCGCCCACCAGCAAACAGGTGACTGCAGCACCTGTTTTATGGGTTCAATCTAACACGGAGCTCAGGTTTGTTTGGAAAGTGATTTGTCGTGGCTAGCAAGGTGCAGCCGTATATTTTCTTTGACCGCTCATTTATCCCGTAACAAGCTTTGGATTATTCACTGAAAGCTCCATCACCCTCCCTGCTGTACGGTAGGACAATAAAACCACTGGAAACTCAGGTACAATATTTACACGACATGCAATAAAAAATTTCAATGGAATGGAACGGACTCGAGGAATTATGTTTGAGCGCGTCAGCGATTGGCTGCAACACTAAGAATGTTACAATACGCATAAGAATCACTTCGACATTTAGTAAAGTTTTATGTTTGTAGGTTAAGAATAGAACTGTTGTATACCATAGTAGTGATAAAGTTTAGAGAAATTGTCACAAATAAAAATGAAATCTGGTGATGTAGGATTTAAAATGAAAACTATTGATATGTGAAATATGCAACTGTATCTTGTAGAATACACTCTAATAAATAATTTTGTAATTACAATGTGTGCTTGTGTGTAAAATGTTGTGTTTCATCTAAGGCTGATTATACAGTATAACCATGATTGACTACAGGCATAGGGCTCCACTTAGGGACAAGATAAGAACAAGCATGAGTGAAGTACAGCCTTATACTGACTGGTAAACTGCACTGTGTTTTATACACGTCCATGCTGGACATTCATATTAAATTAGCATTATTTTCCTATGTTTTTACATCATGAAAATCTATGGCTTTAGTTGTACAGATGTGGCCTTTAAAAATGCGCGTCTCAGAGAGAAGAATGCCACGAGCACTTCCGAAATTCTGCAGGATCCTACAGAAGGGGGATTAGGTGTTGGACGCAGGAATTACTAAAACCTGTAGATGGCAGTCGTGTTTCATGTAGGCCATACTAGGCGCGTTTCCATTACAGATTTGTGCAAAACTTTTGAGTTTTTTTTTTAAATAGGCCTATCGATAAAAAACTATTGCGAAATGACGGCGTTTCCATTAACTGATGTTATGCGACTACAGCGTAATTTTTTACTTTCGCGATAAGTCATTCCAAAAATCATGGCAACGGACGTTGGTAGGTTTATATATAGCCTATCACAAGCCGCGTTTCCATTACCCTTCAAATTGCGCAAATTGAAATTGCGAATTGAAAATACGCTTAATGGAAACACGTCAATTTCGCAAAAACTCCCATTTATCACAAAGTGTTTACGCTTTCATGAGGTGGTTTTCAGGCAATTCGAAAAAGGAATATTTCGCAAAACTGCAATGGAAACAGTTTTTGCGCATTTACAGTCACCTTACTTAGAAGACGCAGTGTGTTTGAAGTCCATGTATAGCTACACAAATAATAATAATTTTATATTATTTTATTATAACATTTAATAGGCTATATTTAGAAGACGCTTTTATGCAAAAAAGGAACAAAGCGGAGCACGCACTGCATGGCACGGAGGCGCGGGCGCGAACACTTGCATTTTCCTATCAACAGTGGAGACAACTTAAAATACTCTATCATTTCTGGTCATAAAGAAAATAATACATTATTCTCAACTACTTTTATTTGTGTAAACTCACAATAACAAGAAAACGCTGTGCTTTTGTAAAATAAAAGAAACAATCAGATGCACTTTCATGATCTCCGTAAACTGGAGCGCGAGAACTGAAACAAAATATAGCCTATGTAGGCTAAAGCTTGAAATGTCCACTTTAAAACGAACAAATTCGAATCGAAAGCTAATACCTTCTGATTAGCTATGTAATGCATATGAAAGGTGTATTTCTCTCTAAAAGCGCATCTGCTTAACAGCGGAGATGGAGATGTGATTTTAGCCGACACTTAGAAAACAATAGTTTATTAATAATATTAATGGCTCTTCTCATTCAGCACTGCGGGAAAGACATCAATTCCAGTTTCTAATTTGGCCTTAGAAAACCAGTAAAATCGACATATTTTCCATATTAATTTGTGAATATTTTAAATGTTTAATAAAGGGGCAAAAAGTCATAAACAAAAATCAGAAAATTCATCGATATTTACTTTTTTGCGCAGCAGTTGGTGTAGCCAGTTCAAATTCAAATTTTGGTGTTCAACTTTGCGTTTTAAAACGACAACAACCGTTCATTTTTCGTTTTTCAATTAGGGGTTAAAAAAGGAAAAACAAATGGACACAAAAGTAGCCTACATGGATCGTTTGGACAGAATATGAGACAGAATTCTTTATTAAATTCATAAAAGAAACAATAATTAGCCTATGAATCCGTGTATAATTCGTTCAGTCGTTTTTAATTTAATATTGAAAGTAGAAAAATGAGAAAACAGTTTTTTCCCGCCCACGTGTAGAAATCGAATATTCCAGCTGTTGATACATTTTTCTACCTCAGAACGAAAAACGAAAAATCAAACTGAATTCTGGTTTTTCGTTTTTTGAAAAAATGTTTTTATAAAAAAATGACTGAACGAATGATACACGGATTCTATAGGAATACTGGATTCTATCTCAAAGAAATGCCACAATCAAATCCTCGGAGCAGAAATGAGGGCGAAACACCCAGAAACTCCTAATATGTGTCGTTCGGGGGTCTTTCCCTTAGCCTGGCTCCGCCCTCCTACGTACTTCCGCTCAATTTCATTTTCCTTCAGTACTACGTCTGGGACTGCTGTATATTCTTAGGTTTCCAGAACCAAATTTTTTGTAGGACCAATCAGCGAACAGAGGGAGTGGCTGAGAACGATGACGTTGATGTAGTGCGTCAGTTTGAGTTGGAATAATGGCAGCGGAGAAAGACGTGAGAAAAGCTAGTCCCCAGCAAACACAGAACGTTCCCCTAACGTTCCCGTTTGGTTCCCATTTGGTTATTTTTTTGGGAACCAAACAAGAACGTTCCCAGAACGTTCCCTGTAGGTTATTTTTAGGTTTAAATTTATAACCTAAAGAGAACGTTCTGGGAACATTCCCTGTAGGTTATTTTTAGGATCTATTTTTATAACTTTAAGGGAACGTTCCCAGAACGTTCCCTGTAGGTTATTTTTTAGGTTTAATTTTATAACCTAAAGAGAACGTTCTGGGAACATTCCCTGTAGGTTATTTTTAGGATCTATTTTTATAACTTTAAGGGAACATTCCCAGAACGTTCCCTGTAGGTTATTTTTTAGGTTTAATTTTATAACCTAAAGAGAACGTTCTGGGAACGTTCCCTGCAGGTTATTTTTAGGTTCTATTTTTTATAAACTCCAAATCCGAGGCCATGTGGTCCTCAGTCGGAAAAGGGTGGTTTGCCCACTTCAGGTTGGTGGAGAGTCCTTGCCTCAAGTGGAGGAGTTTAAGTATGGGTCTTGTTCGCGAGTGAGGGAAGGATGGAACGGTAGATTGATAGACGGATCGGTGGAGCTTCTGCAGTAATGCGGTCGATGTACCGTTCTGTCGTGGTGAAGAAAGAGCTAAGCCGTAGCTTTACCGGTCAATCTACGTTCCTACTCTCACCTATGGTCATGAGCTTTGGGTCATGACCGAAAGGACAAGATCCCGGACACAGGCGGCCGAAATGAGCTTTCTCCGCAGGGTGGCTGGGCGATCTCTTAGAGATAGGGTGAGAAGCTCAGTCACTCGGGAGGAACTCGGAGTAGAGCCGTTGCTCCTCCACATCGAGAGAGGTCAGCTAAGGTGGCTCGGGCATCTGTTCCGGATGCATTCTGGACGCCTTCCCGGGAAGGTCTTCCGGGCACGTCCAACCAAGTTTTATAACTTTAAGGGAACGTTCCCAGAACGTTCCCTGTAGGTTATTTTTAGGTTTAATTTATAACCTAAAGAGAACATTCCCTGTAAGTTATTTTTAGGTTCTATTTTTCTTAAACCAATTGAATGGTTTGATCAAATGCTTAATTACATGACCATTATCAGGCAGTAGATAATGCCTAAGTAATCAATAACTTTGCTCATTGGTAGGCAGTCTTTTTTAGTTAATTATAAATTATATATTTGTGCAGCCTGTTCTCTTATTTTATTTACTTTTGAAAACAAGAACTACAATTAAACAGATTATTGCAGATCACTTTCAAAACCTTTTTTTTTTCCTTTAGCAGATGTTAAAATTAAGTTATATTACATTTGACATTGACATAAAATATAGTTTTTAGTTTATTTTTTTTAAATAGTGTATCAGACATAAATGATGGTCATTCACAATGTTTTAGTGTTGCTTTACCATTTTCCTTGAAGGATCCCCCATCATTGCGATCAACATTGTCTTAGCAAATAACCAGTCATTTTAAGAGTTGATTCAGAGGCCTGTACCATGAAGCCGGTTTAGCTGGCTACTTTTAGTTTGCGATCTCTAATTCAAAACATGACCTGCCCCGGAGAAGGTATGGCAATGAACACAGCTAGCCAAGCCACTTTCATGGTACAGGATTCATGGTACATGTCACTTTCATGGCACATGTCTGACAAAACCAGTCACTTTGTTCATCATAGCAGGCCCCTGCTCTGTTACCACTTTTATTTTCAAACAGAATTTACAAACATATGTTAAAAACCTCACAAAGGTGTATCCTCATGCATATAATCACAATGTCCTTAATATTTATTTGCAGTTACTTCTTGACAATTTGACAGTTTTGAATCCATCACATGAGTACTGTAACATAAGTGGAATCAATTGTAAGACTACATAAACTTATATTATATAAATGTCTTTCTAGAATGAAATTATATCGAATACTTTTTTGCAACATTTCTCTAAGATTTTTTATTTTTTTCAGAAGATGCCCACAAGCATGATGATCAAGACTTGCAGTTGAAGGCAGTTATAGTGTTAACTGTAGTGAAGGCAGTTAAGAGTGTTCTCTTAACACAACAGTGATGCTATTAGGACAGATTTAGGTTGTAATGAAGTTTTAAAATAAAAAAAGATAGCACTTTACTATTAGACAGACAAGAAATACACAAAAATTAGGCTGTAGGCTACATGAAATTAAAGAACTATTAAAATGTGTGCTACTTAAATTACATTTAATTTCTGTTCTTGTCGTGGAATACAATTTTGGTAGAAGAATGGAAGAAATCAATGCCTTGTTCAGTTAAAAACAGATCTGGATACTCCATCTGTTTGGTTGTCAGTTTACAGAGAATCTGCCGTGTAACAGGTCTCCTTTGCAGGAACAGTTGAAAAAAAGATGAAAGCCACAGTCGGGTTGGTTGGCTTGCCATCATTACTTGCAGTTTGTACATCCTCTCCTCATACACCACAGAAGAGTTGTTCAGCATCACTGAACTGAAGTTTAAAACCTTACCTACACAAAAGATCATAAAGGAATTGCATTAACCTATCAGTGTAAATTATAACAATAAAGACAAGCAAACACTGGGAACCATAACATCATGCTATATCATTCCAATTGACTCAAAGGGTTGGAGTGGTCACTTGTAAAGTCACCACTACTCCATCTTTCATATAAACATTCATATCTGATAAAAGGTATATATCTACTGTTTTATCCATAGGCCCATTAGTCGTTTGCTGGTATTAAACAAACAACTAAATCAAGTTAAATAAAATGAGACAATTCGGATGTTTATAGACATTTGTGAATGTGTTGTAGCCTATACAAAGTGAAAATTAAGTGCATTTCCAACTCTGAACTCAGTCCCCAATAGACTTTATGCCCAGCTGCACTACTTCCTGAAATTCAGCCTGCTCTTTTGTTTCCTGTCTGTCATTATTGGACAAACTGATTAATACAGGTGTGCCTGGCCTATGTAGTCACAGCAACACTAAACAGACACCTGATTTAATCAGTTTGTCTAATAATGACAGACAGGAAACAAAGGAGCAGGCTGAAGCTCAGGAAGTAGTGCAGCTGGGCTTAAAGCCCATTAAGCCTATTCGGTTATTAAATAAACAAATAGCAAAACGAGTTGTGCGGTGTCCCCACCACTTTTCAAAGCAAAGTTACGCCACTGCTGACAGATGACAGATCGTTGTAGAGCATCAGTTACAGCTTCTCGTGAGCCGATCATCTCTTCCTTCTAGTTCAATTATAGTGTCAAATAAACATGAATGAAGATAAGAACGAACGTTGTTATTTTTAACCGAGGAAAGATGTTAGTGCACTCCGTTTCTCAAGTTCAAATCCAGGCATGTTAAGCTACTAACTCTTCTGACAATGTTGTCGGGCAAAATGACGGATGGCGAAATATAATTGGTCCGATCACCTGTCAATCATGCTCCCTGCAAAGGGTGAATTCACCATTTTGAGGGAAATACAAACGAGTAGTAGTTCACTAATGAGTTCGCAAACTAATTTTGTGTAAAATAAATTTCAAGCTCTGGTGGTAGCTAGCTTTGTAGAGTAGATGGATGATTTCTCCGATATGCGCTGTTCTGGATAAGTGGGAGTGGCTTGTGGAGCTGTGCAATGTGATGCATTGTGGGATTTGCAGTCTTTCATCCAAAAATGCAACCTAAAGTTACTTTGTCTTTTCTCGGTCAAGAAGGCACCAAGTTCAAAAAATATTTTACATTTCAACTACATAATATATAACCCACTTTCAATAAAGATTAATGTTCCCACGGGTGAAGTGCTTCTTTAATGGTTTTAGTTAAAATGACAGAAACCATTTTGAAAGATCAAAACCTAACTGGTCAGGGTTAACTAGTAGCAAAGATGCTTGGTTAACAACCCATATTTCCATGAAAACATTCTGTAAACACCACCTGCTCAGTGATGTAGATCACACTTCTTTGTCAGATATAATTTGTATCTGTTGTGCATACACTTGTGAACAAGCTTTTGTTGGACTGTTATGCAGAGATGTCACTGATTATGTACATACCCCAGTCAACTGTGCCAGCCATTCACCTTCTACTCATCTGTGTCTTTTTCTTGACAACTTCCCTTGGTCTTTCAAAAACTGTTAAAGGTTTCCACATTTAGCAGATCACCAGCTGCAAAAATAATAAGTACAGATGAAATTAATAAAACTAAGCTAAACAAAAGGTCTATACAATAGTATACAATAGTAAACAATAGTACAATAGTAATACTACAATAGTAAACATATCTACACATAAAGGCATAAAATACAATTATTAACACTGAACAGGGTAAGATGCTTAGTGTCACAAACCGCTCTTATTTCAGCAGTGGTTAGTTCTCTCCGCAGTTGTAAAAAGTATTAAAAATGGGGTAGGGGGGAAAAGGAATAAAGCATGCATTCTTCAAATATCATCATAATTGTGTGTAGCTGAAACAATAGCAAATGTTCTCTTTCCCTAATTTTCTCTTACCGTTTCTCATTTCTACTCACACAGAATAAAAATGATGTTATACCATGGTCTGGGTGAATACTCGATTCTGATTGGCTGCAGGGTGGTCATTAAAAAGTGATAATGGACAGTGATAATGGACACCTAGTAAAAGAGTTCTATAACCATAGCAACAGGCAGTTAACACTGCCACTGTCCAGTCAAACTGTCAGGTGTAACCAGGGAGTTATTGTTTGTATAAACTTTACATTTTCAAGGTTTTTTTTTTTTTTTTTTTTTTTTTTTTTGATTTTGTCCATGGTATAAGCAGGTTAATGCCTGACGAGGTGTCCATTGACAGGTTTTAATGGACTTCAGCGGAAGCAACCGTCCTCTGCTGAGCGTCTGTAAGTTCACGCCTCGCCGTCGTCCATTAAAACCTGACAATGGACACCTCGTCGGGCATTAACCCTAATGTCAATAACAGTCATTAGAGTATTAGTAAACTGTCTGCTTAATATCTTCTAACACTTTTTTTTTTATGTGTCCACAACCTTTAATACCTTTAACCTTTAATAAACTTTGCAAGTATATGTCAACTTATTCTACTAACCCTTAACCTACAGCATTTATTCTGAGAGTTAGAAGACATGTAGTTGCAAATTATTGAGAAGTAGTTGACATGTAGTTACAAAGTTAAATATAGTAAGTAGAAAGTCTAAAGTGGACCAGGTTACACTTTTCTAAAATAATTTATTATTAAGGGACACTGACAGGTGAAAGGTTACTGACCTTTGCTACTTCACTTTTTGTTCAGTAAATTTTCAGTTGGAATTTTGTGAAGCCATTGAAGAGAATTATGGTTTCCCAATGCACATCTCACTAGAAAAGAAGATGGGTAAAACATGTATGATGTTTACAGACTTATACATTCAAATAATATAAACCATTTTTTCATGAACTAATCTTCAGGTAAAATGAAGGCAGATACTTTAATTGCACAACAGGGCAGTTTTTGGGTGCCTTTGCACTTCTAAACACTTTTAACATTATTGTTGATGTTATTAATGATGACTTTAAAGTGACATAATTCACTCAATGTCAGCAATAACTTTACCCAATTGACGGTTTATTTTAAATAAATGCACCACCAAAATGTACTGAACCAAACGCTTCATTCAACAAAAAACAATACATTTACACAGTAAATATCAATAAACATATGGATGCACCTGGTACTTGTCTGACATGTGTGATCTTATGGATTATTTCAAGCACAAAGAAACATTGAACAAAGTAAAGCGTAAACTACTCATGATTGTTATCAATTTGTAAATTATTTCTGTAATGTGATTCTTAGTACACTGTTTACCTCAGTCTCAACCATCAACTCTACGTTCAGCGCGGCTAGCTGGCTCATCTTCATCCATTGCCTTAAGGGATACTCTACCAAAAAATGAAAATTCTCTAATTATACTTACCCTCATGTTGTATCAAACCTGTATGCATTTCTTTCTTCTGCTGAACAGAAAGGAAGATATTTAGAAGAATGTCAGTAACCAGACAGTTCACTTCCATGGTATAGCCTATATATTTTTTATTTTTACTATGGAAGACAATGGTATCTAAAACGGTCTGATTACTGAACTTCTTCTAATAATCTTCCTTTGTGTTCAGCAGAAGAAATAAATTCATACAGGTTTGAAACAACATCAGGGTGAGTATATGATGACAATTTTCATTTTTTGGTAGAGTTAGAGTATCCCTTTAATGCCTGCTCGCGTGCGTATCGCCACATAGGGTTGCTCAATTTCAATTATATTAACAATGTGGGACTCTCAAACCTGCAAGGAAAAAGAAAAAAAATTATATGACTTATATTTTTGGTAACATTGCTTTGAATAAAGTATATTCAAACACAAACACCGCAGTTAGAAAACCCCAAATTTGTTTGACGTTTAATGCCAAGGTAAAGCGGTGTGTCATTATATTATGTGCATACACATACATATATATATATATATATATATATATATCCCACAATATTTAAGTTATTAATCGCGTGCCAAGCCCGCGAAACCGGGCAGCGGGCCTATAGAAGCTGGGGTCTCCCACCGCGCGCACACAACCCGTCTACCCTTTGAGTGACATCCCATCATCAACTGCGGTTTTCTGAGGTGAGTTACTTTTTACTTAACCAATTTCGTTAAATTACTTTTTAAAAGTATGGTCCGACAACAAAAGTAAATTACATTTAAAACTATGAAGACAAAAAGTAATGAAATGTAATTATAATAAGTAATTATAACCGCAAACGGTCTGAGGGAACATTTCGTTTTTCTCCATTAAAATAATAGCCTCTTTTTTTCACTCATTAAACTAATTACTATAAAAACTGGACTTTTTTCAGTAAATGTACCACATCTCACACAAACAACGTTACATTACTTTGCGAAAAGAAACAACAAAACGAAGTAACAGTTAGCGCAGCAGCAAAGTTTAAATACCAATTCTGACAGCGATCCCCCCGGTCTCTCACGCACTAAACAAGACACAGGTGTTTGTCATTTGCACTTGACCCACACCGGTCTCCCGAGCCTATCTCCCGTCACAAACTTCGCTAACGTTATAGTAGGCCCCCCTTGCCACAGAAAGGTAAGTGTTATTTTAAACAGCAGCTAACTTAGCCTAACAACTCAAGGCTATCTAGACTAACGTTAATTACTTGCTTCTAGCTGTTTTCTAGCATGTCACTCAGCACAAGGGGGCTAACGTTAAATAATCTGGTCGCGATAGCGAGGGTTAGCGTAAACGTTATTTACATCCACTCACCACAGAAAAAATGAGCACTGCACAGACGAGTGTTTGCATTTGGTGTCCAGTCTGCCCTCTTGATGGCGTCTTTTCGTGCTGAAGTAACCTGTAAAATAATATTGTGGGGTCTCCTATTTTATTGTTGCACCCCACCACACAACATATTGCAGGCATAGCTAGCTAGTTCCTTTGCGACTGACGTGGATGCGTGGACCATAGGCGTGGACCAGGTACTCATAGGGGCGGAAGACAAGTTTTAGAAGTGAGTGACGTCAGTGAGAAGACGTTGGTTGAATCTGTGACAACGTCATTGCCGATGGAGCCAATACGCTCCGTTTGAGAATTGTCATAATATTCCTTGAAACGAGAATAGTTATACAGTGCTTCACAATATCTTTAATTTGTATGGAAAATAGTGCGTGGTCACAGGTTTGACTGCGAGCTCTCTTTCTCAATTCAATTTTCAATTCAATTCAAAGGGGCTTTTGGCATGAACGTTTTTGAAACAGGTTATCAAATACAAATAAAATATATACGTAATAACGTTATATACAAACATAATAAAACAGTTATATGAACAATAATAAAATAATACATTCTAATAGAAACTTTACTATAAATAAATTATGAAACTTAACACAATTGTTATGTATAATGCATCTTAATGTGGATTATGTAGGCCTATTCATCAGAGTCTTTGAGAAACTTTGAGAATGTACAGGCTACAAAGCAAATAATTTATTCTCTTCTCTCTCTTTTTTTTCTCAGTGTCAATTGCCATTGATCGTTGTAAGTATTAGAAGTCAACCTACAACTCAAATTTGCCACATTCATCATATGCTAATTGATCAATATATAAATTAAAGCTACTTAATGTGGCATATTATAATCTTAATGAATACATTAAATGGTTCATTATTTAAATAAATTAATTAATAGAATGGAATCCTGCATATCTGATTTGCCAGTTTCGTCATAACACATTAATGAATCAATAATCACTGATGGAACTGAAAACCTTTAAATTTGTACAGACATATTTTACTCATATTTGGTCTTTTCCCTCTTTTGTTTGTCAACAGCAGCTACATACACCCCAAAGGCTCTTCTAAGAGCCACACCACAAGAGCATCTTTGGCTTGGTGAGTATTTATTTTGACTGATTATCAGATACCTCTCAGTATTTGGGTTAAGATCAATCAAAAGCAACATCATTCAGCATGTTATTAATGTCTTAAAGAAGTCATTAAAGAGACTATTCTTAAAAAAAAAAGAATGAATAGAATGGAATTCTGCATCTCTGATTTGCCAGTTTTGTCATAATTTTAAATTAATTAATATTCACTGTTGGAACTGAAAACATTTGAATTTATACAGACATCTCACTCCTATTTCTCTTTTCTCCTTTGATATTCACAAAAGCATAATTTACAGCATGCATACAGCATTTGTAATGTTGAATACTTTAATTTTTATGAGTAATATATTATTATATATGTTTTTTTTTTCATGTAATAGTTTTTGCATCATCTTCCCCACCTCCACGTCTCCCCACCTCCTTCACATTTTTGTCTTGCCACATTCAGGGTAAGTAATATTCTTTATATTCATGTTAAGGTGGTCTCAGTAATGTTGGTTTAAATAAACATGCATTCATATATTTAAGAAAACTGTTATGTTTATAGACCATTTCAACAGCTATTTGTAGATGTAAGGAAGTGATGTGTTTGGCCCTCAGACGGTTAGTCCGCACGCACATTCAAAACTATGGCAGGAGGGCATTTTTAAGGCAATTGTGTGATTAATTTTCTTATTCACGCGAATAAAATGTTCAAATTAAAATAAGGAGCATGTTTTTCAGTGGTTGGATGTTCTCTCAGGCCCAAAACTTGCTCTCGGAAATCAAAGAATTTAGATTTCCGAAAAACGCCCCTGGATTGCAGCAGAGAAGGATGGATACTAAGCAACTAGCAATATACACGTTTTTTTTTTTTTTTACAGATAAAATAAGCCAAAAAAGAGATTTAACTCAGACTGAAGAGTCACAAATTATGAAATGCCCATGAGAAGGATGCATTAAATTGCAGTTAAGGCATAACTATTGGACGGTGAAATGCTAATTTGGTCAGCAGGGTCATACAAAAACAGGTGGAGAAGAAAAGACGCATTTAAACAAATTAAAGGGTTAGTTCACCCAAAAATCAAAATGATCTCAGTATTTACTCACCCTCGTGTTATTCTAACCCTGTAAGACTTCCATTTATCATTGCATCACAAAATATTATATTTATGATGGTCCTCCATAGACATACAAGTGGCTTAAACTTGCTCGATCAGTAAACGTATTAAGACATCGTTTAAAATAGTCCAAGTGACTCCAGTGGCTCAACCATCCTTTTATCAAGCGACAAGAATACTTTTTCTGCGCCAAAAACAAACAAATATAACAAATTTATTCTAATATCCATTTACTCGTGCTGTGCTTCAAAGCTGTTTACATAGTCTATCTGCGCAAGCTTCTGGGTTCTATGTCATACACATGACCTGCGTGGTGACGTAGAACCCAGAAGCTTGCGCAGATAGACTACGTAAACAGCTTTGAAGCACAGCACGAGTAAATGGATATTAGAATAAATTTGTTATATTTGTTTGTTTTTGGCGCAGAAAAAGTATTCTAGTCACTTGATAAATGTATGGTTGAGCCACTGGAGTCACTTGGACTATTTTAAACGATGTCTTAATACGTTTACTGATCGAGCAAGTTTAAGCCACTTGTATGTCTATGGAGGACTTATCCAGCACTCAGATTCCATCATAAATATAATATTTTGTGATGCGATGATAAATGGAAGTCTTACAGGGTTAGAACAACACAAGGGTGAGTAAAAACTGAGATCATTTTGATTTTTGGGTGAACTAACCCTTTAAGTGTGATGTGTAACTGTTGCCTTTTCACTAGACTTAAAAGGTTCATGGTTTTTTTTTTTTTTTATAAACCTGAGATTTAAAAATGGCCCCACCGGAAATGCTTCAGGGCCTTCAGACATGAGCAGTAGTATTCCAACCAATTTATTGTTTATGTCCTTGAAATGGTTTATATTTATATGGGAAATTGACAATTCAACTATTAACAAATAACATTTTGATGTAAAAACCTGAAGACTGGCTGCTAATAGATATAATGAAATATTGCAAAATATGCAAGTACCACATTTTCAACAAGTCTAATAATTTGGATTTAGAATGGATTCAAAAACCAAGAGGCAACGCTACACACGGCAGTGGAAATATGCACGGAGATCACTGCATGAAAGGTGTAATGAAATTGGAGAAGAGTCATCAGTTCATCCAGTAACCCTTCAAGAAAGAATTAATGAAGAAAATTACACTGAGGAAGACATCTCAAGTGTTTCTGAAGATGTAGAAATTGGGGTCAGTTGGGAGAACTCCAGTTCAGGACCTGACAGTGTGGCCGATGTGTCCAGAGAGGAAAACTGCAATTCAGATATCGAGGATGAAAACAAAGTGACCCAAACTTCACTCTCAACATTTTTACAAGAATGGGCAACAAAACACCTCATCAAGCATAATGCCCTAGATGATCTCCTGAAAGGACTTAAAAAAAATGGACACCCAGAGCTTCCATCAACAGCAAGGACACTGCTGAAAACTCCAAGACTCATTACATCAGTGGCAAAATCAGGAATGGAGTGTGTCCATTTTAACTTAAGAGAGAGCCTTCTTGAACAGCTGCAGCGCTATCCAAGAGAGATTACAGAAGGAGTTAGCACATTGGAGCTATCATTTAATATAGATGGCCTGCCTATTTTTAAAAGCAGCAAAACAAATCTTTGGCCCATTCTCTGTGCCATTCACCTGCCACCCGTCTGTGTCTTCCCTGTCACACTGACACTTGGTCCCACCAAACCAACAAATTTGGATTTTACTGAAGAAGCCATAAAGGACATCCAGGAACTTTTGGACAATGGTTTGGATGGAAAAGAAATAAAAATCAGATGTGTTGTGTGTGACGCACCCGCAAGAGCCATGGTAAAAAAGATCAAACAATATTCTGGATACTATGGGTGTGATAAATGCACACAGAAGGGTACATGGGTGGATGGACGTGTGACCTACCAAGAAGTTGATAACCTCACTTTACGAAGCAACGACACATTCCGCGCTGAAATGACTAGACGTCAAGAAAATGAGGACACTCTTGTGTCCCCCTTTCTGAGCCTCCCACTAGACATGGTACAACAATTCCCGATTGATTACATGCATCAAGCTTGCCTGGGAGTAATGAAAAAACTAATAACAGTGTGGGTTAGAGGAGACAGGAAAGTGAGAATGTCTGCTGAGCAAATAAGCAATGTGACCCAAAGGCTGCTGTCACTTCGAAAGGTCATTCCTAGCTGTTTTGCCTGGAAACCTAGAAATTTGGAAGACGTTGACAGATGGAAGGCAACGGAACTGCGGCAGTTTGCTGTTTACACAGGAAAGATCGTGCTTAAAGGAATTCTGGCTGACCAGCTATATGATCACTTCATGGTCTTCAGTGTTGCCTTGGGTCTTCTGCTTTGCCCTACACTTGCAGTGGAACACAACAGCTACAGCAAAGAGCTGATGA